>NC_084630.1:27472523-27797523 GCF_033978795.1 Nerophis ophidion
ACTGAGGGAAGGAGGTTTTTGGCCCAAATCTCACAATACATGGCTGCAGTCATCCTCTCCTTAATACAGTGCAGTCGTCCTGTCCCATGAGCAGAAAAACTCCCCCAAAGCATGATGCTACCACCCCCATGCTTCACAGTAGGGATGGTGTTCTTGGGATGGTACGCATCATTCTTCGTCCTCCAAACGCGTATAGTTGAATTATGAACAAAAAGGTCAATTTTGGTCTCATCTGTCTACAAAACTTTCTCCCATGACACCTCCGGATCATCCAAATGGTC
The DNA here is from genome assembly GCF_033978795.1 of Nerophis ophidion. Taxonomy (NCBI): domain Eukaryota; kingdom Metazoa; phylum Chordata; class Actinopteri; order Syngnathiformes; family Syngnathidae; genus Nerophis; species Nerophis ophidion. Next base: position 27,472,805 of record NC_084630.1, read on the forward strand.
ATTGGCAAACTTAAGACGTGCCTTAACATGTGCTGGTTTAAGCAGGGGAACCTTCTGTGCCATGCATGATTTCAAACCATGACGTCTTACTGTATTACCAACAGTGACCATGGAAACAGTGGTCCCAGCTCTTTTCAGGTCATTGACCAAGTCCTGCCTTGTTGTCCTGGGCTGATTCCTCACCTTTATTAGCATCATTCAGACCCCACGAAGTGATATCTTGCATGGGGCTCCACTCCGATTGAGATTGACCGTCATGTTTAGCAGTGGAACTTTTTTCACCAAGCTGCTTGTCAATTTCTCCGTAGCCCTTTCCATCCTTGTGGAGTTGTACAATTTTGTCTCTGGTGTCTTTGGACAGCTCTTTGCTCTTAGCCATGCTGAATTTTTGGGTCTTACTGATTGTATGGGGTGGACAGGTGTCTTACTGCAGCCAACAACCTCACACAGCTGCATCTGATTCAGATTAATACAGTGGAGTGGAGGAGGACTTTTAAAGGCGGATTAACAGGTCTTTGAGGGTCAAAACTCTAGCTGATAGACAGGTGTTCTAATACTTATTTTCAGCTGTATCACAAGAATACATTGTTAAAAAATCATAGATTGTGATTTCTGGACCCTTCCATGATTTCTAAGTGGGAGAACTTGCAAAATAGCGGGGTGTTCAAATACTTATTTTCTTGACTGTATACACATATATATATATATTTATATATATGTATGTATATATATATATATATATATATATATATATATATATATATATATGTATATATATGTATATATGTATGTATGTATATATGTATATATGTATATATATGTATATATGTATGTATGTATATATGTATGTATATATATGTATATATGTATGTATGTATATATGTATGTATATATATGTATATATGTATGTATGTATATATGTATGTATATATATGTATATATGTATGTATGTATTTATGTATGTATATATGTATATATGTATGTATGTATATATGTATGTGTATATATGTATGTATGTATATATGTATGTATGTGTATATATGTATGTATGTATATATGTATGTATATGTATATATGTATGTATATATATACATATGTATGTATATATGTATATGTGTATATATATATATATATATATATGTGTGTGTGTGTGTGTATGAAATATTTGCAAATATATTAACCCCCCCACTACAATAAAAGGAAGTCTAAGTCTATTTTGTACCGCTTGTTTCTCTCGGGGTTGCGGAGGTGGCTGGAGCCTATCCCAGCTGCATTCGGGCGGAAGGCGCCACCTTATCACAGGGCCAACACAGATAGACAGACAACATTCACACTCACATTCACACACTAGGGACAATTTAGTGTTGCCAAATAAGCCTTAAAATTAGGAAAAGGCACAAGAGAAAAAACTTTTTTCTGAAAATAAATTTGATAATTTTTTTAAAGCTCACGAATATTGGCATTGTGATGGTTTTAATCTTTAGGGATTCCCATACATGTAAAATATCATGGTGTAACGCCATGGCAAGGTTACTGCCGCCACACCTTCAAAATACGTTTTTATATCTTTTTTTTTTCCATGAGAACTTTTTTTACATAGTAAAGTGTACTATAACGCGACTAGTGAATTGTTTACATACTGTTGGCTGAAAAAAGGTTTGAAAAACAGCTCTAATGTCATAAAAAAATTCCTCATCGCTTTATATTGAAAAAAAACACACAAAAAAAACGAACTCCCAAATCGCCTGCAAGAAGTAATACAGCTGGTCGCACACCTAAACAGTTGTCACCCAACAAAAGTGAGGAGAGAAAATTGATGAGTAAGGTATTTTTTTAAGCTAAAAAAATAGCACCAAAAATAGCAGCAACACCCCCACTCACCCCTGTGCGTCGGTTGAGGTGGGCGGGGTTGGGGATGCGGGGGGGTATAATATAGTCAGGAATAGTCATGGATGCATGGCATTCTGGGTAATTGTCATGTTGCCTTTTATAATGTGTTACAGTGCCGATGTTCTCGCGGAATGTGTTTGTCATCCTTGTTTGGTGTGGGTTCACAGTGTGGCGCATATTAGTAAGAGTGTTAAAGTTCTCTATATCACAACCTTCAGTGTAATCTGTATGGCTGTTGACCAAGTATGCCTTGCAATCTGTACGTGTGACGATAGAAGCAGCGAAATGCATGCTTCCGGCCGGCACGCAGATAGCATGGTGTGAAGGCAGGCACAATGTCATGTTGTAGAGGAGACATGTTGTAGAGGACGTTAAGAGTAAAGCCATCACGGCACGCCCTCAATATTGTAGTCCGAGTGAAAATCAGAGAATGTTAGCCCCGGGTGATGTCCGGGAGAGGCACCAAAATCCGGAAACCCCCCGAAATAATCGGTGGGGGTCGGCGATTATGCAGCTGAGCCACATCAGAGTGGCCAAAGAGCCGCGGGTTGCCAACCCCTGCTATATACAAACAAACAAAAGATACTAGCTGTGGCACAAAACAAACCAAAAACTTACGTGGTATGGACCCAACAACAAACAGCGTGGCAAGGCATGAAGGTAGATGAGGGACAGGTAGGTGCGTGGTCATGAGGGTAGGTCAGTAGGTACAGTTCAAAGTTGCCAGGACGAGGACAAAAACAGAATGGTTTAAATAATGACAATGATGATGATTACTAACAGGTGTGAGGCTGAGGACAGGGGCGTGACTAGGAGACCAGGTGGAAACTAATGAGTAACTATGGAAACAAAACAAACCGGGAAGTGCAAAACGCAAGAATGAATGTCCAACCACGTAGTGGCCACATCTGTGACCGACAAGGAGGTCGACGGCTTGGCGTAGCGGACGACCACGTAGTAGCCACATCCGTGACCGACGAGGAGGTCAGCGCCCTTGGCGTAGCGGACGACCACGTAGAAGCCACATCCGTGGCCGACAATAAGGTGGACACGTCGTCATCGTGGCAGGCGGCGAAGTTTGGCGTGGTGCTGCTACTGGCGGCACTGGAGCTTGGTGTGGTGCAGGCACTGAAGCTTGGCGTGGAGCCTGCACTGGTACCTGTAGTGGTGCAGGCACTGGTACCCGGCGTGGTGCAGGCAATGGAGCTTGGCATGGTGCAGGCACTGGTACCCGGTGTGGTGCAGGCACTGGAGCTTGGCGTGGTGCAGGCACTGGAGCTTGGCGTGGTGCAGGCACTGGAGCTTGGCATTGTGCAGGCACTGGGGCCCGACGTGGTGCAGGCACTGGTACTAGCTGTGGATCTTGACTTGGTGCTAGCCTTGGACTTGGACTTGGTGCTGGACTTGGACTTGGAGCTGGACTTGGACTTGGAGCTGGTCTTGGACTTGAAGCTAGACTTGGACTTGGAGTTGGACTTGGAGCTGGACTTGGACTTGGAGCTGGGCTTGGTCTTGGTGCTAGCCGTGGACTTGGTGCTAGCCTCGGACTTGGACTTGGTGCTGGAGTTGGACTTGGACTTGGAGCTGGAATTGGACTTGGACTTGGACCTGGACTTGGACTTGAAGCTGGACTTGGAGCCGGACTTGGACTTAGAGCTGGACTTGGACTTGGACTTGGAACTGGAGTGGGTCTTGATGCTAGCCATGGACTTGGACTTAGTGCTAGCCGTGGACTTGGTGCTAGCCGTGGACTTGGTGGCGGTGGCCTTGAGTCGGGGGGGGGGGGGGGCTGGTGGTCTCTCGGAAGCCTGAAAGCTGGCCTGTGTGTACGCCGCTCGCGCCCTTCTGGACAATTGCCAGTAGGTGACGGGGAGGAGAAGCTGCATGGGAAGAGCCTGGCAGTCGAAGCTGGGGGAAAAGTCCTGCCTTTCTTCTGCGCATGCTCATTCACTGCGTCAGGCTGCCGCCGGAGCGCTTGCGTCCCAGGTGGTTTGACGTCACTGCGCGATGGGCAAGGCGCTGAGGAGGACGTCCGGCTGGCTTGCGAGTGGGGGCGAAAGCGGTCTTCTGCGTCTGCCACTCTTGGCTAGAAGCTGCCCCATACCAACATAGCGTTGGGAGGAAGATCCTCATCCGCCAACTCCGCTTTGTCCTCGTACTCCCATGGCTCAGCATCCGCGATGAGCTTCAGGAAGATCTCCTGCTTATCCTTGTCCAAAAGGAATACCTTTTCCAAACTTCCTACGAAGAAACTTCTGCCAGCAACTTCTGTCATACATGGACTTGGATTTGTTTTGCTTCTTCCACGCAAAGGATTATTGGCACGAGCCAGACGTGAATGTAAGTACATATTTGATTTATTTAAACACTATAATACAAAAACAAGAAAACAAAGGGTGCGCACAATGGCAGATAACAAACTAGACTATTCTCAAACAAAACAGCACAATGGCATTACTATATACAAACAAACAAAAGATACTAGCTGTGTTACAAAACAAACCAAAAACTAACATGGTATAGACCGAATAACAAACAGCGTGGCAAGGTATGAAAGTAGATGACGAACAGGTAGGTGCGTGGTTGAGGGTAGGTTGGTACGTACAGTTCAAAGTTGCCAGGACGACGACAGAAACAGAATGGTTTAAATAATTACTATGATGATGATTACTAACCGGTGTGTTGCTGAGGACAGGGGCGTGACCAGGAGACCAGGTGGAAACTAATGAGTAACTATGGAAACAAAACAAACCAGGAAGTGCAAAAGGCAAGAACTGAATGGCCAAAAAAGCACAGGCGTGACACTAAAAAGGTTATGACAGACCCCCTTAAAAAAAGAACTGAATGAGACACCCAGAATGCACATGAAAATAAAGAATGTGTGATTTACAATATTAACTATGAACGATAAAACACGGGATATTGACAACATATGAATATCACACCTCCTTTCGATCAAAATATTTTACAATCAAGCGAAATGCAACAAAAATGCAACAATCAGCAAAATATGAACGCGAAGGGTAAACAAAAAAAAAACACCACTGCACATCATAATGGCATCTACAGTTACCATTTTAAAGATCTGAAAAAAATATTTGGGAATGTACAGCGGGCCAGATTGAAAAGCTTAACGGGCCGCATGTAGCCGCCGCGCCTTAATTTGCCCAGGTCTGAGCTAGATGAACACTTAGCGTCTAACAATCTCTGGGAACACTTTCAATCCGGTTTCAGGGCAAATCACTCTACGGAGACAGCCCTTGCAAAACTGACTAATGATCTATTGCTAACCATGGATTCTGATGATTCATCTTCATCAGCTGCTTCTTGATCTTAGCTCTGCTTTCGATACCGTCGATCATAACGTTTTATTAGAACATATCCAAACACGTAGTGGTATGTCAGACTTAACCTCTGCTTGGTTTAACTCTTACAGTATCTTATTGACAGGATGCAGTGTGTCTGCCATAACAATGTGACCAAGGACTATGTTAAGGTAACGTGCGGCGTTCCACAGGGTCCCCCCATCAATGATCCCCTCCAAGGTTTCTCATTGTATCCCATTGAGTTTTTTCTTACCCTGATGTGGGATCTGAGCCGAGGATGTCGTTGTGGCTTGTGCAGCTCTTTGAGACACCTGTGATTTAGGGCTAAATAAGGAAACTTTGATTGAATGATTGAGTGTAAAAGCTGATTGGGATTCTGATTCGGATGATATAAGAATAAAATGTTCGTATTGATATTATTAATGGTATTATTGATAACTAATAACACTAATATTTATTTTTAAATATACATAAACATTTTGTGTAGCCTTTTTAAAGAAAATATATGCATCATGGCAAATCAAAATAATCATGTCACTGCGGAGGAGGGCGTTGCCTGCGGGCCTGACGCGGAACGGGGTTTGCAAGGACCGGCCTCGTAGACAGCGACAGGTAAGTGGATGGCCCAGGTGGGCCTTGTTATCTAATCATCTGTCGCCAAACAACAATGATTTATACCAAAGTTGACATAAAACAGTAAATACAGGGCAGCACATACAGTATATAACCTGGGAGTTGAAGTGATACCTTACTGTAAATTCGAAGCCTAGAAAAACTTTTTTTAAAAATTGAGTTGTGGCTGCCAAAATGTATAGGTGGTGGTCCACCACAGATAAATGAATTCATGAGAAACACTGAAATTTACTTGCCGTAAGAATGACCTGTCAACGGTATGCAGTTATTTACTCAGCAATTTTATGTTTTTCATTTTGTTCTCTTACTGTATCCAAAATGTTTCACTCCTACTTTCAGAGAAATGTGAGGTGAAGGTTTTAGTTGTCAAGTTGCAAGCTTGACTTATCAGACCATCCATCCATCCATTCACCAAATAAAACTCAATCACAAATGACACAACATAAAAATAATACAGTTACAAAAAGAACTGTTATGTTTCATGCTCCTGCCGCCTCTCATTCATTTTTGCGCGCCTCTGGACATGTCTCCTGGCGGCTGCAGGCAATCTGAAATCAACACACCTGATGCTGATGAGGACTCCACTCGTTTCATAACCCAGCGCATCATACGTTCCAGTGCCAGAACGTAGCTACCTTTCTCAGTAATGTAAGCCTACACGTCTCTAGCTCTCTCCCTACGCGCATTTGCTCTCTCTGTGTATCCCCTCCTCTGTGCTTATCGTCTTGTGTCCTGCGTCGTCATCCTGCGGCATTCCTCCATTTCCTGGTTTCGAGTTGTGTGTCTCGTCTCCCCCGAGTTCCCTCTGGCTCCCTGACTGCCTTCCCGGATCTCGACCTCTCGCCTGAACACGGACCTTGACGCCTCGCTCCTGCCTTTGACCTCCCTGGACTTCTGCATCTCACTCAACACGCACCTTCAACAACTCCCGGTAACAGTCAGTTAAACATAGTCACATCGTACTAATTTGGATTAATTACAGACTCAAATTCCTTATGTTTAATAAACACGTCTCATACTATCGACGCCCCTGTCTCAGTGCCTTCTCCTTCTCCATAGTACTTTCGCAATTACCCAAAAATTTGCAATTTGATGTAATTTAAATTTTTTTACAGTGCATCCGGAAAGTATTCAAATATCAAATACTTATATGGAACATCCCACAGGTGAACAGGCTAATTGGGAACAGGTGGGTGCCATGATTGGGTTTAATAGCAGCTTCCATGAAATTCTCAGTCATTCACAAACAAGGATGGGGCGAGGGTCACCACTTTGTGAACAAATGCGTGAGCAAATTGTCGAACAGTTTAAGAACAACATTTCTCAACGAGCTATTGCAAGGAATTTAGTGATTTAACCATCTACGTTCTATAATATCATCAAAATGTTCAGAGAATGTGGAGAAATCACTGCACATAAGCGGTAAGGCTGTAAACCAACATTGAATGCCCTTGACCTTGGAGCCCTCATGTGGTACTGCATCAAAAAGCAACATTAGGGTGTAAAGGATATCACCACATGGGCTCAGGAACACTTCAGAAAACTACTGTCAGTAACTACAGTTTGTCCCTACATCTGTAAGTGCAAACTCTACTAAGTGAAAGCCATTTATCAACAACACCCAGAAACGTGTCCGGCTTTGCTAGACCTGAGCTCATAAGATGGACTGATGCAAAGTGGAAAAGTGTTCTGTGGTCTGATGAGTCCACATTTCAAATTGTTTTTGGAAACTGTGGACGTTGTGTCCTCCGGATCAAAGAGGAAAAGAACCATCCGGTCTGTTCTAGGAGCAAAGTTCAAAAGCCAGCATCTGTGATGGTATGGGGGTATATTAGTGCCATGGGTAACTTACACATCTGTGAAGGCACCATTAATACTGAAAGGTACATACAGATTTTGAAACAACATACACTATATTGCCAAAAGTATTTGGCCACCTGCCTTGACTCACATATGAACTTGAAGTGCCATCCCATTCCTAATCCTTAGGGTTTAATATGATGTCGGTCTGGAACTAAGGGCCCAAGCCCAACTCCTGAAAACCAACCCCACACCATAAATCCTCCTACAACAAATTTCACACTCAGCACAAAGCCGTCCGAAATATACCGTTCTCCTGGCAACCTCCAAACCCAAACTCGTCCATCAGATTTCCAGATGGAAAAGTGGGATTCATCAGTCCAGAGAAGGCGTTTACACTGCTCTAGGGTCCAGTGGCGACGTCCTTTACACCACTGCGACCCACGCTTTGCATTGGACTTGGTGATGTATGGCTTAGATGCGGCTGCTTGGCCATGGAAACCCATCCCATGAAGCGCTCTGTGTACTTTGCGTGGGCTAATTGGAAAGTCACATGAAGTTTGGAGCTCTGTAGCAACTGACTATGCGCTTCAGCATCCGCTCACCTCTTTCTGTCAGTTTATGTGGCCTACCACTTTGTGGCTGAGTTGCTGTTGTTCCTAAACTCTTCCATTTTCTTCAAATAAAGTCAACAGTTGACTTTGAAACATTTAGGAGTGAGGACATTTCACGACTGGATTTGTTGCACAGGCGGTTTCCTATGACAGTTCACGCTGGAAATCACTGAGATCGGCCCATTCTTTCACAAATGTTTGTAGAAACAGTCACCATGCATAAGTGCTTGATTTAATACACCTGTGACCGGGCCAAGTGATTAGGACACCTGATTCTGATCATTTGAATGGGTGGCCAAATACTATTGGCAATATAGTGCATGTTGCTATCCAAGCAACATCTTTTGCATGGACGCTGTAGCTGCTGACAGAAGCACATTGTATATATGTTATATAATTTCATAGTTGGTTATAATAAATAAATACAATGTATAAATATTCAGTTCATATTCACATATAATGTGATTAAAAATGTATTTTATTTAGTAATTTTATGCAAGTATTTGTTAACTTTATTTTTGTTACAAAACCCATGTAAATTGGAGAGGAACATATTTTGTTTCCAGTTTGGTCACATTGTTGGGGGGACAATTAATATGTGACGGAATAAGGGAAGCAGCATGAGACAGCAAACATTTGATGGAAGATGTTAATGGAGTCTCGGTTTGGAAAGAAACTTTATTCCCTCTGAGTTTGTGAGGCCAATGAGGTATGATTCTTTGTCATAATGCATGTGAAATCTATGTTTTCTTTTATTTGATGTCAGACTAATTGTAAGTTCTGTTTTTCTTATTCATTAGTTCTGACGGCATTTGTTCGGCATTTTTTAGCATCATTTGGGAGGAGAAGAAGGCGTGGCTGAAATAAATGTCTGTTTGAGAAAAACGAACAACTTGAGCCTTGATTAAGACCTCGGAGGGAGTAACAGACGCCCCTGCTTATTTCAACAAGGCAATGCCAAGCCACATTCTGCACGTGTTACAACAGCGTGGCTTCATAGTAAAAGAGTGCTGGTACTAGACTAGTCTGCCTGTAGTCCAGAGCTGTCTCCCATTGAATACTTTCCGGATGCACCGTGTATGGGTCATGTCGTACTGGCTAAAAGCAAGCTTCAACAGGAATTTGATCCGCTCACACACTTGTGTTGTCCTTTCTGAAGATGTGGTGGTAGGTTGTTAAGTCATACAAATTGTCCAACCACACACTTAAGTGACATCTACCCCCAAAGTACACACACATCCACACACACACATGAACACGATGTGCTTTAAATCCTGAGACCACCCGGGACCCGACAGACCACCAGGCTGTCCAGTCGGTGGGTGCATGTTTTTGATCAGCAGGTCTGGGAACACGCATAAAACTTGGTAAAAGGTGGACAAACACACACATGCAAAGCCGTAATACTGTCACACACACACCGAGACACACAGTCACACACGGTCACTAATGGAGTCCTGGTTTTTATGGGGTTTTTGTGTCAGTGTGTGTGTGTGTGTGTGTGTGTGCGTGTGTGTGTGTGTGTGTGTGTGTGTGTGTGTGTGTGTGTGTGTGTGTGTGTGCAAAACACTGTTAGAGCTGTGTGTGACATGATCAGAACTAATGGGCTGACTGATCGGGTCACACACAGTAGGGGGTTGAGTGTTTGGATTGGGATTAACATGGAGGACACCAGGAACAAGTCCAGGACTAATAAATTAAAGTTGACCTGGTGCTGAAATTATTTTACTGTAATAAAGACAACTTGGAATATCTCAAACTTAATACGTAAAATGATCACAACTCATTTACTGGATGTTCTGTGTCAACTATTAAGGAAAACCCGGTGTGCTCCTCCAGCTGTTGCAAGCTGGTAGCAATACAGTTCTTGGTGTTTTTCTCCGACAATTTAACTCTAATTTGGACATTTAAGGAAACCAGCGAAGACAATTTGTGTCACAAATGTGTGTGAATGCTGAAAATGTGACCAGAAACTGAAACGCTTTAGGGAAAATGAGGAAGTTGGTGCAAAGTAGGAATTTTTTGGAATGTGTCGATGTGTTGAGAAATGTAAAAAATTACATTTTTGTGCGGGGAAAAGGTGGAATTACAAGTAAAACAATTTTGGAATGTGCAAAATACAAAACCCAAAACCAGCGAAGTTGGCACGTTGTGTAAATGATAAATAAAAACAGAATACAATGATTTGCAAACCTTTTTCAATTTACATGAAATTGAATAGACTGCAAAGACAATATATTTAACATTCAAACTGGTAAACTTAGTTATTTTTTGCAAATATTAGCTCATTTGGAATTTATTGTCTGCAACATGTTTCAGAAAAGCTGGCACAAGTGGCAAAAAATACAGTTGAGGAATGCTCATCAAACACTTACTTGGATCATCCCACAGGTGAACAGGATAATTGAAAACAGGTGGGTGCCATGATTGGGTATAAAAGCAGCTTCCATGAAATGCTCAGTCATTCACAAACAAGGATGGGGCGAGGGTCACCACTTTGTGAACAAATGCCTGAGCAAATTGTCCAACAGCATTTCTCAAGGAACTATTGCAAGGAATTTAGGGATTTCACTATCTAAGGTCTGTAAGATTATCAAAAGGTTCAGAGAATCCGGAGAAATTACTGGCCGTAAGCGGCAAAGCCATGGCCTTCAATCCCTCTAGCGGTACTGCATCAAAAAGCGACATCAGTGTGTAAAGGATATCACCACATGGGCTCAGGAATACTTCAGAAAACTACTGTCAGTAACTACAGTTAGTCGCTACATCTGTTGAACAACTTTAGCTGTACATCAAGCAAGAATGTAAAATAATTCTACCTGAAAAGTTTCAAAAATTGGTCTTCTCAGTTCCCAAACGTTTACTGAGTGTTGTTAAAAGGAAAGGCCATGTGACAAAGTGGTAAAAATACCCCTGTGCCAACTTTGCTGCCATCAAATTGTAAGTTAATGATTATTTGTAACAACAACAAAAAAAAAAGTTTCTCAGTATGAACATTAAATATATTGTCTTTGTAATTTATTCAATTGAATATAAGTTGAAAAGGATTTGCAAATCAATGCAGAAACGGTGGCTTGTCAACCGCCATAAACAGGAGAAGAAGACAACGAAGATGGAAAAAGAAAACTGTAATAAACAACATAGCAGAAAGCAAAGACAGCGACATGCAAATTATTACAATGTCAAACATCATATACCGTATTTCCTTGAAATGCCGCCGGGGCACTAATTAATTTAAAACCTCTTCTCACTCCTGCGCTTACGAAAGGCATGCGGTAAAAGTAAGCATGCGCTAATTATTTTAAAATCTCTTCTCACTCCGGCACTTACGAAAGGCATGCAGTAAAAATGTGTGTGATGTAAGGATACCATCATAAAAAGCACATTTAATTAAAAAAATGTTATTATGGTCTTAACTTTACTTATAGATATAGTCCATGCCAACTTTTCTGATCAAAAGCATCAATAACCAGTTTATAGAAGTCTTCCTTATCTTTCTTCAGTTTTAAAAGTTTCTCTGTCTCGATGGAGATCTTCCTTAATTACCTCCTCCAGCACATACCACGTCACTCATTTCACTTCTTCTGCAGCCGAGTAGTCGCAAGAAAGATCACTAGCGCCCTCTACAACCAGGAGGCGGGAGTCACTTAATGACTCATATTTGGCAGACGCAGCTACGGTATTGTGACGGTCTCAAGCCGTCGTCTTGCGGGTTCCCAGGACCACCAAGGAAGGACATGGCTTGAGCAGTTTGACTTTTGTTTATTTTTCAATAAAACCTCAGTCCAGGTCGCTCTTCCGCTCCTCCTCTCCGCTCGCTCGCCGTCTCCTCGCCGCCATCTCCTGCATGCCCTGCCTGTCTGTCGGACCGTCGGCTCCACAGGTATATTAATAAAACATAGTTGCTTACTGTTCTTTTTAGCATTCCGGTATTCAATAGCTTGGACCTTAAATCCTGCTGAATAGCTCTTAATCTTCTTCCCATAATGCAATTTCAAATTACCGGTATTGAAATCAGCCTCCTTCTCTTTTGAAAATGATGACGGGGGAAGTGTAACTCGACGTCACGAGTTTGACCAGGCGGTAATACTAAGCATGCGCTAATTATTTTGCGAAGCGAGTTTGACCCGGCAGTAATTCAAGGCGGGCGCATACTATATGCCCGGCGGCAATTCAAAGAAATACGGTATTTGTATAATGATGCAAACACAAGACCAAAAAATAATATGTTGAATTTGAAACAAAATAAAATATTTCATTATACATAAAACATTTAAATTGTTGATTTTTTTTCTTCAAAGGGGGTCTAACTTGAATCTCCAACTTTTTTATTAATTTCATTAAATTGCATTTATACATAACTTATACATATACTGTATAGATTTATATATAATTACAGTACATGATTATTAGTATTCCATTCATCCATTTTCTACCGCTTGTCCCTTTTGGGGTGCTGGAGCCTATCTCAGCTGCATTCGGGCGGAAGGCGGCGTACACCCTGGACAAGTCGCCACCTCATCGCAGGGCCAACACAGATAGACAGACAACATTCACACTCACATTCACACACTAGGGACCATTTAGTGTTGCCAATCAACCTATCCCCAGGTTACCATGAATTGATTAAACAAGTTGAAAAACTTATTCTGTCGTTACCATTTCGTGGTCAATTGTACGGAATATGTACTTTACTGTGCAATCCACTAATAAAAGTCTCAATCAATCAAAAAGCAGGTTTTTGGTGGTGGGAGGAAGCCGGAGTACCCGGAGGGAACCCACGCAGTCACGGGGAGAACATGCAAACTCTACACAGAAAGAGCCCGAGCCCGGGATTGAACCCAGGACTACTCAGGACCTTCGTATTGTGAGGCATAAGCACTTTTTAAATAGGGTTGAACTTCAATGTCCAACTTTTTGGACTTATTAATTTCATTAAATTGCATTGATACATACATTAAACATATACTGTATAGATTTATGTATCATTACAGTACATCATCCATCCATCCATCCATTTTCTATCACTTATTCCCTTTGGGGTCGCGGGGGGCGCTGGAGCTTATCTCAGCTACAATCGGGCGGAAGGCAGCGTACACCCTGGACAAGTCGCCACCTCATCGCAGGGCCAACACAGATAGACATTCAACATTCACACTCACATTCACACACTAGGGCCAATTTAGTGTTGCCAATCAACCTATCCCCAGGTGCATGTCTTTGGAGGTGGGAGGAAGCCGGAGTACCCGGAGGGAACCCACGCAGTCATGGGGAGGACATGCAAACTCCACACAGAAAGATCCCGAGCCCGGGATTGAACTCAGGACTACTTAGGACCAATTTTCCCTCCAATTTTTCATATGTGTGAGCAAACGCCAAAACTTGAGCATTCAGTGGCGCACATGTGAGCGACGGCAGACGTGCACACTGTTGTGCGCTTATCTTTTTATCCGATTTTGTGCCCGGTTTAGATTTGCCGTCCGCAGAGGACGCGTGAGCAATGTGCAGTTGCTCAGGCGCGTACCTTAGAGGGAACGTTGCTTAGGACCTTCGTATTTTGAGGCACATGCACTAACCTCTGTTCCACTGTGCTGCCCACATTATTAGTATTAAAGGCCTACTGAAATGAGATTTTCTTATTTAAACGGGGATAGCAGATCCATTCTATGTGTCATACTTGATCATTTCGCGATATTGCCATATTTTTGCTGAAAGGATTTAATAGAGAACATCCACGATAAAGTTCGCAACTTTTGGTCGCTAACAGAAAAGCCCTGCCTCTACAGGAAGTCGCAGACGATGACATCACCCGTTGCTGGCTCCTCACATCCTCACATTGTTTTTAATGGGAGCCTCCAGCAGCAAGAGCTATTCGGACCGAGAAAACGACAATTTCCCCATTAATTTGAGCGAGGATGAAACATTCGTGGATGATGATATTGATAGCGAAGGACTAGAAAAAAAAAATAAAATAACAGATAAAGTTAAAAAAAAAAGGCGATTGCATTGGGACGGATTCAGTTGTTTTTAGTCACATTTACTAAGATAATTCTGGGAAATCCCTTATCTTTCTATTGTGTATGCTAGTGTTTTAGTGAGATTAAATAGTACCTGATAGTCGGAGGGTGTGTCCACGGGTGTTTTGAGGCCAGTCTCTAAGGGAAGTCGACGGCAGCTGCATGAACGGTGGAACCTCAGCTGATCTCCGGTAAGAGGCGACTTTTTACCACAATTTTCTCACCGAAACCTGCCGGTTGACAAGTGGTCGGGCTCCATGTTCGCTTGACCGCTCTGATCCATAGTAATGCTTGACCTCCGGGAATTTTAAACAAGGAATCACCGTGTGTTTGTGTGGCTAAAGGCTAAAGCTTCCCAACTCCATCTTTCTACTTTGACTTCTCCATTATTAATTGAACAAATTACAAAATATTCAGCAACACAGATGTCCATGAATACTGTTTCATTGCGCGATGAAAAGAGACGACCTTTAGCCGCAAATGGTGCTGCGCTAATATGTCCTTTACAGTCCGTGACGTCACGCGCACGCGACATCATTTCGCGACGTTTTCAACAAGAAACTGCAATTGCAATTTAGTAAACTAAAAAGGCCGTATTGGCATGTGTTGCAATGTTAATATTTCATCGTTGATATATAAACTATCAGACTGCATGGTCGGTATTAGTGGGTTTCAGTAGGCCTTCAAATGTATGTTTTATTATTCATATATTTATACTATAGGGACGGTGTGGCACAGTGGGAGAGTGGCCGAGCGCAACCCGAGGGTCACTGGTTCAAATCCCACCTAGAACCAACCTCGTCACGTCCGTTGTGTCCTGAGCAAGACAATTCACCCTTGCTCCTGATGGGTGCTGGTTGGCGCCTTGCATGGCAGTTCCCTCCATCAGTGTGTGAATGTGTGTGTGAATGTGTAAATGTGGAAGTAGTGTCAAAGCGCTTTGAGTACCTTGAAGGTAGAAAAGCGCTATACAAGTACAACCCATTTATCATTTATTTATATTTATATATATATATATATATATATATATAAAATATTATTAGTATCATGTGTATGTATTATTATTCATACATTTATATAAAAAATATTGTTACTATATATATATATAACAATTATTAGTATTATTATCGTTATTATCATTATTATCGTTGTTCTGTTTGTTTTGGGGGCGGTGACTACACTCCGCGCCATGGAGTGGCGCACATGCGCAAAAAAGGTGGCTTGCCAACCGCCGTTAACAGTCAAAGAAGACGATGAAGACGGAAAGAGAGGAAGAATACAACAAACGAGATGGCAGAAAGCTAAGACAGCGACATCTCTTTTGGTCTAAAAATGGGGGTAAATATATCAACTATATCTTTAATCGCTCGAAGTTGTGTTTGGTAGACAATTATCTAAACGGTGACATCTATTGCATGGTGTATTGCGTGATTAACCACTTTCTTGATGTTATGTCTGAACTAACTCATTTTCATCAAACTACTCATTCTTTGAAACCCTTTGTTTTTTTTTAATCAAGACAAACACTTTTTCTTTATATAAATCAACACTTACGCTTTCTAACCATGTACACAAATAGTCTTATTTTGTTTATTATTTATTTGAACTAGCAGCACGGTGGGGAAGAGGGGTTACTGCGTCTGCCTCACAACACGAAGGTCCTGAATAGTCTGGGTTCAATCCCAGGCTCGGGATCTTTCTGTGTGGAGTTTGCATGTTCTCCCCGTGACTGCGTGGGTTCCCTCCAGCTTCCTCCCACTTCCAAATACATGCACTTGATTGGCAACACTAAATGGTCCCTAGTGTGTGATTGTGAGTGTGAATATTGTCTGTCTATCTGTGTTGGCCCTGCGATGAGGTGGCGATTTGTCCAGGGTGTACGCCGCCTTCCGCCCGATTGTAGCTGAGATAGGCACCAGCGCCCCCCGCGACCCCAAAAGCGGTAGAAAATGGATGGATGCATGGATTTATTTAAACTTGTCATACATGTATTGGATGGTATCAAATATTGGGTGATCGCCGTTCGCCACACTGACTGAAATACATCCTACTTTAATTTATTCATCAAATCAAATATTCGTTCGTCAACAGTGTGTCGTCTATTCAGTGAGAAATAAATTCAGTTCAGTTTCCGTTTATTTGGAACATGCATACGACACAATGTAATGCAGGGGTCACCAACCTTTTTGAAACCAAGAGCTACTTCTTGGGTACTGATTAATGCGAAGGGCTACCAGTTTGATACACACTTAAATAAATTGCCAGAAATAGCCAATTTGCTCAATTTACCTTTAAAAGATAAATCTATACATATATTAAAAAATGGGTATTTCTGTCCATCATTCCGCCGTACATTTTTTTTCTTTTTACGGAAGGTTTTTTGTAGAGAATAAATGATGAAAAAAACCCTTAATTAAACGGTTTAAAAGAGGAGAAAACACGAAAAAAAAAAGACAATTTAATTTTGAAACATAGTTTATCTTCAAAATTCAACCGAAACAAAGATGAGAAAAACTAGCTAATTCGAATATTTTTTTAAAAATACAAAAAATAATTTATTATCATTAGTAATTTTTCCTGATTAAGATTAATTTCAGATTTTTGATGACATTTTTTAAATAGGTTAAAATCCAATCTGCACTTTGTTAGAATATATAACAAATTGGACCAAGCTATATTTCTAACAAAGGCAAATCATTATTTCTTCTAGATTTTCCAGAACAAAAATTTTAAAAGGAATTCAAAAGACTTTGAAATGACATTTAAATTTGATTCTAAAGATTTTCTAGATTTGCCAGAATTATTTTTTGGGATTTTAATCATTAAAAGTTTGAAAAAATATTTCTCAAATAGTCTTCATCGAAAAAACAGAAGCTAAAATGAAGAATAAAATTAAAATGTATTTATTATTCTTTACAACAAAAAAATACATTTATTTGAACATTGATTTAAATTGTCAGGAAAGAAGAGGAAGGAATTTAAAAGGTAAAAAGGTGTATGTGTTTAAAAATCCTAAAATCAGTTTTAAAGTTGTATTTTTTCTCTAAAATTGTCTTTCTGAAAGTTATAAGAAGCAACGTAAAAAAATTAATGAATTTATTTAAACAAGTGAAGACCAAGTCTTTAACATATTTTCTTGGATTTTCAAATTCTATTTAAGTTTTGTCTCTCTTGGAATTTGAAATGTCGAGCAAAGCGAGACCAGCTTGCTAGTAAATAAATACAATTCAAAAAATAGAGGCAGCTCACTGGTAAGTTATGCTATTTGAGCTATTTTTAGAACAGGCCAGCGGGTTACTCATCTGGTCCTTACGGGCTACCTGGTGCCCGCGGGCACCGTGTTGGTGACCCCTGGTCAATAGTGTGTGAATGTGAGTGTGATTGTTGTCCGTCTATCTGTGTTGGCCCTGCGATGAGGTGGCAACTTGTCCAGAGTGTACCCCGCATTCCGCCCGATTGTAGCTGAGATAGGCACCAGCGCCCCCCGCTAACCCAAAGGGAATAAGCGGTAGAAAATGGATGGATGGATGGATTTATTTAAACTCGTCATACACGTATTGGATGGTATCAAATATTGAGTGATCGCCTACTTTAATTTATTCATCAAATCAAATTTTCGTTCGTCAACAGTGTGTTGTTTATTCAGTGAGAAGTCAGTTCAGTTTCCGTTTATTTGGAACATGCATATGATACAATTTAATGATGCATTGGTACACTAGCCGTGCCAGCAACTTGAGTGTTCCAGGTTCGATTCCCGCTCCCGCCATCCTAGTCAGTGCCGTTGTGTCCTCGGGTAAGACACTTTACCCACCTGCTCCCAGTGCCACCCACACTGGTTTAAATGTAACTTAGATATTAGGTTTCACTATGTAAAGTCACTAGAGAAAAGCGCTATATAAATATAATTCACTTCACTTCACTTCATCATATATTTCCAGTTGTTTCATTACAGCACGCCCGAAAAGAAGTCGGAAGAAGCAGAGCATATTTAATCCTACCCCTTTTCATACTACAGCAATTATATCCCATTTTCTTGTTCTCTGTGACATACAGTGAATAAATAAATAATATACCCTAGTAAATAAACTAATATTAAATACATAAATAATCATTATCTAAAAAGACTAATCATACTCGTTCTTCTTTATACTTTGTGAACACTTGTAGTTTGAACCGACTCTTAAAAGGAATCATGTTAAGTGCTTTGTTTGATGTCTTTGGTTAATCCATTCCGTAATTTAATTCCACACACTGATATGCTAAAGGTTTTAAGTTTTGTACGTGCATACGAATTTTTTCAATTAGATTTTCCTCTAAGGCAGGGGTCACCAACGCGGTGCCCGCGGGCACCAGGTAGCCCGTAAGGACCAGATGAGTAGCCCGCTGGCCTGTTCTAAAAATAGCTCAAATAGCAGCACTTACCAGTGAGCTGCCTCTATTTTTTTCATTTTATTTATTCCCTAGCAAGCTGGTCTCGCTTTGCTCGACATTTTTAATTCTAAGAGAGACAAAACTCAAATAGAATTTGAAAATCCAAGAAAATATTTTAAAGACTTGGTCTTCACACTTGTTTAAATAAATTCATTTATTTTTTTACTTAGCTTCTTATAACTTTCAGAAAGACAATTTTTGAAAAAAAATACAACCTTAAAAATGATTGTAGGATTTTTAAACACATATACCTTTTTACCTTTTAAATTCCTTCCTCTTCTTTCCTGACAATTTAAATCAATGTTAAAGTAAATTCATCTTTTTTATTGTAAAGAATAATAAATAAATTGTAATTTAATTCTTAACTTTAGCTTCTGTTTTTTCAATGAAAAATATTTGTATTATGATTAAAATTTTAAAACATTATTCTAGCAAATCTAGAAAATCTTTAGAATCAAATTTAAGTCTTATTTCAAAGTCTTGAATTTCTTAAAAAAATGTTGTTCTGGAAAATCTAGAAAAAATAATGATTTCTCTTTGTTAGAAATATAGCTTGGTCCAATTTGTTATATATTCTAACAAATTGCAAATTGGATTTTAACCTAATTAAAACATGTCATCAAAATTCTAAAATTAATCTTAATCAGGAAAAATGACTAATGATGTTCCATAAATTATTTTAAACATTTTTTAAAAAAGATTCGAATTAGCTAGTTTTTCTCTTCTTTTTTTCGGGTGAATTTTGAATTTTAGAGAGTCGAAATTGAAGATAAACTATGTACTCTTTTAAACCGTTCAATTAAGTGTTTTTTTTCATCGTTTATTCTCTACAAAAAACCTTCCGTAAAAGGAAAAAAATGTACGATGGAATGACAGACAGAAATACCCATTTATATATATATATATATATATATATATATATATATATATATATATATATATATATATATATATATATACACAGATGTATTTATTAAAGGTAAATTGAGCAAATTGGCTATTTCTGGCAATTTATTTAAGTGTGTATCAAACTGGTAGCCCTTCGCATTAATCAGTACCCAAGAAGTAGCTCTTGGTTTCAAAAAGGTTGGTGACCCCTGCTCTAAGGTTATATTTCTCCTCTTTTGTTGAGAAGAATTGTTGTACATTCTTGGGTCGCAGATTATAGAGGGCTTTGTACATAATTTTAGTGTTTTTAAACCTTTTTTGAGCCAAGGCACATTTTTTTCACTGTAAAAATCCAGAGATACACCACCAACAGAAAACATAAAAAAATGAAACTCAGCAGCCGATATTGACGGTAAAAAAAATTGTTCTCGTAAGTGCTGTATATAAATTCAAACCATAAGTAAACATGCTTCTCTATAGCTCCTGTCTCAAAGTATGTGTACTGTCACGATCTGTCACATCAGTCCGTGACTTATTTGGAGTTTTTTGCTGTTGTCCTGTGTGTAGTGTTTTAGCTCCTATTTTGGTGGCATTTCCTATCGCAGTTTCATGTCTTCCTTTGAGCGCTATACCCTTTGTTTTTTAAATCGAGACTATTTAAGTTTTTACTATCCTTCTTTGTGTGGACATTGTTGATTGTCATGTCATATTTGAATGTACTTTGTGGACGCCGTCTCAGCTCCACATGCTGCAAGTCTTTGCCGTCGTCCAGCATTCTGTTTTTGTTTACTTGGCAGCCAGTTCAGTTTCAGTTTAGTTTTGCATATCCTTCCTCTAAGTTTCAATGCCCTTTCTTAGCGGCACTCGTCTTTTGTTTATTTTTGGTTGAAGTGTTAGACACCTTTTTACCTGCACACTGCCTCCCGCTGTAGTCTGCATGTTGTGATCAAGACAAACCATGTTCACGAAATCTACAAAGCAAAGAGCTACCTGCTGCCACCTACTGGTATGGAAGAGTATAACACGGTTACTCTGCCGAGCTCTGGACAGCACTGACACTCAAAACGGCACATTTTTTGCGGATTAAAATTACTGGTTTGCAAAAAAATATTTTTAATCCCATTAGGTGAAATTATGTAATCTCCCATGGCACACCAGACTGTATCTCACGGCACACTTGTGTGCTGCGGCACAGTAGTTGAAAAACACCGCACTATTTTAGCTGTTTGCAAATGTACCAAATCGTTGAATTTCAATATTTGGGATTTAATAAATAAAGGGTTTGTATGTTCTCTATATCCAACATTATGTATTATTATAACTGATCTCTTTTGTAACACGGTTAGTGAATGACACAAACTTTTGTAGTTATTTCCCCATATTTCTACACAATAACTCAGATATGGTAACACTAGCGAGTAGTAAAGAATAAGAAGTGATTTTTGGTCCAGATCATATTTTGCTTTATTCATTATTGACGTGTTTATTGCTACTTTATGTTGTATATTTTTTTATATGAAGTTTCCAGTTCATTTTATCATCTATTAATACACCCAAAAATGTTTTTTTTTTTTACTCTTTCAATATTTACTCCGTCTATTTGTAATTGTGTTTGACTTTCTCTTTTACTATTACCATATAGCAGTATTTTAGTTTTACTAATATTCAAAGATAGTCTGTTTTTGTCTTTTTAATTTATGCATTTCTTCTGTTATTATTTGTATTATCTTCTGTGTTCTCTCTTGAACAAAACACAGTTGTTTAATCTGCAAATAATACTAACTTTAAGTCCTTTGTAACTTTAGAAATATTCTTTGTAAAGTTAGTGTATGTTTGTCAAACCATCTTTTTAATTTGTACATTTCTTCTGTTTTTATTTGCATTATCTTCTGTGTGTTCTCTCCTGAACCAAACACAGTTGTTTTACATGCAAATAATACTAACTTTAAGTCCTTTGTAACTTTACAAATGTCATTTATATAAGGATTGAACAATTTTGGTCCAAGTATTGATCCCTGAGGTACGCCACAAAACATCTTTAGCTGTATCAGAGTGTGTTCGCCTTTTTTAACACATTGCTTCCTGTTGGTTAAGTAGCTTCTTAACCAGTTTAAGACCAACCCTCTGATTCCCTACATTTGTAATTTATTTATTAAGATATAATGATTGATTGTGTCAAATGCTTTTGTTATTGTAAGCGTGTTCAAAGTGAGGAATGCGGGACATTTGAGTCCCATCAAATGCGTTTTTATTGCCTTTCTTTTATGACGTCATTGGGATTTAAAATATGGGGTGCTTGCCCCATGTAGGTGTTCAGGAATAAATTGCAGTAAAGAAATCAACATTCTCTCCTCACAAGAAATATTACTGTCATAAGGTAAAACGCCAACAGTTGTCTGTAATTTTATCTGCAGTTGTCTATTATTTAACTTTAACTTAATGTACATAAGTACCTGAATACAAACATTTTAAAAACAATGTAGGAGATTAAATTCCATATGCATTATAGTATTATGTTATGTAATATGTAAATATTACAGATCACATATTGCTACTATGGTACATTTGTTGTCATTTTTAGTCTACTTTAAACCTTTAAAGGCCTTAGTGGCCACATGCGTTGACAGCACCTTTTAGCTCTTATTTCCAAAATTGTATACACTACTAAATTGGGGTCCTATGACATATCGACACTTATACTGCTATCTGGTGGTCTCAGAAGAGTATATGGAATGGAATTTTGAAAAAAAAAAGTGTAAAAATAAAAATTAGCATGTCACTACAGATGAAGTACATGTTTGTGTACTTATGGACTAAGTACATCATATAAAAATATGTTTTTTAGTTTTTATTCTATTTAGGCTCCAATGAGCCCAAATAGCAAAGAGAAATAAAAAAAAGCATGTGGACAAACAGCTTGGGCCTTAAAAGGTTATACTTTTTTGCCCTCTTTTTGTGCCCATGTGTGCATTATCCTTTCCATTCTTAGCCTTTCCATCTTTTGTTACTGAGCTACTGTTTGGAACAATTTCCCTGGATCAATGACGTTTGTCTAAGTCTATTAACACAGCTACATTGGTCGAAGCATGCAAAGTGGACACAACTATTAAAGTCAGCAGGTGGCAAACTGTTCCTAGCTTACCCTCTCCTCTGTAATTGCAGATTTAAACACAATGTTATGATTTTCAATTTGTTATGATTCGGTTACCAAAGTCATTGCCAAGAAAAGGTCAGGTTTTGTAACAAACTGGGTTGTGATCATTACAGGTTAGTATGTAATATTATTAATGCTACTGTTTGTAAATTCCAAGGGTCAATAAAGGCACTTAAGTCATGGCTTGGTGTGACAGTGACAAATGACAGTTGGTTCGGTAAAGAAGTCATGCTGTGTATGTGCAAGAGTGCACATTAAGTGACAGGGTTTCCCCTCGGCGAAATGAAAGATGGCACCCCTTAAAAATGAAGTTTTGTCTTTACATGAAAATGAAATTATGGTAGTTTATTTCAGTCATATAATGCACCATTTTGTGTAACTAATTTACCTGTAGAGATTATACATATGAACAATCATACAAAAAACAAAAAGAATGACCAAAAAAGGAATAGGCTGAAACCAAGGCTTATATTTGGCTATCCTATACATTTACTGAAAATTAGATTGCCTGGAACATTAACAATCAAAAAATCAATGGGATGAAAGTAATTGTAGCTATATTTTATAATTTTCCATTATTTCACCTTTCAAGGCTTTCTTAAAACTTAACAAAGAACTCCATGTCTTCAACTCTTAAACTAAAATATATTTGTATTTTAGACCCGTTCTTACTTTATATATTTAAAAAATTAATTTCCCCTGTATATTGTGGTTTTCTCCTCTTAATTTAAATAACCAAAGAATACAAGCTTAAAGGCTGTTGTTCTTTACCCGAAACACAATTTTCATTGTTTTTAAAAACACAATATCTGAAAATGTTAACACACTAGAACTCATAAATAATGGATTAGTTGGTTCATAGTAGCACGCTTTGTGTATTGTTCTAACTAGTATTTCTTGAAGTTAAAATATTGGGTTTGTTTTATAAACATTTCCCCAAAGTTCAACACAATATGTTAGATATGGAAAAGTAAAATTATGATATGACATATTCAGTAATTTCTTATTTAGCATGTCTTACTTTATAAATAATGTCAATGGATTTGGATATGTTTCCCTTTTATATTTTCAATCTGCGGTTTCCAACATAAATTATGATCAATTATTATTCCCAAGAACTTAGTTTCATGTACGGTAGTTTCAATTTCCACTTGATTTAATTTTAATTTTGTTTCACAATTTGTCCTAAACACCATCAATTTCGTTTTCTTATCATTTAATGATAACTTATTAATATCAAACCATTTTTTAGCTGAAGAAACTTGACCACTATTATCCTCAACACTTCCTTCAAGGCTTCTCCTGAACAATATACTTTTGTATCATCTGCAAACATAATACATTTAAAAATGTATTAGATACTGAACACATCATTTGATTAAAGTATGAATAACTAACCAAAAGTAATATATAATTTGAATGGATATACTTTACATAGAATATCATTTATCCACTATTGGACATAAGTAGTTTCAAAAACATCCTGAATATCATAAAAAATTTCCTCTATGCTTTATTTAAAAAAAACGTGCATCCAAATCGCCTGTCAGTATAAGTGCCACAGCTGGTTCCACACCTAATCTGCACTGGAACTGTGTTGGCACTCGGCAAAATTATAGTCAGCAGAAAATGTTCAAGATTTTGCAAGTTAATTCATACATTTATTGTTCAAGCCTATGAAAACTACCTTAATTTTTTACATTTTGCTAGCGACAGTAATGCTCACACGCCACCCACATTCCTAAACTTTGCACGCTAAGTTTGTTGGATGGTCTAAATAGTTCCGCAGGTATGAATGTGAGCCTGAAACATTGTTTTGTCTATGCATGTGCCCTGCGATTGGCCCTTCTAATTTTCATTAGCTTGTCAATGAGTTTCCTCATTAGACGTTAGCATTGAGCTAGCAGCATTAAAGCTAACCTTCATCCTGTATAATTGTATTGCTTTTTTCCGTGTGTTCCAAACTGTTATTAATCTAACACAATTCCTACATGTGTGTGCACAAGTACATCAATATGTGTATATTGATGTACTTGCCTTAGTGTGCTTAGTTTTACAGTGACTTCATTGTGCAGATTATCAATAAACTACCTCAAGTTGTTTTCCATCTCTAATTCAAAAGACTATCTACATATTTGTCAAACTAAATTCCAACATTCAAGGAGGGCAGAGTATATTGTAGCCTGTGTTACATTTTACAATGAGCTGCAACAATTGAAAAAAGGAGAAAATCGATATAAGAAAAATTATCACAGATCTTGATTAAACACATTTATTTTTAAATATAGGTAAAATATTTGATTAATATTTTTAAAGAAAATGCATCATATCCGATTATATTAATCATGATGTCATAAATATGATTATGTCCTATTGACTATGCCCTCACCACACACTAGCCCTGCCCCAAACGCCACATCTATACAGGCAATCTGGGGAAAACCTTTTGTAGAGAAGTGATCAAATGGCAGTGGGTTGTTTTTAACAAAGACTTCCTTTTGCTTTTCCAGCGGTCCAGTACTCGGAGGCGTTATCATGAGGATGGCATCTCAGATGAGGAGATTGATGGCAAGAGAATGTTTGATCTGGAAGAAAAGGTCAACAGCCAAAGATTCCCTTCTGATCGGATCATTCGCATGCAAGGAAAAGGTAGAAAAGTACATTTATTGACACGTGCATCTGCTAATTATTAAAAATTCAGTAATGGTCAATATGGTTTGGCTCATCTTTTTTTGCCACGCCCCCATTCTAGAGCCTTTTGGGATAATTCATTCTCTGGCCAAACTACACTATATTGCCAAAAGTTTTCGGCCAACTGCCTTGACTCACATATGAAATTAAGTGCCATCCCATTCCTAACCCATAGGGCTCAATATGATGTCGGTCTACCTTTTGCAGCTATTACAGCTTCAACTCTTCTGGGAAGGCTGTACACAAAGTTGTGGAGTGTGTTAGTAGGAATTTTCCACCATTCTTCCAAAAGTGCATTGGTGAGGTCACACACTGATGTTGGTCAAGAAGGCCTGGCTCTCAGTTTCCGTTCTAATTCATCCCAAAGGTGTTCTAACGTGGTCAGGTCAGGACTCTGTGCAGGCCAGTCAAGTTCATTCACACCAGACTTTGTCATCCAAGGGGCCCGCTCCAAACTGTTCCCACAATGTTGGGAGTATAGAATTGTCTAAAATGTTTTGATATCCTGGAGCATTCAAAGTTCCTTTCACTGGAAGTAAGGGGCCAAGCCCAACTCCTGAAAAACCACCACACACCATAATTCCTCCTCCACCAAATTTCACACTCGGCACAATGTACCGTTCTCCTGGCAACCTCCAAACCCAGACTCGTCCATCAGATTGCCAGATGGAAAAGCGTGATTAAACACTCCAGTGAACGCGTCTCCACTGTTCTAGAGTCCAGTGTCGCCGTGCTTTACACCACTGCATTGGACTTGGTATGACTTATATGCAGCTGCTCGGCCAAGGAAACCCATTCTGTTAAGCTCTCTGTGTACTGTACGTGGGCTAATTGGAAGGTCACATGAAGTTTGGAGCTCTGTAGCAGCTGACTGCAGAAAGTCGGCGACCTCTTTGCACTATGCGCTTCACCACCCGCTGAATTTGTTGAACAGGTGGCATTCTATGACAGTTCCACGCTGGAAATCACTGAGCTCCTGAAAGCGGACAATTCTTTCACAAATGTTTGTAGAAACAGTCTCCATGCCTAATTGCTTGATTTTATACACATTTGGCTGGGCCAAATGATTACGACACCTGATTCCGATCATTTGGATGGGTGGCCAAACACTTTTGGCAATATAGTGTATATCCATCTTTAGAATGATGGAGGGTAAGCCTGAGCGATAAATCGATTTTATCAATAAATTTGAGTTTTTTGTTACAAATGATTTAAAAAATCAGTTCTCCCTCTTGCCGGCCGCGGCATATTTTTTGCCCCAAGGAACTTCCGTAGCTTGTGCTCTCCCTCTTACCATTATTAAATTTATTCTTCCTGAGGGAACTCTCATGATGGAGATTTACACACACATTGCACAAATGGCTAATGTTAACAGAAAAACCAGAGCGAGACCTTTGTTCCAAAGAAAAGAATAGTGTTGTCAACGGTTTGGTTTTGTGGAACAAATGACAGTCACAACATCTTAAAAATGTTTTTTTTTTTTTTTTTTTTTTTTTTTTACATGACAGTCAATGAAAGTAATATAATGTACGAGTGGATGTACTGTATATAGTTTAATATATTTGGGAAGGTTTTACTTTTTTAATGGCTGTTAAGTAGAGGACACGCGGACATCAGCACGGATCTACGGGAGCTTTATTTTTCAACTCACATGTAAGCAAATGCGCTACAGCATCAATTCCAGCTTGAACCCTAAATATTTTATTTTAAAAGTAAACAAGATGATTTATTTTGTTTGTCAATGACGTCCTGTCCAACACAAGCAAATTTTAGCTAATATTAAACCACAATGTTGCGGCGACCTGCAAAAATAGAAGCTCTGCCTATATTTACTGCACGTCTGCGGTATGACACCAGCATGGCGGTACAATGCGCATGTGGTCCGCCGACGGTGGAAACTGACATGTCTACTAGAATGTAAACGAAAAGAATCCGCCGCTGTTACGCATCCAGTTGACACATTTTTTGGTCATATAAAAGCAACTCTTTTACATTATCTCCATTATATGTATTCATTTTTTTATTAATTTTTATTAAAGTAGTGAAAAAATTAGATACAATTGTAAATTTAATTTTCTGTGAAAAAAGTCTGAGATTTAATTTTTAAGGCATATCGCCCAGGCCTACTGGAGGAGTAAAATGTTCCTGTATATTTTGTTAATTTGCTTGTGAAAGTGACACAACAAACAAAAAGGTAAGTAGCTGCTTATATTTTTTACGAGCCCTTGCACCCAAATAAGAATAAGTCTATACAGTAGGTGGACATTTTGTATGCAGTATCACCGGTTATTTCTATGAGGGTCGGAGTTCCACCTTAACAAGTCCCATTTTAATGTTTGAATTTCTGTCTTTCAGATTTTACTTATGAGTTCATCCAAAGAGGTGGCATGAAAGACCCACTCCTCTTTGAGGAAACTGATGGCCTGGGGATAAAGTACATATTTTTCCTTCACTTTTCTTCCCCTCATAATGATCAAAAAAGATGAACACTTTTGTTTTTTAAATTTTATAGGATGCCTGATCCAGATTTCAGTGTCACTGATGTCAAGATGTTTGTTGGTAAGACTTGTCTTTTTGTATTACTTCACTAATCCACAATGTGCAGCTATATTTATTCTGACATCACATATATGCCCAGTTAGGTACCAGACAGAGCTAGAGGTTTAAGGATTTTACCTTTATATGCTACTACAATGAATTTGAAATCAAACAAGATGGAATTAAAGTGCAGATTTAATCTTTTATAGAGGTCATATTATGATTGCTTATACATTTAAAACACTTCCTTGTGGTCTACATCATTCTCTATCTGTAATATGTGTATGCAGGATTCATCTACTGCAGGGTTGTCAAACTCATTTTAGATGGGGGGCCACATGGAAAAAAATCTACTCCCAAGTGGGGACTGCAAGATAACTAAAAATAAGGACAACTTCCGATTGTTTTCTTAGACTTAAAAATAGAACAAGCAGATTCTGAAATTGTGCAAGTCATTATGTTGTTGTTGTTTTTTACAATTGCCTGTTGCGGTTAGTAGTATATATACTTTATTTGTCGTTATTTATATTTTCCGAAAAAATTATGTAATAAGGTTCACCAGTCAACTCATGGGTGTTAATTTTCAATCTATCAAGATAAAAAAATTATATCAAAATCTAATTACAGGATGTTATTCATGTAGTTTGATCATTTTCCTCGACTGATGTACTGACATCATGTGGTTTATTTTGTACATATGTAGCATGTACAAAGATACAAATAATTGCTATTACGACATTTAGTGGACACATTTAGAACAGCTGTTTCTTCCATTCAAAATTTCAGGTTAATTTTATATTTGACAAACTCATCCCGGGGGCAGGATAAAACCTGTTAGCGGGCCTGTCCCTGTTCCGTGTTTTGTTTTCCGATGTTCTAACAGTGTTACTATTCAAACTGCGTGTAATGTTACAGTGGCCAAAAATTATTAAATATATTTGTCAAATAAAACTTCTGCCTTTTTTGTTTGAATACGTAGGCCTACTACGCTACTGTACTTTATTTTTGGTCAAAACGGTAGTAGTTAGAAAACCAAGTTTTTTCTGAGGTGGTACTTGGTAAAAATAAAAAAAGGTTGACAACCACTGGTCTATATAACATGTAATGGTTGGGTTTTTGTCCAAAATTATGCGTGGATTATGTTTTTCAGACCATTTTCAAGACGCTTTCTGACCGTCTCTTAAAGTTTGTGCCGTTTTGTGGGCGGTCTTATTTATGTGGCTCCACTTCAACAGCATTGTATCATTACAGGCAGAACTATTTAATGCTCATCCACTAGAGAGCAGAAGGTACATAATTAACCTATGTAATGTATCCAACTGCTTTCTAAACAACACAGTAATGGTGCCATCTTGGTGGTGTGCCATGCAATTGTTCTTATGTAAAATATGCACATTGGCTCAGTAAATGTTGTGAAATATTGACTTAATCAGTTAAGGTGCATCTGGTCGACACATTGGCTTAAAAGCAACCGCGTTTTTTTATTTATTTTATCTATCATTGACAATCTTTGTGAGGCAAGCACACATGTTTTTCTTCCTTTTAATGCATTTTAACTTATAAATAGATGTTAGCAAAAGTCAAGCTAACAATGGGGGTAATGGGATAAGATCTATTCCGCCAATAAAGCGCTCTAAAACATCCATCCATGTTTTCTACACAGTACATGTTATAAATGTACATGTAATGTAGTAACAGACACATTCTTAATAACATGTAATATTTGCCTATTTTTGTTTGTATATGGTATCGCATTAATTTCACAGATGGTTCACAACATTTTTTTCTTTCACCCAACAACTACTGCTAATCATGGACGAGACTTCACAAGAAACAACGACAACTACTTTGGGACAAATGATAATCCAGAACCTTATGCTTTTGAACCAGAATATACAGAAGATGAGCTGCAAGTTTTAGAAGCTGAGTGATAAGCAGATCCAGCAAGTAGCTATTCTTGCCAAACTTCCTGATATTCCCGGGAGACTCCCGAATTTTAGTGACCCTACCGAAAATCTCCCGTGGCAACCATTCTCCTAAATTTCTCCCGATTTCCACCCGGACAACAATATTGAGTGTGTGCCTTAAAGGCACTGCCTTTAGCGTCCTCTCTCACCTGAAAAGGAGACTATTATATATGTCTCTGTTATCCATAGCTTTATCTGTAACCCATAAAGTAGGCAGGCACGGAGCTATTTCTCAGCATGTGTTTATTCCAGCCGGCACATTAATACACTGACGCACAACATCCGGATTCCCATCATGCATTGCTTCAAAAATACGGCAAATAGTAATGTCCAAAAACATAACCGAGACGCAGCAAAAGAACAAAGAAGAGACATGGCGAAGCAAAAGAACGAAGAAGAAATATGGCGAAGATGAGTAAGAAGTACGGTTGCAAGTTCCAAAATGATTGGAAAAAATAATTTCAATTCATCCAGGACAGCTCGAAGGTGAAGGGGTATGCTGCCTGGCCGAAAAAATATACTCATTCATGAACGAATTATCTATATCTATATATGTATATATGTGTATATATATATATATATATATATATATATATGTCAATCAATCAATCAATGTTTACTTATATAGCCCTAAATCACTAGTGTCTCAAAGGGCTGCACAAACCACTACGACATCCTCGGTAGGCCCACATAAGGGCAAGGAAAACTCACACCCAGTTGGACATCGGTGACAATAATGACCCAGTGGGATGTCGGTGACAATGATGACTATGAGAACCTTGGAGAGGAGGAAAGCAATGGATGTCGAGCGGGTCTAACATGATACTGTGAAAGTTAAATCCATAATGGATATATATATATATATATATATATATATATATATATATATATATATATATATATATATATATATATATATATATATATATATATGTATGTATATATATATATATATATATATATATATATATATATATATATATGTATATATGTATATATATATATATATGTATGTATATATATATATATATATATGTATATATGTATATATATATATATATGTATGTATATATATATATATATATATGTATATATGTATATATATATATATATATGTATATATGTATATATATATATATATATATGTATATATGTATGTATATGTATATGTATATATGTATATGTATATGTATATATATATGTATATATATATATATGTATATATATGTATATATATATATATACATATACATATATATACATATATATATATGTATATATGTATATATATGTATATGTATATATATATGTATATATGTATATATATGTATATGTATATGTATATATATATGTATATATATATATATGTATATATATGTATATATATATATGTATATATATGTATATATATATATGTATATATATGTATATATGTATATATATATATATATATGTATATATGTATATATATGTATATATATATATATATATATGTATATATATGTATATATATATATATATATATATGTATATGTATATATATGTATATATATATATATATATGTATATATATGTATATATATATATATATATATATGTATATATATATATATATATATATATATATATATATATATATATATATATGTATAGGGCTTCACGGTGGAAGAGGGGTTAGTGCGTCTGCCTCACAATATGAAGGTCTTGCAGTCCTGGGTTCAATCTCAGGCTCGGGATCTTTATGTGTGGAGTTTGCATGTTCTCCCCGTGAATGCATTGGTTCCTCCCACTTCCAAAGACATGCACCTGGGGATAGGTTGATTGGCAACACTAAATTGGCCCTAGTGTCTGAATGTAAGTGTGAATGTTGTCTGTCTATCTGTGTTGGCCCTGTGATGAGGTGGCGACTTGTCCAGGGTGTAGGTCGTATTTTTGGTTCGTTTAATAGTTAAAACAAATTTACATTATTGCAATTAGTTGATAAAAGATTGTCCTTTATAATTATAAAAGCTTTTAAAAAAAAATCTACTCTGCTAGCATGTCAGCAGACTGGGGTAGATCCTGCTGAAATCCTATGTATTGAATGAATACAGAATCGTTTTGAATCAGAAAAATATTGTTTTTGAATCGAGAATCGCGTTGAATCGAAAAAATCGATATATAACCGAATCGCGACCCCAAGAATCGATATTGAATCGAATCGTGGGACACCCAAAGATTCGATATATATATATATATATATATATCCATCCATCATCCATCCATCATCTTCCGCTTATCCGAGGTCGGGTCGCGGGGGCAACAGCCTAAGCAGGGAAACCCAGACTTCCCTCTCCTATTAGGGCTGTGCAACGATTAAAAATTTTAATGGAAGTTAATCGCACTATTTCTCAGATTAATCGCGATTAACTGCATTGTATGCGCAAAGCCCAATAATGAATTCAAAAGTAGTGTGTAGTGCACCTTTATTGGAATATTCTCTCACATGAACAAAAGCACCAAAACATTAGTTGTGCAAACACAATTTAAATCTGTCCTTGTTAAACAGTAGCAGTTAAATAGCATATTTTATGAAAATCAACTCCATCCATCCATCGATCCATTTTCTACCGCTTATTCCCTTTCGGGGTCGCGGGGGGCGCTGGCGCCTATCTCAGCTACAAATCGGGCGGAAGGCAGGGTACACCCTGGACAAGTCGCCACCTCATCGCAGGGCCAACACAGATAGACAGACAACATTCACACTCACATTCACACACTAGGGCCAATTTACTCAAAAAATGTAAATACAAACATTTAAGCTTATTGCCACTGCCAGGGTATTTACGTTATTGTGTTTGTTATGGAAAATAAATATAATCTACATACAAATCTTTGAACCACAATCATAACATCTGAACAGGCAATTTCTGAGGTAACAGCAGAAACATTTTTTTTATCAGGGATCTTATGTTTAAAAAAACTATATTATAGGTAGTGGGCTGTTTTAGGGAATTTTTGATCAAATTATCTGGAGTAGCAATATTAATAATGTTGTGTTTATTTTGCGTAGTGCACTTAAAATAATTATGACCATATCTAGGAATTGATATGATGGGAATTTTCCGATTGTTTGCTTGGTGCTTTGATAAACTGAACGCATCATATACATGGTACTATATTGTGATGTTATGAGCCAGGGAAATAAAGAACTACCCTACCCAGCATGCAACAGGAGTGACGAGCATGCGCGGTAGCCCGGTAAAGGTTGTGTGTCGCCATGACGGCATCTTGTATGTTGTGATATGCACGCTCTGAAAGTAAACGTTGAGAACTCAGCCAATACGCCTCGTCTGCATTATTCATAAATAGACAGACAACACATATACTCCGCTGCTTCACAGGCCGCTGGATGTAGCCGGCAAAGTATTCCCATGCTAGCTAGCCGGTCTAGCAAGCACGCGTCATTCAGTCCAAAACGTCCCGATCTCTCCACATCCGGAATTGTCTGGCGGTCATAAGTGATCCCGGAGTGACAACGCTGTAAGCCAGCCATGAAATTTGCAGAATTGTCCGGTATTTTTGCCAAATGTTCCATCTTTACCAAGAGCTCCTCGATGCCGAAGCCCGTCCGGGCGACGCCATCTTGTTAAGTAAAGGCGTTAACAAAATAAAAGCATGTAAACAACATACGCAAATGCGCGTTAAAATAATTGTCGGCGTTAATAGATTGCTGAATTAACTCGTAATTAACGCATTAATTTGCCCACCCCTAATATATATATATATATACATATATATATATATATATATATATAAGAAACACTTGAAAATATATACACCCCCCGCTACTGCCCCCACACACACACTTCAACACCCTCCCCCCATCATCTCCAGAATTCGTCTCAAGGTTGGCAAGTATGCAAGTAGCACTTTTGCTAAGTGCTAAACAATAAATATAAGATATAAACATAATAAAACAATCACTTAATGTACAATAACTAGAATGCCGACTGATAGGATGTTTATATCGTCGCCTTTAAATGAAGAGTTAATCATAATCCTCACGCAGGTAAAAAAAAAAAAAAGGTACATGCAAAAGAGTGTCTTTATAGACTTAGACTTAGACAAACTTTAATGATCCACAAGCGAAAATGTTCCACACAGTAGCTCAGTTATAGAGAATAGAAAGAATGATGCACACAAGGGCACAAAAAGAGGGGGAAAACAAAAGGTGTAAAGTAGACTAAAAATGTTTGTCTCGAATTAACTTTGACCGATTCAGAGGCAATGCAGCAGCTCACTGGCCCAGTATGTCAATAGCTGCCTACCTCCCTGTGATTGCGGCGTCGCTAAAAGTAGTTCCTCTGTGTTAGCTCTTATAATAAGAATGCAGCTAATACTTGGTTAACATTCACATCAAGGCATGTAAATGGAGTATTGTTTGCGGTTTTTGGATGTTTATTTTTTGAGTGCTTTATAAACCGAATAGAGGACTCCTACTATCTGCATTGTAAGCCACCTCATACTTGCTGTATATTACAAATTTGATTGTATAAAAAAGAAAGATGTGTGTTCTTGTCTCACAAAGGGATTGTGAATAATAGGGAAAATTCTAAAAAAAAATAAGGTGTTTTTTTATAGTCACAAATGACAAACAAAAGTAGGTTAAAAAGTAAAAATATTGTGGAACAATACCATTATAAAGGCAGTTTAGATCCTATAGTACCATGTAAAATACAATAATTGTTTTTGTATACTGTACATGTTATGTGTAGTGTTCTGTTTGTGGCCATTTTCCCCCCCCCAAAAAGGTGTTTGTGTGTATTGAATAAAATCTGTCACTTAGACAGCCCTTTATCTTTAATTTCAGCTAGTTTGTATTGTAAACACTACTCAGCTCGGCCACTAAGCGTCGTAATGCAAAAGCTGCATGCAATTGCATTCATAAAATAATGGTAATACTGTAATTACAGTATATTATAGTACCTTTTCTTTTTTATTAGTGGGTATATATGACTTAGACATATAACAGAATGTAAAATACATACTATTAGAGATGTCCAATAATGGCTTTTTTGCCGATATTCCGATATCTACCGATACCTATATATACAGTCGTGGAATTCACACATTATTATGCCTAATTTTGTTGTGATGCCCCACTGGATGCATTAAACAATGTAACAAGGTTTTCCAAAATAAATCAACTCAAGTTATGGAAAAAAAATGCCAACATGGCACTTCCATATTTATTATTGAAGTCACAAAGTGCATCATTTTTTTAACATGCCTCAAAACAGCAGCTTGGAATTTGGGACATGCTCTCCCTAAGAGAGCTTGAGGAGGTTGAGGTGAGCGGGGTTGGAGGTTGAGGTGTGTGTGTGGGGCTGGGGCTGGGGGGGTTAACGGGGATGTATATTGTAGCGTCCCGGAAGAGTTAGTGCTGCAAGGGATTCTGGGTATTTGTTCTGTTTTGTTTATGTTGTGTTACGGTGCGGATGTTCTCCCAAAATGTGTTTGTCATTCGTGTTTGGTGTGGGTTCACAGTGTGGCGCATATTTGTAACAGTGTTAAAGTTGTTTATACGGCCACCCTCAGTGTGACCTGTATGGCTGTTGACCACGTATACATGGCATTCACTTGTGTGTGTGTGTGAAAAGCCGGAGATATTATGTGATTGGTCCGACACACAAAGGCAGTGCCTTTAAGGTTTACTGGCGCTCTAGTCGGTACTTCTCCCTACGTCCGTGTACCACTCTGTACAGCGGCGTTTTAAAAAGTCATACATTTTACTTTTTGAAATGAATACCGATTATTTCCGATATCACAATTTAAAACATTTATTGGCCATAATAACGGCAGTCTGATATTATCGGACATCTCTACATACTACAATATATTTTACTAAATGCATCTTTTAAAAAAATTCCAAAATGTATAAATTTGAAAACTGCAGAAAATAATGTAAATAAATAAGGAGTTTAATATTTTAAGATGTTGTAATTTGTGTTTTTATCTTGCCATTCTCCACTTAGGTAGCAGACGTATGATTGATGTCATGGATGTTAGCACTCAGAAGGGAACAGAGATGTCCATGGCCCAGTGGACACGTTACTATGAGAGTTGTCCGTCTCAGAGGGAGAAACTCTACAATGTCATCAGTCTGGAATTCAGCCACACAAAGATGGAAACTTTGGTCAAGAGACCTTCCACGGTATGTTCATACATGCACTTATTTTTCATGTCAATGATTAATCAATACATAAATAAAAGGCTTGTATCTGTCAAGTGTACAAACCCTGTTTCCTTATCAATCAATCAATCAATGATTATTTATATAGCCCTAAATCACTAGTGTCTTAAAGGGCTTGAGTTGGGAAATTGTGTTAGATGTAAATATAAACGGAATACAATGATTTGCAAATCATTTTCAACCCATATTCAGTTGAATATGCTACAAAGACAAGATATTTGATGTTAGAACTCACAAACTTTTTTTTTTTTTGCAAATAATAATTAAGTTAGAATTTTATGGCTGCAACAGTTGCCAAAGTAGTTGGGAAAGGGCATGTTCACCACTATGTTACATCACCTTTTCTTTTAACAACACTCAATAAACGTTTGGGAACTGAGGAAACTAATTGTTGAAGCTTTGAAAGTGGAATTCTTTCCCATTCATGTTTTATGTAGAGATTCAGTCGTTCAACTCACCGGGGTCTCCGCTGTTGTATTTTATGCTTCATAACGCGCCACTAATTTTCGATGGGAGACAGGTCGGGACTGCAGGCGGGCCAGGAAAGTACCTGCACTCTTTTTATACGAAGCCACGCTGTTGTAACACATGCTGAATGTGGCTTTGCATTGTCTTGCTGAAATAAGCAGGTTCGTCCATGAAAAAGATGGTGCTTAGATGGCAGCATATGTTGTTCCAAAACCTGTATGTACTTTTCAGCATTAATGGTGCCTTCACAAATGTGTAAGTTACCCATGCCTTGGGCACTAATGCACCCCCATACCATCACAGATGCTGGCTTTTGAACTTTGCGTCGATAACTGTCTGGATAGTTTGCTTCCCCTTTGGTCCAGATGACACGATGTCGCATATTTCCAAAAACAATTTGAAATGTGGTCTCGTCAGACCACAGAACACGTTTCCACTTTGCATCAGTCCATCTTAGATGATCTCGGTCCCAGAGAAGCCAGCGGCGTTTCTGGATATTGTTGATAAATGGCTTTCGCTTTGCATAGTGGAGCTTTAACTTGCGCTTACAGATGTAGCGACCAACTGTATTTCGTGACAGTGGTTTTCTGAAGTGTTCCTGAGCCCATGTGGTGATATCCTTTAGAAATTGATGTCGGTTTTTGATACAGTGCGATATGAGGGATTGGAGGTCACGGTCATTCAATGATGGTTTCCGGCCATGCCGCTTACATGGAGTGATTTCTCCCGATTCTCTGAACCTTTTGATGACATTATGGACCGTAGATATTGAAATCCCTAAATTTCTTGCAATTGCACTTTGAAAAAGTTTGTTCTTAAATTGTTTTGACTATTTGCTCACGCAGTTGTGGACAAAGGGGTGTATTTCGCCCCATCCTTTCTTGTGAAAGACTGAGCATTTTTTGGGAAGCTGTTTTTATACCCAATCATGGCACCCACCTGTTCCCAATTAGCCTGCACACATAAGTTTTCCAAATAAGTGGTTGATGTTCATTCCTTAACTTTATTAGTATTTATTGCCACCTTTCCCAACTTTTTTGTCATGTGTTGCTGGCATCAAATTCTAAAGTTAATTATTATTTGCTAAAAAAAAAATGTTTATAAGTTTGAACATCAAATATGTTGTCTTTGTAGTGCATTCAATTGAATATGGGTTGAAAAGGATTTGCAAATCATTGTATTCCGTTTATATTTACATCTAACACAATTTCCCAACTCATATGGAAACGGGGTTTGTATATTACATGAAATTAACTTTGTATCATACACTGTACATAATTGTTTTATATTTGAAATTATTGGCAAATAAGCTTTTGATACAGTATGTTTGTGTAAAGAACTAATGATTATTTCATGTTTGTTTAGTTTTTTGTATGCAGCTAATAGTTTTGGTTAGTTAGCCTGTAAATTTACTTAACCTTTGTGCAACCTTAAGATTGACTACACAACCATGGGACCAAACTGTGTCTCACCCATAAAAGAGTTATAAGTCAACAGAAGATTATGATTGTTTTTTTACTTTCATTGCCTAAAACCTTTTAACAACTTCAGCTCTATCTATTGATACAACGTTTTTATTATTTTTTATGGGTTTTTTTTGTCAACACAGACAATTGCATGCATTACATCCATCTTTGGACACATACGAAACAACAATAATAATATAAGCATTAAGTAACATAAAAATTTAATTTGAACTTGCAAAATGTGCACCTTTTATGCAATTTTTTTTTTAGCTTTTTCTATGCAAACTTCCCAGACAAAAATTCTATAAAACTTACACGATGTGTTTTTGATAATGTTGAAACAAATCTTTTATACATATTCTCCATTTCAAGATACTTTTCATTGAATTTTAGTTGTGCAATGTCATATATTTATGCTTGCCAAAGCCACGCAAGAATTATTCATCATTGTCCTCTATTGCCATCTAGTGGTCTAGGGGCGCAATTCACCAAAATAATATTTCTCTTGTTTTTCATCCATCCAAACATTTTCTACCGATTCTCCCTCTCGGGGTTGATCAGAATTAATTTGGTTTTAATGTAGAAAGCATAGTAATATACCAATATTTTAGTCTTTTAAAAATAGCAGTTATAATAGAAGTCAATCGGACCGAAATAAATCTTTAAATTAAGTGTGTATACTATATTTTATTCTAATTTTTGACCAACAGTGCAATCATAAACACAATGCAATTTTAAAGATATGTTGTTTAAAAAGACCACGTTAGATTTTATTCCGCTAATCTTCAAACTGAAAAATCTATTACATAAGACACTTAAAAATACCGTTTTGCTCAAGGGTTTCAATGAAGAAATGCAAGTCAAGTTGTTTGGAAAGGCAAAATGAAATAACCAATAAGGCAATAATGCGACAAGAAAAATGTTGGATGGACTGAAGTACTGGAAAAGTAAAACATGGTCCTGGGATTCTACAAAACTGTAAATCAATTTGTACACATTAATGAATACAATCTCTTCCAACTGTATCAGTTTCCTGTTGGAAGTTGTAGCGAGTCACAAGCCCCCTCATGCAACTCCACTAGGGGGATATCAAGGTCTATGAATGGCACTTGTTATTTTTAGTAGCAGGAGTAACTAGTCAGCAAGAGTCCTACTATAATGCATCCATCCATCCATCCATTTTCTACTGCAATTCACCATAATTACAGCTATTGACACAAGTATTTGTACTGTTCAATCAATATGAAAATATTACATTGAATCACTTTTTGGCAACCAAGAATACATTGATTTATTGACTACATCCAAACACTTTACCAATATATTATGTGCATGAACAAATAACAGTTAATATTGTATGTAGCTTTAAAACAAGAAAAAACGTTTTAGTACATCAATATCGGATCAATAACATTACTTTAAAATCTCATTAATTACGTAGAAATGGACAACTCTTTCATTTATCAGACGTGGTAAATGCTTGAATAATTTCAAACACATATTTTTACGATAACCACAAATATGAGTGTTTGTCTTACATGTAGTAATCAGTTGTGGGCAGGCAAAGCCCAAGCAATGCAGTTTTTTACAAAGCGGTGCACACTCCCACTGTGGGAGTAGATTTTTGGCAGGCAATCAGTTTTCGGCACAACAATAGAAGCAGCAAATATTAAATTTAACTTACAGTTGTGTAGTTATCACGATCAACGACTCGTCTCCTGATTGAATCATAGCTGTAAAAATAATGTGTCCTCTTCACTTTTGGCGGTGACAAACTTTCTCATCTCCCAATTTAAAGCATTTGGTTGGTTCTTATATATGACAACCCACACCCCTCTTTTTCAGTACGCAGTTCAAGAGATGTGATTGGATCTAATCCAAACTTGTTCCACACATGTACAAGACAAAATGTAATATGATTGGATTTCTGTCAAAATTTTCGTCTCAAAGTTATACAGTCATGGTCAAAAGTTGACATACACTTGTGGAGCACATAATGTCATGGCTGTCTTGAGTTTCCGATAATTTCTACTACTCTTATTTTTTTGTGATAGAGTGATTGGAGCACATACTTGTTGGTCACAAAAAACATTCATGAAGTTTGGTTCTTTTATGATTTTATTATGTGTGTTCTGACCACAGAAGGGTCTTTGGGCACAGTTGGGTGTTCCAACAGGACAATCACCCCAAACTGGAGATGTCCGATAATATCGGCCTGCCGATATAATCAGCTGATAAATGCTTTAAAATGTAATATCGGAAATTATCGGTAACGGTTTCAAAATTATCGGTATCGGTTTTAAAATAAGTACAATTTATGACTTTTTAAAACGGCTCTGTGTACACGGAGGGAGAAGAACAGAGTTCCAATAAACCTTAAAGGTGCTGCTTTTGCGTGCCGCCCCAGTCACATAATATCTACGGCTTTTCACACACACAAGTGAATGCCATGCATACTTGGTCAACAGTCATACAGGTCACACTGAGGGTGGCCGTATAAACAACTTTAACACTGATTTTTGGGGCAGCATGGCGTAGTGGGTAGAGCGACCAGCCAGAAACCTGAGGGTTGCAGGTTCGCTTCCCACCTATTGACATCCAAAAAATCGCTGCCATTGTGTCCTTGGGCAGGACACTTCACCTTTTGCTCCCAGTGCCGCTCACACTGGTGAATGAATGATGAATTAATGATAGGTGGTAGTCGGAGGGGCCATAGGCGCAAACTGGCAGCCACGCTTCCGTCAGCCTACCCCAGGGCAGCTGTGGCTACTGATGTAGCTTACCACCACCAGGTGTGAATGAATGTTGAGTCCCACTTCTCTGTGAGCGCTTTGAGTGTTTAGCAAAGCGCGATATAAATCTAAGTTATTATTATTATTAACACCGTTACAAATATGCACCACACTGTGAACCCACACCAAACAAGAATGACAAACACATTTTGAGAGAACATCCGCACCGGAACACAACAGAACCAATACCCAGAACCCCTTGCAGCACTAACATGTTGGCATTTTTTTTCTCTCCATAATTAGAGTTGATTTATTTTGTAAAACATTGTTACATTGTTTAATGCACCCAGCGGGGCATCACAACAAAATTAGGCATAATAATTTGTTCTTTCCACGACTGTATATATCAGTATCGGTTGATATCGGTATCAGTAATTAAGAGTTGGACAATTTCGGATATCGACAAAAAAGCCGTTATTGGACATATTTGCCCCAAACACATGTTAAAAGTGGTAAATCAGGCTAGAATTACGTTTTTAGAACAGCTTTCCCAAAGTCCTGACTTAAACGTGTGGACAATGCTGAAGAAACAAGTCCATGTCAGAAAACATTTAGTTGAACTGCAACAATTTTGTCAAGAGGAGTGGTCAAAAATTCAACCAGAAGCTTGTGGATGGCTACCAAAAGCGTTTATTGCAGTGAAACTTGCCAAGGGACATGTAACCAAATATTAACATTGCTGTATGTGTACTTTTGACCCAGCAGATTTGCTCACATTTTCAGTAGACCCATAATATATCCATTAAAGAACCAAACTTCATGAATGTTTTTTGTGACCAACAAGTGTGTGCTCCAATCACTCTATCACATAAAACAAGAGTTGTCGAAATTATTGGAAACTCAAGAAAGCCATGATATTATGTTATTTACAAGTGTATATAAACTTTTGACCACAACTGTATGTTGACGAACATGTCAGTTAATTGTGTTATCGTCTTGATCAACGCTTTTGATCAGTTATCGTTTTATTTTTATCTGCTACGATATTTAAAAGTAAAACCCAAATAAGATAAACAGCTTCCAGCCCAGAACAGGCACCACTGACTCTGTGGGCGGTCAGATAGATTGCAGTTGTGTGGGAAACACTGTTAGTCTCATCACAACTCGTCGAGACAGACGGCTGCTTCACATAGTCTGGTTTCTATTGTTTTTTTTTCCTTCGGAAGGAGTTTTTCTTTGCTTCCATCTCCAAGTGCTTGCTTATGTGGGGTTTAGTAGGCCATTTAGTGCCTTGAAACAGCTTCTGTTGTTAATTGGCGCTGTATAAATACAATTGACTTGACTTACGCAATTTGCAGAAAAGGGAAATGTACTGTTAAGGCCTGACTGTGTAGATTTTTACAAACTCACCAAAAATTTCTATTCTCTCTTTCTCTCGACCCTCTCAGCTAGATCTTATCGACTGGGTTGACAACATGTGGCCTCGTCACTTGAAAGAGAGGCAGCGGGACTCGACCAACTCAATCAGTGACATGCAGTATCCCAAAGTGCAAAAGTAAAATTTATTCTGTTCATTTAGTCAGACAAACACTTTTATTCATTGACAGTTTTGCTGTTTTTTTTTTTGCACAGATACTGTCTGATGAGTGTGGATGGATGCTATACAGACTTTCACATCGACTTTGGAGGCACATCTGTGTGGTATCATGTTCTGAGAGGCAGCAAGGTGCGTGTGTATGTACAAAACCCAAAACCAGTCAAGTTGGCATGTTGTGTACTTCACAAATAAAAAGAGAATACAATGATTTGCGAATTATTTTCAACTTATATTCACTTATAATACACTGCAAAGACAAGAAAACATTTTTTTTTTGCAAATAATCATTAATTTAGATATTAATGGCAGCAACACATTGCAAAAAAGTTGGCACAGAGGCATGTTTACCACTGTTTTACATGGCCTTTCCTTTTAACAAAACTCAGTAAACGTTTGAGAACTGAGGAGACCCATTTTTGAAGCTTTTCCCATTTTTGCTTGGTGTACAGCTTAAGTTCTTCAACAGTCCGCGGTCTCCGTTTTTTATGCTTCACAATACGCCACACGTTTTCACTGGGAGACAGGTCTGGACTACAGGCAGCCTAATCTAGTACCCGCAATCTTTTTCTACAAAGCAACACGTGCAGAATGTGGCTTGGCATTGTCTTGCTGAAATAAGCAGGGGCGTCCATGAAAAAGACGTTGCTTGGATAGCAACATATGCAGCTCCAAAAGCTGCATGTACCTTTCAGCATTAATGGTGCCTTCACAGATGTGTAAGTTACCCATGCCTTGGGCACTAATACACCCCCATACCGTCACAGATAATGGCTTTTGAATTTTGCGCCTATAACATTCCAGATGGTTCTTTTCCTCTTTTGGTCCAGAGGGCCCGACGTCCCCAGTTTCCAAAAACAATTTGAATTAAAAAGAAGACGCCTGCGCTGCTAAAGAAGCTGCTCCAAAACCAGCAGTGAAGAAAAAGCTAACACAAACACAAATTATCATCATGGGGTGGGAGGGAGAATTGTGCATTCCTGTTTCAAAATAAGAGTCAGCATGGAAAATTGTACACAGGTAGCGACAAATCCATTTATAGTGGTCAAAATTCATTGTTGGCGGGTTACAACAAAGAAATAAATGACTGGGAAACACTAACAATGTAGTTTAGTGAAAGCTAAGATGCAGCACATCAACAATTATGTGTTTTTTCAGGTTTTCTGGTTGATCCCTCCAACTACTGAGAACTTAGAGTTGTATGAAAACTGGGTGCTGTCTGGAAAACAGGGTGATATTTTTCTGGGTGATCGAGCATCTGAATGCCAGCGGATAGAACTTCTGCAAGGGTGTACCTTCATCATACCGTCAGGTGACTGTTGACATAAATGTTGCAGTATTTGATGTATGCACATACTAACATGTTCTGTTTCCTAGGTTGGATTCATGCTGTCTACACACCCGTGGATTCCATTGTGTTTGGAGGAAATTTTCTCAATAGCTTTAACATTCCTATGCAATTAAACATCTGCAATATTGAGGACCGCACAAGGGTAGGTACAGACAACATGAAGAAACACATTTTCAACTGGCCAGTTATCCTCTTTTACCTTTCACAGGTTCCAGTGAAGTTCCGTCACCCATTCTTTTATGAAATGTGCTGGTATGTGTTGGAGCGATATGTCTACAGTCTGACCAAGACGTCTTATCTTACGCCAGATTTCCAGAAGTGGTCTCTAGGCATCGGTATGAGGACAAAGGCATAACATTGTTTTTTTGTTGTGTATAAAAACATACAAAAAACTTGATTTTATGTGTCTAATGAACAACTTGTGTCTGGCGCAGAT
Source organism: Nerophis ophidion (assembly GCF_033978795.1). Classification (NCBI taxonomy): domain Eukaryota; kingdom Metazoa; phylum Chordata; class Actinopteri; order Syngnathiformes; family Syngnathidae; genus Nerophis; species Nerophis ophidion. Next base: position 27,517,036 of record NC_084630.1, read on the forward strand.
CCAGCTTGTGAACGAATGAAAGAAGAAGATACAAGTGCACCTGAAGAAGATGATTCAGAGCAGCTGTCTGAGAGACCAGTTCTTTTTACTCCGTTGGAACTGGAAGGGTTGTGGACCTTGGTGGGGAAACTTGAGTCACTGCCATCCAATAAGAAGTGTGTCCCTGCAGGGATACACAATTACCAGGCACTCATCACACATATTAAGGTAACATACAGCATCATGTGTGTTTGCAGACACCATTTCACCATTATAAACGTTTATCATTTAACAGTACAGTAAACTCTCGTTCATCGCTGTTAATTGCAGGTCCTGACTGAGGTTAACAAATTTCTGCACAGTCGGAATTATAGATTACTGTATTTTTTGGACCATAAGGCGCACTGCACTGTCAATGAGCTCGTCTATTCGTGTCTGTGTCCGTTACAAGTCGGGTAATATCATAGTTTTTTTTTACACTTTCACTTCATTGTGGTCCACATAAAATTTAAGAGGTTATTGGGCCAAAATGTTGCATAGATTGTTTTACAGACCAGACCATCTTCAGGATGCTCTGTTTGGTGGGCGGGTCTTATTTACATCGCCCTACTTCGATTGTGTCTTCTCCCTGACATCTTTTGTTGCAGCTGTCAGCGCATCCATACGTAGTCTACTGAAAGATATAAGTTAGAACTAAACACTACTTTGTATTAAAAATGGCAACAGCAGTGGATGAATACGCCACAATAAGTGGAAAGAGAAAAAGAAGGAGCCTATTGACTATGGCGCAGACTACAATGGCGGACGCGTGCATATTTAGCAAATTTTCTGGACTTATGCAGATCCCAAATCAACAATAGTAGTAACCATTTCGGATTTAAGAGGAACACTGTGGTTTTCGTCCTGGTCGTGGAACTGTGGACCAGCTCTACGCTCTCGGCAGGGTCCTTGGGGGTGCATGGGAGTTTGCCCAACCAGTCTACATGTGCTTTGTGGACTTGAAGAAGGCATTCGACCGTGTACCAAGTCCTGTGAGGAGTGCTAAGAGAGTATGGGGTAACGGACTGTCTGATTGTGGCACTCCACTCCCTGTATGATCAGTGTCGGAGCTTGGTCCGCATTGCCGGCAGTAAGTCAGACCCGTTTCCAGTGAGGGTTGGACTCCACCAAGGCTGCCCTCTGTCCCCGATTCTGTTCATAACTTTTATGGACAGAATTTCTAGGTGCAGTCAGGGCGTTGAGGACATCTGGTTTGGTGGCTGCAGGACTAGGTCTCTGCTTTTTGCAGATGATGTGGTCCTGATTGCTTCATTTGACCAAGATCTTCAGCTCTCACTGGATCGGTTGGCAGCCGAGTGTGAAGCACTGGGATGGGAATCTGCACCTCCTAGTCCGAGTCCATGGTTCTCACCCGGAAAAAGGTGGAGTGCCATCTCTGGGTTGGGGAGGAGATTTAGCCCCAAGTGGAGGAGTTGAAGTACCTCGGAGTCTTGTTCACGAGTGAGGGAAGAGTGGACCGTGAGATCGACAGGCGGATCGGTGCGGCGTCTTTAGTAATAAGTGGTGTATAGATCCGTTGTGGTGAAGAAGGAGCTGAGCTGGAAGGCAAAGCTCTCAATTTACTGGTCGAGCTACGTTCCCATCCTCACCTATGGACATGAACTTTGGGTTATGACCGAAAGGACGAGGTCACGGGTACATGCGGCCGAAATGAGCTTCCTCCACCGGGTGGCGGGGCTCTCCGGGAGGAATTCAAACTAAAGCTGCTTCTCTTCCACATCAAGAGGAGCCAGATGAGGTGGTTAAGGCATCTGGTCAGGATGCCACTCGAACGCCTCCCTCAGTAGGTGTTTCGGGCACGTCCGACCGGTAGGAGGCCACGGGGAAGACCCAGGACACATTGGGAAGACTTATGTCTCCTGGCTGGCCTGGGAACGCCTTGGGATCCCTCGGGAGGAGCTGGACGAATGGCTGGAGAAAGGGAAGTTTGGGCTTCTCTGCTTAGGCTGCTGCCCCCGCGACCTGACCTCGGATAAGCGAAAGAAGATGGATGGATGGATTGATTGATGGATTATTAATCAATCCAACAAAACAATACACAACAATACCTTGATAATGCAATTCCAATTCCAAAACAAAACACGCCCCAGCAACATTCAGAATAGCAATAAACAGAGCAATTGAGAGGACACAAAAACATGACACAAAACAATCCAAAACTAGTCAGACACAAATGAATATTATCAACAACAGTATCAATATTAACAACAATTTCAACATAGCAGTGATTAAAAATCCCTCATTGACATTATCATTACAGACATTTTTAAAAAGTAATTAAAGATATTGTTTAAAATTAAAAATAGTCTCGTTTTTAGCCGTGTACCATTTCATTATTGCCCCTTTTGATGGTAATCTGACACCCTTAATTAGAATGGTTAGTGCAAGGCATCATATTGATCCCTCTATGACCATAGTAGAATCATTGGCAATAACTAACTATGTATATTAAGGAGGTAGTATTTGTTGTTTGAACTGGAGTCCTTCAATAATTTGAATCGCCTTGAGGGCCTGCTGTGTGTTGATTTTCATATGGTCCCGCAGGTTGGATGAATTACCTCAGAGTTTAATACTTATGTTGTAAATAATTCAAGGAACTTTATGGCTTGTACTCATTAGTTTGTGTGTAGAATTTGGAGTCTATCATTTCATCCTAGTATTGTCTCTTGTCATTAAACTCCTAAGCCTGTTCTAACAGTAACAAGTGTCTTGCAGGCAATACTAAAGGAGCACGCTAACGACAATCCCAAACAAGCTTATAACGGAAAACCTATTGTCAGGTGGCCAAAGAGGGTAAGTGTCAATCTTACACATTATATATTGAGGGAATGCATTGATACAGGCACATTTGGTTGTTTATCTTTCTCGATGAATGGATTTTATTTTACTTTTAGCAATAACTAAAATGCAATGCAATTAAATTTTTGTGTAGTTTCGATGAAATGTATGCACTACTATTAGTTTACCATTATTTTTACTGAAGGTTTTTGTACAAAACAAATATAGCAGCAATATGGACCCTGAAGCAGAAACCATGTATGTACATTGGCCTATGCAAATTTAAATAACTTGTTCATTCGTGTGTTTTTCTTCAGACGATAACTTATCATCCACCTCCTCCACCACAACCTCATCTTCGTTCTAAACCCACCAATGCTCCTGGAATCCAACGCACACAGAAGCCTGCCTCTTCCATGTCTGTTCTGAGAAGGCGTAGAGTCAGGTATTCAATGGACTATAAACATTTTTTGAAGGGACTTTTAGTTACTGGAACATCTAATAGTAATGCTGATGATCAATCCTTTTTCTACCATTTGTCCCTCTTGGAATCACGGGGGGGCTTGGACCCTATCCCAGTTGTCTTTGGGCGGAAGGGAGGGTACAGCCCGTACATACATACATAAAAATACATAAATGTGTTATTATTAATTTGTATAAACATATATTTTTTTCTTATAATATATAGTTTTGCTCTCTTTTTCAAATGTTGTTTGGGAAACTTCTCTAATCCTTTCAGTGACTTTGTATTTACTAAAAACAATTAGCAACAAATTTAACATCTTTTTCTGGTGTTATTGGAGACCATACTCGTGTTTAGAGACTCTTTACTTCTGTCTCTCCATGTCGGCGAAGCACAGTGAGAGCTGCAACAAGCCTGACGTCACACTTGTTTTGCGTTGCTGTTGCTGCAACTGCATTTTCTCTCCTTTAAAGCTGCCATTGTCCTCTCTTGCAAATTGCACATTTTGTAGATCACTGTGCGTGGGTATATCAAGGGCAGGGGTCACCAACGTGGTGCCCGCGGGTAGCCCGTAAGAACCAGATGAGTAGCCCGCTGGCCTGTTCCAAAAATAGCTCAAATAGCAGCACTTACCAGTGAGCTGCCTCTATTTTTTAAATTGTATTTATTTACTAGCAAGCTGGTCTCCCTTTGCTTTACATTTTTAATTCTAAGAGAGACAAAACTCAATTTGTTCAACTTGTTTAAATAAATTCATTAATTTTTTTACTTTGCTTCTTATAACTTTCAGAAAGACAATTTTAGAGGAAAATACAACCTTAAAAATGATTTTAGGATTTTTAAACACATATACATTTTTACCTTTTAAATTCCTTCCTCTTCTTTCCTGACAATTTAAAATTTAAAGCCCACCAGGTTGCACCAAACTTTTGGTGCCTTGTTGACACAGAAAAGTACAGTGGTGTATGTGCAGCAGCTATGAAGGTTGCAAGCCAGTTTTGTTCAACTTATCTTTGTGAATCAGCCTTTTCTGACATGAACTTCATCAAGAACAAACACAGAACACGCCTCACTGTTGCACATCTGCAAGACTCACTCAGAGTTGCAATGTCAAGTTACACACCAGAGTACAACACACTAGTTAACAGCAATGCCAGGCTTCCCACTAACTGACAAAGAAACAGATAACAGATTTGGTGTCCAGTTCAAAGTGTGACATGATTTATTTAAAAATTTGACAGTTGACTTTTGTATTTTACATGAGTTATTATTTGTACAAACATGGTGAAAAGCAGTTCATGATTTGTTAAAAAATGTTAGTGGCTAGCTAATTAAAATGGGATATTGTGATTTCACAAGACTGTCTTAGAAGTGATCATTTAAAAATGTTTAATTTGAAAGATGTGCACTTAGAGAAAATATAAAAATAAAGTGTTGCATATTGATATTTATCCGTTTCTATATATATTTATTGTGAGAAATCACTAAGATGATCAGTGTTTCCACAAAGATAAATATTATTAATTATTAATAATAACATAGAGTTGAAGGTAAATTGAGCAAATTGGCTATTTCTGGCAATTTATTTAAGTGTGTATCAAAGTGGTAGCCCTTCGCATTAATCAGTACACAAGTAGTAGCTCTTGGTTTCAAAAAGGTTGGTCACCCCTGATCTAGGGTATATTAAAGTACGTCCATATCGTTGACATGCTGCCTCCGCTCCAGACAATCCCGTGCAAATTGCTTACAACATTCGGTTTCGGCTAAGTCTTTTTTTGGCGGCCACATTTTCGTTGCGTCACTAGTCATTGGTGCACAAATAATTGGTTTCATAAAGTTTGGACACACCTTCTCAGTCAATGTGTTTTCTTTATTTTCATGACTATTGTGACTATTATGGACATCTTAGATTTTCACTAAAGGTATCAAAACTATGAATGAACACACTTGGAGTTATGTACTTGGGCTTTGCACACCCTTGGCATTCTCTCGATGAGCTTCAAGAGGTAGTCACCTGAAAGGGTTTTCACCTCACAGGTGTCATAATTTTGATGCCTTCAGTGACAATCTACAATGTAAATAGGCATGAAAATAAAGAAAACACATTGAAATGAGAAGGTGTGTCCAAACTTTTGGACTGTACTTTATGTATATACTAGGGGTGTAACGGTACACAAAAATTTCGGTTCGGTACGTACCTCGGTTCAGAGGTCATGGTTCGGTTAATTTTCGGTACAGTAAGAAAACATTTTTTGATTATTTATTTTAAAAATTTGCTAAATCTTCCGCCTAAAATATTATGATGTGAAGTAATCAGAAACTTGGATAGGTCAATAATTCATAATAACAATGATTTTGATTCAATATTATGTTTTGAGCAATGACAGTTTGAAAAAAAAAACAGCTTTGTTTCAATTAGACAACATTGCAACTTTTTCTAAATTACATTTAGCCTTTAAGCTTTTTTGGGCCTTTAAAACATTAGGTGTGTGCCGCAAATGGCCTCCGGGGCACACTTTTGACACCCCTGCTATAGATATCAAAAAAACTAAATCAGAGCCTGGTGACGCATGCATGTTTATCATAACTCTCTCGCTCTGTCTCTAAGTCCCTCCCTCACTAATGCTGCTGTGTGCACAGATTGTCTTGTTTTGAACCCCTTCTTAACCTTGAACCTACATTGAAAATACACGCAACCCTAACTTAAAATGCCGGACATTTGAGGCATTTAAGAAACTCCACCCGGACAGCCCCGCAAAAGAGGACATGTCCGGTGAAAAGAGGAGGTATGGTCAGTCTATCATAGCCCAGTCGTTGCTAGCATGCCGTGTGTTGTTGTTTTTTGATTGATTGAAACTTTTATTAGTAGATTGCACGGTACAGTACATATTCCGTACAATTGACCACTAAATGGTAACACCCCAATAAGTATTTCAACCTGTTTTAAGTCGGGGTCCACGTAAATCAATTTATGGTGCCTCGTAGGGGTGCAACGGATCAAAAAATTCACGGATTGGATATTTTTTTTTTTGGATCAGCAAAAAAAAAAAAAAAAGACAAGACAAATAAACAGAAGTTTTGCCGTTTTGTTTTCTAAAACTTTTAAATTATTAAATTAAAATATATAAAATCTAGTTACAATGTGCACAAGGCATAATATCTTCTTTTTAACATAATTAATGAAAAACAGTGCCACGTAAAAAGGGATTTCTCCTTTCCTCCACTGCTTGTGTCAGTACCTGCGCAAGGTGACTCTCATAGAGGGGGCGTGTCTTCTCATCTCCCACTCTGCTGTGATGAAATGAGCGCTTATGGTCACATAGTTCCACTGGACCTCCACCCTTGCACTTATGGTCACATAGTTCCCCTGGACCTCCCCCTTTCTGTCGTGAGCGCAACAAATGACGCTCGGGATAGTTCGCCCACAACTTTTTTCTTCTCTTGCTCATAAAAATCTGGCACAATCTTATCGTTGAAGTTGGTGCGCGACGGGATGTCGTAATGTGGCTGAAGCACTTTCAGCATGTGTTTAAAACCCTCGTTTTGCACAACTGAGTCTGCACCTATAAACACACCGATTAAATGGCACGGGGCGTTCAAGTTCCCCCGTTACTCCGCTCGCCATTACCACGCTGTGCGAACAACTTTTTTTTATTTTTTTTTTTTCCAGAAATCACATCGCGGATCACGTGTGTGCCGAACCAAAGATATTGATCCAAACGGATCACGGATCAATGTTGATCCGTTGCACCACTAGTGCCTCGGTGTGCATTGTTTCCAAAACGTGCGCTACTTACTCCGTGTCGTTCGTACACCTCCGAACCGAACCGAAACCCCCGTACCGAATCGGTTCAATACAAATACACGTACCGTTACACCCCTAGTATATACTTATATATTAATTTATACTGGGGGTCAACAGATTATCAGTATTTGCACACCCCTAGTATATACTTATATATTAATTTATACTGGGGGTCAACAGATTATCAGTATTTGCACACATGACACCAGTAATTTAGTATTACATTATTTTTAAATAGTGATAAGTATAGAGTAAGTTAGTAGTAATAACCAGTGCTCCTTATAGCTAAACTGCGTCTCAGATGACATTCCCTGCACACAGCCACCCACTCTTGTCCTTCTTGGGGTGCTGTTGCGGTCAGGATCTTTTCTCTGCTTACAATAATAGAATAGAGTAGAAAGTACTTTATGGATCCCCAGGGGAAATTCAGCAATAACTTGTCAGAACTCCCATTTTTTTCTGGAAATTACGATTTTCGGCCTTCTTGCCTGGTGTTTCTTCTTTCCTTCTTCCACCCGTTTTGTGTTTTCGCTACAGCAGCGATTGCACGACAAGCCTGTTTCCACAACACTCCCAGCATGCATGGGCTCATTATAAGGAACGCGGCGAGTTTTTATGTTCCGTGATTTAATCAAATAACGTGACAAATGGATGACAAGAAGATGAAAACTTTAAATTGACAAAAAGGAGATGAATATAGTATTTAAAGAAGAGCAGGCAGCAGTTCATTTCTGGGATAGGCTACATGAAGGATGCCAGAAATAGTTTTATTTAAATGTTTACCGTATTTAGAAATCATATATTTCATATGAGTCATACCTTTTAGAAATCATTGATGTAAATTATGTTACAAATTGAGTACAGGAAGTAAACATAGTACATTCTTTGAAATGGAAAGGGGTAGGATTAAATAAGATTTCTTTCTCGGACAAGTAAAGAGAAATGAAATTATGTAAAATATGTGATGTCTCATATTCGAGCTGTATACCATACATGTTAAAAATAAACTTCAACCAAAATTTCAGGGTTCCTCAGGAGAAAACCTTACAATGTAATACATCCATAAAATGATATACAATTGAGTATATGGTGTTATGTTGTAAAAAAAAGCCCATATATTTTTACCAATTTTCCAAGGAGATTTCCCATATTTTGAAATGCAAATGTTGATTCTCCTCTCAGACACATGTAATAAAGTTGTGTGTGATATCTCCTGATGTTGTTTGGTGCTAAATTAAACACAATTTTAGCACCGTATAAAACGTTATGTCACTACTGGTTTGACGTTTCCCCCCAAAAATAATGTTGAAAAAAAACAACCTTGAAGTGTTGTCCACCTGTTTACTGACGTATACTATTCATGTTTAGCAAAATTGTACTGCAAATTAATATCTGCTTCAAATATCGGGTGTTGGTCTTCGTGACTACTAATAATTGGAATCGGTACCGGCCCTAAAAAAAACATATTCATTTCTATTTTATACATTGCATTACTTTAATTTGTTTTAAATATAAAAAAACCTTATTTTTAAGGTGTGGCGGTTGGAAACCCTGGAGTCACAAACTTTTTTAACTTACAAAGATAATAAGTGATTCAATGAGCATTTGATTTTCTTCTCCTTCTGAACAGATGTAAGCGCTGTGACGCATGTGTCAGAACTGAATGTGGAGACTGCAATTTCTGCAGAGACATGAAGAAGTTTGGAGGACCTGGAAAGCTCAAGCAAACGTGTGTGCTGCGCCAGTGTCTCTCGGTAAGAAACCCTTTTCACCTTTTCATTTTGGTTTGGTGAATGATTTTCAAACATTTTTGAAAATAAAATAGACATTCTGCGTGTTTTCAAGTAGGCCCCAGACACCAACCTATCTAGACACAATCTAATCCATCCATACATATTTATAACAAGTCTTTTTTCATATTACTTTTATTGTAAAAGAAAGCAATAGATACAAATGAGAAAATAGCACTAAATAAATGTTATGAATTAATTAGTAACTCACCCAACGAGCATTTTGACCACTACAGACCTGTTCTGTGTCCATGAAACACAAATCAGTTGTCTCTTTTAAGAGACTATTATTCTCAACTAATTTTATGAATAAAATAACATAGCAATATTATCATTATTGCTTAATTAATAATGGGAAGTCCTCTATTCCGCCCATAAAACCTAATAAAAAAACATCCCAAAATTTTTTTCGGGATTTGAATAATAATCAAGTTTTAGTGATATTGTTATAAGCGCTAAAGCAGACAAACTATTTATCGCAGCGCTGTAATCACGAGCTTGTGTGCCAATGTTTACATCATCCTCTGATCAGCTGCTTCCTTGCACGTAAAACTTTATTTTAGATCATAACTCATGCCTCTTACCTTGATAGTAGAAGAACGAAGACTATTCCGACATGTTGATACACTTTGACAGCCAATCTAGACCCGGCAATGTCGGAAACGACACGAAAAGACGCTTAGTTCCACCCCCCTTTTCTTCGCGAGGACTATGACTCATTCTTCATCTAAATGGGAATAAATGAACATCCTAGCAGTCTGCGTTTTAATGACGGCAGACCTTGCACAGTAAGTGATGTTTTATTATGTATGTTGTCTGTCATGAAATCTGCAGTGAGTAATAATCAGTGATGTTAAAAAAAGCGAACTTGTGATGCGCTTTTGAAATTAATGCACTGTGTATGCTTAAAATGAGCAAAATATGTAACTAAATGTGATTATAAATGTGCCCAATACTGCATTACATACATAGGTGTTTGGATGTTTTTAGGGGATGTAAATACAGAAAGAGCGGCTCCAATGGGCTCCATTGTAAGCATTTATTTAATATTTAGAATGCATCCATCCATCCATCTTCTACAGCTTGCCCCTTTTGGGGTTGCGGGGGGTGCTGGAGCTTATCTTAGCTGCATACGGGCGGAAGGCGGTGTACACCCTGGACAAGTCACCACCTCATCGCAGGGCCAACACAGATAGACAGACAACATTCACACTCACATTCACACACTAGGGACCATTTAGTGTTGCCAATCAACCTATCCCCAGGTGCATGTTTTTGGAGGGGGGAGTAAGCCGGAGTACCTGAAGGGAACTCACACAGTCACGGGGAGAACATGCAAACTCAACACAGAAAGATCCCGAGCCCGGGATTGAACTCATAGGACTACTCAAATAAAATACATCCGTCGTCATGTCTTTCATAATGATTGTAAACGATAGGCAAAATTCCCCTCCAAAAAAGTGCAGTACCCTTTACTACTAATATTAATTGTGTTCTTCTGTTCACTTTCAGTTTTGGAACCATCATCCTGTGCAGCAAATGTCTTTGTCAAATCTTCTTGTCTAATATCACTTTGCTGTATACTGTTTTTTTGGGGGGGGGGTTTTAGCCAGTCACACCAGGTTGGAATTCAAATGTTGTTTTGCTTCAACCTAAAGCGTAGTTTAGAAAATAAGGTTTTGTAAATCAATATACATGCAGTAATAGTCTGGAAACAAAAAAGGGTGATGCAATAGCTCAGAGATTTCAAGGTAAGTAAAAGTTTGATTCATCTTATTTTTCTTTTCCAGCCTGGACTTCCACTGTCAGCAGTTTGTGAAATATGCAAGGAGCCCAATCACGAGGAAACTGGAGATGGCTTCTATTCTCTGATGGAATGTTCCAACTGTGCACAGATCGTCCACCCTGCTTGCCTCACGGTATTAAAAAATTTATTTTATAACTGATTTCAAATGAATTATTTTATATTACATCTTAACATATTTTGCGTGAATATGAACATCTTTTTGCTTACCTTGTGTCATAATACTGTGCTGTTGCATTAGATGAAATCTGTAGTCTCACCGTGAAAGTCTTCCGATGGAAGACTATGCCCACAATTCTTAAACCGTGTTCTACTGCACTGAAACCAACCCTAAAAGTCTTAAAGTGCAGACGTAGGCCAAACAAGCGATGACTGATGTTGGCCTTGAATCATTGTAACACTGGGGCCGACACAAGGAGGGATGTGTGGTTATTGTGTCCAGTTTGTTGTTAGTGATTGAAGGATAAAGCCAAGCTTTTGAGCTAATTAAGATTTAGTTTGTAGCCCCATTTCGGTTTTTAATATTACTCTTAAAAAATACTATGAGCTGACTGCAACGTTGTGAGTAATGTAGTTAGAGGTAGGAATCCTTGGGCACCTCACAATTCAATTATGATTACAATTCAGGAGCTACAATTCAATTGAAAATAAATTATTGATGCTCCTTTTAATTTATATATATTTTTTAAAGCAGTTTTCCATTTCTTTTCATTTCACTAAATAAGCGTTTATCACTTGCAACTCTAAAATAATAAACAGTTTAATTAATTCCCACATTAATTAAATTAATGGAAATGTGTGCAAAACTGGAACATAAGTGCCCTAAAATAAAGAAGCTGGTCGGATCTCTCGGTGAGGTGGTTCATTGCAGTCAGCTAAATTTTACATCTGTCTGCATAGCTTTAATTACAATAAAAAAATCGATTATTGATTATTGATGTACACTAAGCAATTTTATAATCGTCCTTGTACGAATTGCGAGGTATCAAAAAATAGATTTTTTCCCTATCTCTAATCCTAATACAGTCGTCCATTGCCACATCTTGCTTCAAAGTGTGCGCCTTGTGACCATATTAAAAAGTCATAAACAGGGTTTTTATGCTCTAGATATAAAAATATACCATGTGTGATTATTAATTTTTTACTATACAGAAATTAATTTATCATGGTCAATTAACAGCGATAAACAACGGTTAACTGTATATTACTGTATTAGCAAACAAAAGTTCATTTGACTGAGCGTTCGCATAAAAGACACAACCAACACAAATGCAGTCATAATTAGATATTTAACAAATAATTTGTGTTTACTGTAAGTAATCACATTATAACAATATATAAAAAACTACATTGACAACTGCAGTTCATTTCAATCTACCATGTACAATAGTCATGCGCTTATATTCCAGATAATGTCCAACATTTTTATGAAAGGTTAGAAAAACAGGTTGATGGGCCCAATGGGGGGAAAATAGTTCAGAATTCAAAACTGCTCTACCACTTTGGCATTATTGAAAAAGTACACAAAGCCCAATAAATGGGCAAAAACAATGAAAAGACAAATGTTCTTCCGACATTATTCCTTTAGCAAAAAGGTGTTTCTACAATATAAACCTAAATAGTACGGTTGTTTCATAAATACGGCCATAAATCTGTCACGATGACAGCGTTCCAAGTTTTGCTAAGTTTATCATGGTCAATTAACAGCGATAAACAACGGTTAACTGTATATTACTGTATTAGCAAACAAAAGTTCATTTGACTGAGCGTTCGCATAAAAGACACAACCAACACAAATGCAGTCATAATTAGTCATAATTAGTCATAATTACTGTAAGTAATCACATTATAACAATATATAAAAAACTACATTGACAACTGCAGTTCATTTCAATCTACCATGTGCAATAGTCATGCGCTTATATTCCAGATAATGTCCAACATTTTTATGAAAGGTTAGAAAAACAGGTTGATGGGCCCAATGGGGGGAAAATAGTTCAGAATTCAAAACTGCTCTACCACTTTGGCATTATTGAAAAAGTACACAAAGCCCAATAAATGGGCAAAAACAATGAAAAGACAAATGTTCTTCCGACATTATTCCTTTAGCAAAAAGGTGTTTCTACAATATAAACCTAAATAGTACGGTTGTTTCATAAATACGGCCATAAATCTGTCACGATGACAGCGTTCCAAGTTTTGCTAAGTTTGCAACTATCTTTACGGGCTTTTGAATTGACTCGACCGGGGAGCCGCTAAACCAAACTTAAACTAGTGTAACGGACAAGTTGACTCAAATGTTTAGCAGAATAAAGTACAATTTTATTTATGAGGTCATTAATTCTATTAAAGTAGAACAAAAGCAGAATAAAGTACAATTTTATTTATGAGGTCATTAATTCTATTAAAGTAGAACAGGCAAACACTTTCAGAGCGTGACAACAATGATGATCAGCTCCTTAAGTGACCATCGGCATGATCATGTATAAGTAACACACTTTTGATGTAATGGAGTGAGACCCTGCAGTGTCCACAAGGTCTTAAGAAGACCCATGTACAGGCCGGTCTGAAATTTGTTAATGAACTCCTAAAAGACTCCAACAAGGCTTGCGAAGGGGATGTGATTACATGACACCAACATTTAGCTCTTTGGCTTGAAGTGCACTGGAGGTGCATTAAGGCAAATCAATTTAATCAAAATATTTCATTATGCCAAGTCATTAATGTTTTTTTGAGATTGTTGTTTGTTCTTCTGTCAAAGGTTCAGGGTGAAGGAGTTATCAATAAAGACCTACCGAGTTGTTGGGAATGTCCAAAGTGTATTGAAGGGCTCAATGACTCTGAGGTATGCAACTGAAAACCGTGAACAGCCCAGATTTACTTGACATACTTACTTCATCACTTTCTTTTTCCTTTTTCTTTCCAGAAACGGAAATCGTCTACTCTGCTGGATGCCCGCATGGCAAAGATCTTCCGACAACAAAGACACAACCGTGATGGAGATTCCAGTGACGACGAGGATGAAGGTTAGTTTGTCGTCCCGTGCCAGGCTTTAATTTTTATTTATATTACATTTATTATATTGATTGTAATCTCTCATTAGAAGTCTAAACAGTTCTTGGTTGTACCAAAATACACATGAAATGTTGTCAATAGTGTAAAATCTCTTAATGTTGATTACACCAATTTTGTCAAGAAGGGTGGTCAAAAATTCTTGCCAGAAGCTTTTGGATTGCTACCAAGAGCACCCTATTGCAGTAAAACTTGCCAAGGGACATGTAACCAAATATTAACATATACTTTTGACCCAGCAGATTTGGTCACATTTTCAGTAAACCCATAATAGATTCATAAAAGAACCAAACTTCATGAATGTTTTTTGTATATATATATGTATGCATGTGTGTGTGTATGTATGTATGTATACAGTATGTGTGTGTGTGTGTGTGTGTATATATATATATATATATATATATATATATATATATATATATATATATATATATGTATATATATTTATATGTATATATATGTATATTTGTGTATATATATATATATATGTATATGTATATATATATATATAATGTGTGTGTGTGTGTATATATATATATATATATATATTTAAATAAATGTGTATATATGTGTATATATGTGTGTGTATATATATATTTAAATAAATGTGTGTATATGTATGTATATACAGTGGGGCAAAAAAGTATTAAGTCAGCCACCGATTGTGCAAGTTCTCCCACTTAAAATGATGACAGAGGTCTGTAATTTTCGTCATAGGTACACTTCAACTGTAAAAGACAGAATGTGGAAAAAAAATCCAGGAATTCAAATTGTAGGAATTTCAAATAATTTATTTATAAATGATGGTGTAAAATAAGTATTTGGTCACTTCAAACAAGGAAGATCTCTGGCTCTCACAGACCTGTAACTTCTTCTTTAAGAAGCTCTTCTGTCCTCCACTCGTTACCTGTATTAATGGAACCTGTTTGAACTCGTTATATGTATAAAAGACACCTGTCCACAGCCTTTAAACAGTCAGACTCCAAACTCCACTGTGGCCAAGACCAAAGAGCTGTCGAAGGACACCAGGAAAATAATTGTAGACCTCCACCAGACTGGGAAGAGTGAATCTACAATAGGCAAGCAGCTTGGTGTGAAAAAATCAACTGTGGGAGCAATTATCAGAAAATGGAAGACATACAAGACCACTGATAATCTCCCTCGATCTGGGGCTCCACGCAAGATCTCATCCTGTGAGGTCAAAATGATCATGAGAACGGTGAGCAAAAATCCCAGAACCACATCGGGGGACCTGGTGAATGACCTGCAGAGAGCTGGGACCAAAGTAACAAAGGTTACCATCAGTAACACACTACGCCAACAGGTAATCAAATCCTGCAGTGCCAGACGTGTCCCCCTGCTTAAGCCAGTGCATGTCCAGGCCCGTCTGAAGTTTGCCAGAGAGGCCATAGGAGAATGTGATGTGGTCAGATGAAACCAAAATAGAACTTTTTGGTATAAACTCAACTCATCATGTTTGGAGGAAGAAGAATACTGAGTTGCATCCCAAGAACACCAGACCTACTGTGAAGCATGGGGGTGGAAACATCATGCTTTGGGGCTGTTTTTCTGCTAAGGGGACACGACGACTGATCCGTGTTAAGGAAAGAATGAATGGGGCCATGTATCATGAGATTTTGAGCCAAAAACTCCTTCCATCAGTGAGAGCTTTGACTGGTTGACCAAATACTTATTTTCCACCATAATTTACAAATGCAATTTTTTAAATACCTACAATGTGAATTCCTGGATTTTTTTTTCACATTATGTTTCTCACAGTTGAAGTGTATCTATGATGAAAATTACAGACCTCTGTCATCATTTTAAGTGGGAGAACTTGCACAATCAGTGGGTGACTAAATACTTTTTTGCCCCACTGTATATACATATGTATATATGTCTGTGTATATATATATAATGTATATTTAAATATATATATTTATATGTATATGTACATATTTTTGTGTATATATGCATACATGTATATACATATTTACATGTATGTATGTATATATACATATATATATATATATATACAGTATAATATACTGTATGTATATATATATATATATATATATATATATATACACACACGTGTGTGTGTGTACATATATATTTATATATACATATACAGGTATGTGTGTGTGTTTTTATTTATATATACCGTATTTCCTTGAATTGCCGCAGGGTATATAGTATGCGCCTGCCTTGAATTACTGCCAGGTTAAACTAGCTTCACAAAATAATTAGCGCATGCTTAGTATTACCGCCTGGTCAAACTCGTGACGTCACGAGTGACACTTCCCGTGTCATCATTTTCAAAATAGAGGAGGTTAGTTTCAATACCGGTAATTTGAAATCGCATAAAGGGAAGAAAATCAAGAGCTATTCAGTGGGATTTAAGGTCAAAGCTTACATCACACTCATATTTTTACTGCATGCCTTTGGTAGGTGCTGGAGTGAGAAGAGGTTTTAAAATAATTAGCGCATGCTTACTTTTACCGCATGCCTTTGGTAAGCGCAGGAGTGAGAAGAGATTTTAAATTAATTAGCGCCCCGGCGCCAATTCAAGGAAATACGATATATATATTGTGCTCACGATCAATTATGTGATCAACTGGTAAATTTTAACTGTGGTGCACTTCAAATGCTTCATCAGTCACACGAATTGATCATTTCAACCACCTTGTTGTTGTTTGAACTTTGATATTTTCACTCTTCTCACACATTTTATTGTGATGGTGTCTACAGCCACTCAGAGAAAAAGGATGCGGCTTCATCGAGGGGGGCATTCTTCTTCCAGAAGAGGGTTTGGTAGCAACCGGCGGGGACTCCTCAAAGGAGGGTTGGCCCTGAGAGGAAGCCGGGAAAGTCCTTCCCTCATGAAGATGAAGGCTGGAAGTGGCATGAATGGCAGGCGGAGGAGAGGGGTGAGGTTGAGGGGGGGCTCTAGGATCCAGCAAAGAGGACATTCAACTGAGGAGTCCGATTATGACGATGAAGAGGAGGAAGATGACGGTAGTGAAAATGGAGACCAAGATCAGCCTCCTTATCAGCCTAGTAGGAGGTTCAAGACTGAAGATGAGGAAGATGAGGACAGTGAGAGACAGGAGTTTGACCTTGACGAAGAGGAAATGGACAATTTTGAAGATGAAGATGGGCAGGAAGAGTTCTGGGATTCTGACCCAGAACCTCCAGTGCTGCTGGTGTCTGATCTGAATGATGACATCCTGTGCGGATCCTACCTGACTGTGACTCTGCAAAGTCCCAACAAGACTTCCAGACCTGGTAAGTACAAGTCACATAGTGGAGTTAGTTTTTAGCATAGAATTAGAAAATTAAAAATCCATTCATCAATCCATTTTCTACCGCTTGTCCCTTTTGGTTAGGCGGGGGTTGTCGGAGCCTATCTCGGCTGCGTTCGGGCGGAATCCAATCCAATCCACTTTATTTATATAGCACATTTAAACAACAATAACATTTCCAAAGTGCTGCACAGCCATGTTAAAAACAATATTATGCTCCACCAATAACTGAATAAAACTAAAACTAAAACCAATAAAAACAATATAAAAACATATAAAAACAAATATGATTAAAAACAATTTTAAAGGGTAGCGGCAGAGTGTTCCAGAGCTTAGGGCCGACCACAGAGAAGGCCCTGTCTCCCCTGGTCTTAAGTCTGGTCTTGGGCACCACGAGCTGGAACTGGCTCTCGGACCTCAGAGCGCGCGCAGGGATGTAAATTTGGATGAGGTCCGAGATATATTGAGGTGCCAGTCCATGTAAAGATTTAAAAACAAACAGCAATGTTTTAAAATCAATTCTAAAATGAACAGGGAGCCAGTGCAAACTCTGAAGAATTGGGGTTATATGCTGGCGTTTCCTGGCCCCTGTTAAAAGTCGTGCTGCCCCGTTCTGGACTAACTGCAACCGGGAGAGAGCTTTTTGGCTAATGCCAGCATAAAGTGCATTGCAGTAGTCCAGGCGACTTGAAATAAAAGCATGCACGACTTGTTAAAAAAGGTTAAAAGATAAAAACGGTTTAACCTTTACTAAAAGACGAAGGTGATAAAAACACGATTTTAAAACGGCATTGACTTGTTTGTCTAGTTTAAAATCGCTGTCTATAGTGACGCCAAGACTGGTGACTTTGGGACGCACATCATTTTGCAATGGTCCCAAGTCAGTGAGGGCCGGACCAAAAACTAAAATTTCCGTTTTTCCCTCATTCATTATTAAACAATTCTGGGCTAACCAAGCCTTGACGTCGCATAGACAGTTAAGATGGGGTGTAAGGGGGCCGTGGCTTTTTGAAATCGGCATATAAATTTGGCAGTCATCTGCATAAAAGTGATAAAAAAGCAGCGGAAAGCAGCGTACACCCTGGACAAGTCGCCATTTCATTACAGGGCCAACACAAATAGACAACATTCACACTCACATTCACACACTAGGGCCAATTTAGTGTTGCCAAAATATAATTAGCAAATACATAGAACAAGACCACTAAAAACTGTTCTTTCCTGACCACTGATTGTGATCACAGCGACAGGACATCTTGCTAATATATTCCATTTCAACTCTTCCCTACGGGAGGCACAGATTCGCTAAAGTATGCGAATCGAAGGTGCCGAAAAGCCGGGGGCTAACTAGCTAAATGCTAGCTCGAAGCCATTGCCTAGCAACCCAAAGCCAAACAACAAAACCGAAAGAGTATTTTAAACACTTCTGACCACCCAAGTGATGTAATGATAATTATAATAATAAAAATAGATGTTCTTTGTATTGCACTTAACATCCATCCATCCATCCATTTTCTACCGCTTATTCCCTTTTGTACAACAAAAGCTGACACAGCTCTGGTCAGTGCAAAGTACATGAAAAAAACACCTTAGAGCCACCGCTTGCCGCCAACACCAACAGTTTCACTTTTCTGCCGAGCAACCATGACCACGGCAAGAAGTCGACAATGGGGCAATACAGTGTTACCAGAGCTGTTACTAACAGAAAACACGGAAATGGTATAAAACTGCTATGATATGAAAAAGGGTAGGATTACATAAGCTCTGCTTCTTCCTATTTCTTTTCCGATGTGCTGTAATGAAACAACTGGAAATATGTGATGCATTACATTGTATCGTATGCATGTTCCAAATAAACTGAAACTGAACTGAACAAGGCATTTATGCTAATAGAATGTTGACACTAAGCACATTACAGTCAACAAAATGTTGTAAAAATGTTATATATTACTGTAAATAGATATTACAAACAAACCCACCACATTGAATTGTGGTTGAAATATAAATGCATATACAGAAAAATAAATATTCGTATTTTCAAAGGCTGTGACTTGCGGAATATTCAAACTTTTTCAGAGGGGGTCACGACTAATGTGGTAATATTTGCTTTACAAAGAAGAAATACAATACGCCTTTAATGGCAATATATGATAATATAGTTGGGATACAGTAGGTAGTATGTTTACAAATAGCTACTAAAAAAAAAATAAAGGATTTAGATTATCTTTAGTTAGTTAGAATTAATCTTTTAAAACAAATTGCAGTTTATTTATTGCGCATTTATTTATGTATTTTATCTCCTGGAGGTCCAAATGGCACAGGTTCTGTGCCATTGCCCTCATGTATTTTTTTTCAAAAGATGGAAACAAAAACATGTTGACATTATCAGCGTCAATCACATACAATTGATTTTGTCTGTTCTTGTCTATTCCTATTATCAATTGCAAATGGACACATTTTATCTCGCTGTGTTGAATAGTCATCGTCTCCATTCTCCTAATGCAGCACATAACGTTGTTTTTATCAACCTATGACATTTCCCATGAATTCAATATCCTTCAACACAGTACAATGCTTCATCTAAGGGGCCACACTCCAATATATCGACAACCAATATGCGACACAGTGAAACACATCAAATCAAAGTCTGACTGCATGTCTTGAAATCTTGGGTTTTAAATATTGTTTCATATTTAGTAAATTGTTTTGTCACTTACCTGTAAAGGGTGTGGGGAAACAATTCAAGGTTGTCACAGTGGATGTTGTTCAAGTGCTTTTGTTGTATAGTTTCTTATGTAGATGTCATATCACATTAGTTATATTAACCACTTCACTGTATGCTGAACCTGCAGAGAAACTAATATGCAATGTAATGGCTGATGTCCAGGCAGCACGGTAGAGGAGGGGTTAGTGCGTCTGCCTCACAATACGAAGGTCCTGAGTAGTCCTGGGTTCAATCCCGGGCTCTGTACTTTCTGTGTGGAGTTTGCATGTACTCCCCGTGACTGCGTGGGTTCCCTCCGGGTACTCCGGCTTCTTCCCAGTTCCACAGACCTGCACCTGAGGATAAGTTGATTGGCAACACTAAATTGGCCCTAGTGTGTGAATGTGAGTGTGAATGTTGTCTGTCTATCTGTGTTGGCCCTGCGATGAGGTGGAGACTTTTCAAGGGTGTACGCCGCCTTCCGCCCGATTGTAGCTGAGATAGGCACCAGCGCCCCCCGCGACCCCATAGGGAATAAGCGGTAGAAAATGGATGGATGGCTAATATCCATGAAAATAACCAAACACATCTCTGAGTCCAAACCCACAAACAATTACTGAATTTACATTCACAAGATAAACTTGTCACACTTGATCAAAAGTATATTTGAAGATTGTTGCTTCACTTTTTGCCCTTTTTCTGACTGACACAGGTTCTATAGTTCCCAAACTGGAAGCCGCGATGGGTTTTAAGACACTAAATGCAGGTGGGCATCCGGGCTTGAACAAAAAGTCCACTTTGTCCAAACCTTCACGCTTCAAGAGCAGTGACAACAAACGTGATGGACAAAGTCAACAAGGACCAGGAAGGTTGGACTTTTCATACATTTAATTATATTGTACCACTATAAAAGAGCACACACCTTTGCCAAAGTGAAAAAAAGAGCTATAAAACTCAAAGTAGTGTTGTTTATACGGTCACAAGACAATAGCTAATAACCAAGAAATCTCAATAATTTAAGCCTATTTGTTCTTAAGTGAAGTCAAACATTATTTATACAGCACATTAAAACAACTGAAGTTGACCTAGTGCTTAACAGGACACATAAACAATTTCCTGTCAGGAAATGTCAGAAATGGGATAAGGAACAAGTAATTTAGTGGGGGATCCGGATCACCGTCTGGAAACAGTATATTTAAAGCATCCTTTACTGTTGGGAGATTGCTCTAGATGTAGATTATCGGTTTCAGAATGTAAAGCACTTTGAGTCACTAAGAAAAAGTGCTATATAAATCAATCAATCAATCAATCAATCAATCAATGTTTACTTATATAGCCCTAAATCACTAGTGTCTCAAAGGGCTGCACAAACCACCACGACATCCTCGGTAGGAAAACTCACACCCAGTGGGACATTGGTGACAATAATGACCCAGTGGGACGTCGGTGACAATGATGACTATGAGAACCTTAGAGAGGAGGAAAGCAATGGATGTCGAGCGGATCTAACATGATACTGTGAAAGTTCAATCCACAATGGATACAACACAGTCGCGAGAGTCCAGTCCAAAGAGGATCCAAGACACAGCAGCGAGAGTCCCGTTCACAGCGGAGCCAGCAGGAAACCATCCCAAGCGTAGGCGGACCAGCAGCGCAGAGATGTCCCCAGCCGATACACAGGCGAGCAGTACATGGCCACCGGATCGGACCGGACCCCCTCCACACGGGAGAGTGGGACATAGAAGAAAAAGAAAAGAAACGGCAGATCAACTGGTCTAAAAAGGGAGTCTATTTAAAGGCTAGAGTATACAAATGAGTTTTAAGGTGAGACTTAAATGCTTCTACTGAGGTGGCATCGCGAACTGTTACCGGGAGGGCATTCCAGAGTACTGGAGCCCGAACGGAAAATGCTCTATAGCCCGCAGACTTTTTTTGGGCTTTGGGAATCACTAATAAGCCGGAGTCCTTTGAACGCAGATTTCTTGCCGGGACATATGGTACAATACAATCGGCAAGATAAGATGGAGCTAGACCGTGTAGTATTTTATACGAAAGTAGTAAAACCTTAAAGTCACATCTTAAGTGCACAGGAAGCCAGTGCAGGTGAGCCAGTACAGGCGTAATGTGATCAAACTTTCTTGTTCTTGTCAAAAGTCTAGCAGCCACATTTTGTACCAACTGTAATCTTTTAATGCTAGACATGGGGAGACCCGAAAATAATACGTTACAGTAGTCGAGGCGAGACGTAACAAACGCATGGATAATGATCTCAGCGTCTTTAGTGGACAGAATGGAGCGAATTTTAGCGATATTACGGAGATGAAAGAAGGCCGTTTTAGTAACGCTTTTAATGTGTGCCTCAAAGGAGAGAGTTGGGTCGAAGATAACACCCAGATTCTTTACCGTGTCGCCTTGTTTAATTGTTTGGTTGTCAAATGTTAGAGTTGTATTATTAAATAGAGTTCGGTGTCTAGCAGGACCGATAATCAGCATTTCCGTTTTTTTGGCGTTGAGTTGCAAAAAGTTAGCGGACATCCATTGTTTAATTTCATTAAGACACGCCTCCAGCTGACTACAATCCGGCGTGTTGGTCAGCTTTAGGGGCATGTAGAGTTGGGTGTCATCAGCATAACAGTGAAAGCTAATACCGTATTTGCGTATGATGTCACCTAGCGGCAGCATGTAGATGCTGAAGAGTACAGGGCCAAGGACCGAACCCTGGGGAACTCCACACGTTACCTTAACGTAGTCCGAGGTCACATTGTTATGGGAGACACACTGCATCCTATCAGTAAGATAAGAGTTAAACCAAGACAGGGCTAAGTCCGACATACCAATTCGTGTTTTGATACGTTCTAATAAAATATTATGATCGACGGTATCGAAAGCAGCGCTAAGATCGAGGAGCAGCAACATAGATGACGCATCAGAATCCATCGTTAGCAATAGATCATTAGTCATTTTTGCGAGGGCTGTCTCCGTGGAGTGATTTGCCCTGAAACCGGATTGAAAGGTTTCACATAGATTGTTAGACGCTAAGTGTTCATTTAACTGCTCCGCAACAATTTTTTCAAGGATTTTTGAAATAAAGGGAAGGTGAGACACCGGTCGGTAGTTTACCATGAGGTCAGGATCGAGGTTAGGTCTTTTAAGAAGAGGATGAATAACCGCTTTTTTGAATGCTAGGGGAACAGTGCCCGAGGAGAGTGATAAGTTTATAATATTTAGCACTGATGGACCTAATAATACAAAGAGCTCCTTGATCAGTTTCCCAGGAAGAGGGTCAAGTAAACATGTTGTCTGTTTTATTCCATTTACACGTTGTAACAATTCCTCTAATGTTATTTCCTCAAAACGAGAGAAAGTATTTTGGAGGGCAGTATCCGCCGTATATACAATCGTGTCAGTGTTAATAGAACCCCGTTGTAGCTGGGACACATTGTCTTTAATCTCCTTTCTAATGACTTCAATTTTCTTACTAAAGAATTGCATAAAGTCATCAGCTGAGTGGGTTGAGCTACTGGAAGGAGTCCCTTGTTTGGTTAGCGATGCTACCGTACTAAACAAAAATTTAGGATCGTTTTTATTACGGTGGATGAGATTTGAGTAATATTTGGCTTTAGCTAAGGTAAGCATGCGTTTATAAGTTATTAAACCATCACTAAATGCTTGATGGTGCACCTCAAGTTTAGTCGTGCGCCATATATTTCGCTTCCCTTCATTAATCATATGGAAACACAGATACCTGCACAATCTACTTTGACCTCACATGCTCCTTTACCTTAACAACAAAGGTTACCTGAATGCTGCATCAGCTTGTTATACGATCAGTGTTTAGGTTAATGCAGACGTCAGTGCAAAGATGCATTTGAGTTACTTTGGTAACTGCTACTCCAAGCTTGTTTTTAATATACACGCATAAACATCAGCGAAAGGCTCAACCAAACCAATTTTAGAAAAACAGAAGACCAGTCAGACCAAAGCACTTAAAATATGGAAACCAAGCAAGAAGTCCGAGACCAGCTTATGCAATTAATAATTTAATCAAACAAAACTCTTAACAAACTGGAAAGCTAACACTTAGCCTTTCTGATTTCCAACAGTACAGTATGTCATTCATCTACTGCAAAAACTCACTGACCAAGCAGCTTTATTTGTATCCAGTTGTAAAGATATTGTCCTTTACAGTAACCATCAAAGTAGAATCTTTACTTAAGCTCATCTTTTTAGACGGTGTACAGTACAGCCCAAAAGTTTGGACACACTTTCTCATTCAATGCATGTATTTTATTTTCATGGAATAACTAAAACATGTTTTATATTGTAGTTTCTTCAAAATATCCACACTTTGCTCTGATTACTGCCTTGCACAATCTTGGCATTCTCTCGACGAGCTTCAAGAGTTAGTCACCTGAAATTATTTTCACTTCAAAAGTTTCATAGTTTTGAAGCTTTCAGTGACAATCTACAAAGTTAATAGTCATAAAAATAAAGAAAACACATTGAAAAACGAAGGTGTGTCCAACCTTCGGCACGTACTGTACCTGTTTCTACTAAATGAAAACATAAACAAGAAACTAAAATATTATCATCTTGCAGGTCAGGTCTCCGCAGTAACTACGTCACTCGGGGCACCGCTGTGTCCTCCGAGGAAGAGGACCTGCCCGTCTCTCCCACACTTCCATCCCTGCCGTTCACTTCCTTTAAGGACGTGGGTGACAGTGGAGGCGAGAAGGACGTGTGGGTGTCTGTGTTTAAGTACCTGAACAGAGCCGAGTTGCTGAAGTGCATGACTGTGTGCAAAGCCTGGTACAAGTGGTACGTCCTCAATCTTGCTTTTATGTTGAATTTCTTGAATCTCACATTCATGCCTGCCGCAGGACGTTTGATAAGCATCTTTGGAGTCGTATGGATTTGAGTCGCTGCAGCCCTCTGAGTAACAAAGCATTGGCAGGCATCATAAAACACCGGCCCACCATCTTGGACCTCTCATGGACCCCTTTGGCCAAAAGACAGCTCACTTGTCTTCTCAGCAGACTTCCAGGTACAGCGCTCACTAACCAGTGTTTCCAGTATTTTGCTGGCTTTCTTTGTGACTGTTGCGGCCTAAAACGCTTGCATTCTTGGCAACTTTTTCAGAAAGCTGTTTTAAGGCTTATGTTTTTAATAACACTGTGAATGTGAGTGGGAATGTCTGTCTGTCTATCTGTGTTGGCCCTGCAATGAGGTGGTGACTTGTCCAGCGTTTTTCCCCTGCTTTCCGCCCAACTGTAGCCCCCCAGCAGACCCAAAAGGGACAAGCGGTGGAAAATGGATGAATCAATTTGTTGAGTTCATGAATTTGTTTCAGTAATGCGGACGTTGTACCGATCCGTTGTGGTAAAGAAAGAGCTGAGCCGGAAGGCAAAGCTCTCAATTTACCGGTCGATCTACGTTCCCATCCTCACCTATGGTCACTAGCTTTGGGTCATGACCGAAAGGATAAGATCACGGGTACAAGCGGCCGAAATGAGTTTCCTCCGTCGTGTGGCAGGGCTCTCCCTTAGAGATAGGGTGAGAAGCTCTGCCATCCGGGAGGAACTCAAATTAAAGCCGCTGCTCCTTCACATCGAGAGGAGCCAGATGAGGTGGTTCGGGCATCTGGTCAGGATGCCACCGGAACGCCTCCCTAGGGAGGTGTTTAGGGCACGTCCAACCGGTAGGAGGCCACGGGGAAGACCCAGGACACGTTGGGAAGACTATGTCTCCCGGCTGGCCTGGGAACGCCTCTGTATCCCCCGGGAAGAGCTAGACGAAGTAGCTGGGGAGAGGGAAGTCTGGGTTTCCCTGCTTAGGCTGTTGCCCCCGCGACCCGACCTCGGATAAGCGGAAGATGATGGGTGGATGGATGGATGGATGAATTTGTTTCCAAGTTTTAAGTGTTCCTTGTAGCATTAACTTCAAATAGCACATAATTTCAACAACATTTGGGAAACAAATACCGTATAGCTGGGTTGCATACGACGTCATATCCGTTTTTCTTCTTCACGGCTTAATTTACAAAACGGTTACATGAGTGCACCAGAAAATGCCAAATTGCTGTTCTGTTCTTGGGCGGAGGAAAGAAGTGGTTCATAAAAGTATTAAACTCAGGGTAAAAAACGAAAGTGCGTGTAAGGAAATGGCTCTTAGAAATATACCTTTCATCATCTGGAATTGTGGAATATAATCGGACCATGCTTGTGTCTGCAGCAATCACTTTGTAAAATGTTTGTCTGAACATTTGAGTTGTTTGAGAAACTTTCTGTGATACAATCAAGTTTATTCTCGACTCCGTTAGCAGTGTTTGATAGCAGAATTAGATGTAAGAAAAGAACAAGAGATCGCGTGGTTAGAGTGTCCGCCCTGAGATCGGTAGGTCGTGAGTTCAAACCCCGACCGAGTCATACCAAAGACTATAAAAATGGGACCCATTACCTCCCTGCTTGGCACTCAGCATCAAGGGTTGGAATTGTGGGTTAAATCACCAAAATAATTTTTGAGTGCTGCCACCGCTGCTGCTCACTGCTCCCCTCACCTCCCAGGTGGTGGAACAAGGGGATGGTTCAAATTCAGTGGGTAATTTAACCACACCTAGTGTGTGTGTGACTATCAGTGGTACTTTAAGTTTAACTTTAGTTTGTGTTCTTTTCTGTTTGCTATGTCTATATGTAACTACAAAGACCTGGTTGTGCAAATATACTAACGTCATGTTAAGTCCCAGTAATAAATATTGTAATTGTTGGTCCAATCCACCCTATTTTTGTTGTTGATTTTCATAAGAGAAAGTAAAAGTATAGTGGTTTTTGTTTTACAGGAAAGCCAAGTGCTTTATTCGACACGGGTGACCACATTATAACATATTTGGCGATATTCGTTAGCAGTACATCAAGAAAATATCCTAAATAGTATAATTAAAACTATATAAATAAATATCTTGTAGGCTCAACAGCATATACTGAATTTCAATATTGCAAACAAAAATTGCTTAAAAGTGACATTTGCAGCTAAATAATGAGACAATATATGAACTTCACACCATAAAAACAACTACAGACATGAATTGTAGAAAATACTAATATTTGTAGCAGGAAATCAACTGCAAACAAACGTATCCTTTTTTCATTAGCATCACGATCACAGCTGCACGGCACTCATGTCAATCAAATATGTTACTTAGCGATGCACGGGTAAGTCTTTTACGGATGAATACTTAATTTTTGGAACCTTCCAGATGTACACTGTATTGCTAAAAGTATTTGGCCACCTGCCTTGACTCACATATGTCCTTGAAGTGCCATCCCATTCCTAACCCATAGGGTTCAATATGATGTCAGTCCAAGTTTTGCAGCTATTACAGTTTCAACTCTTCTGGGAAGGCTGTCCACAAGGTTACGGAGTGTGTTTATAGGAATTTTCGACTATTCTTCCAAAAGCGCATTAGTGAGGTCACACACTGATGTTGGTCGAGAAGGCCTGGCTCTCAGTCTCCAATGTAATTCATCCCAAAGGTGTTCTATCGGGTTTAGGTCAGAACTCTGTGCAGGCCAGTCAAGTTTATCCACACCACGCTCTGTCATCCATGTCTTTATGGACCTTGCTTTGTTGCACTGGTGCACAGTCATGTTGGAAGAGGAAGAGGCCCGCTCCAAACTGTTCCCACAAGGTTGAGAGCATGGAATTATCCAAAATGTTTTGGTATCCTGACGTATTCAAAGTTCCTTTCACTGCAACTAAGGGGCCAAGCCCAACTCCTGAAAAACAACCCGACACCTTAATTCCTCCTCCACCAAATTTCACACTCGGCACAATGCTGTCCCAAATGTACCATTCTCTTGGCAACCTCCAAACACAGACACGTCCATCAGGTTGCCAGATGAAAAAGCGTGATTCATCACTCCAGAAAAGGCATCTCCACTGCTCTAGTGTCCAGTGGTGACGTGCTTAACACCACTGCATCCTACGTTTTGCATTGGACTTGGTGATATATGGCTTAGATACTGCTGATCGGCCATTGAAACTCATTACATGAAATTCTCTACATACTGTACGTGGGCTAACTGGAAGGTCACATGAAGTTTGGAGCTCTGTAGCAACTGACTGTGTAGAAAGTCGGCGACCTCTTTGCACTATGCGCTTCAGCATCCGCTGACCCTTCTGTGTCAGTTTACGTGGCCTACCACTTCTTGGCTGAGTTGCTCTTGTTCCCAAACTCTTCCGTTTTCTCATAATAAAGCTGACAGTTGACTTTGAAATATTTATGAGCAAAGAAATTTTGCGTCTGGAGTTGTTGCACAGGTGGCATCCTATGATAGTTCCATGCTGGAAATCACTGAGCTCCTGAGAGCGGCCCATTCTTTCACAAACATTTGTAGAAACATTCTCCATGCCTAAATGCTTGATTGTATTCACCAGGGGTATCAAACATGCGGCCCGTGGGCCAATTGCTGCCCACGAGACGTTATTATGCGGCCCACGCTTTGATATGACAATTTAATGGTGGTGCGGCCCGTAAGTTTAATATGAACGGCGCTGGATTGGTCATACTTGCCCACGTCCCCAATTCTCCCAGAAGATCCCTGAATTTCAGGGCACCAATTCTCTCAAAGCCCCTGTTAATTTTTACCAGATTAACAATATTCAGGGAGTGCCATAATGGCACTGCCTTTAGTGCCCCCTACATCCTGAACTGACAGTGTGCAAGCCCAGTTGTGTGTTGCATTTGGCCATGAGAGACGCACGTGTGTTATTGCAAGATATATTTGATCAACAGCTACACACGTCACGCTAAAGGTGGCCATAAAAAAAACTTTTAACACTGTTACAAATATGTGCCAGACTGTGAACCCACACCAAATAAGAATGACAAACAAATTTCGGGAGAACATCCGCACCGTAATACAACATAAACACACCAGAACAATTACCCAGAATCCCAGGCGGACCTGACTCTTCCGGGCTACAATATACACACCCCTGCTACCACCAACCCCGCCCCCACCCTCCCTACTTGCGTCGGTTGAGGTGTTGTATATTGTAGCCCTGCAAGGTGTTCTGGGTATTTGTTTTCTTGTGTTTAAGTTGTGTTAGGGTGCGGCAATTCTCCCAAAAAGGGTTTGTCATTCTTGTTTGGTGTGGGTTCACAGTGTGGCGTATATTTGTAACAGTGTTAAAGTTGTTTATACGGCACCCTCACTGTGACCTGTATGGCTGTTGATCAAGTACGTCTTGCAGTCACTGACGTTTTTCTGCACAAGTCTCACACAACATGTTACAGAGCCAGCACATTGGTTGTGTGATATAAAAGCGTGCGTAATGACATGTAGTGGAGCAGTAGTCTTCTTTTGGGGTTGCGCGGACCCCTGGAGGTACTTGAAGGTATGCCATGGGACAAGTGAGATTCATTATAAACATTCTAAAAAAACAGCAGCAATTCATAAATACTTTAGACATATGTTTATTTAATAATACTTCAATGAAGTATGAATGTAAGTTCATAAACTGTGGAAAAATAATACAACAATCCAACATTCAGTGTTGACAGCTAGACTTTTTGTGGACATGTTCCATAAATATTGATGTTAAAAATTTATTTTTTTGTGAAGAAATGTTTAGAATTAAGTTGATGAATCCAGATGGATCTCTATTACAATCTCCAAAGAGGGCACTTTAAGTTGATGATTACTTCTATGTGTAGAAATCTTTATTTATAACTGAATCACATGTTTATTTTTCAACAAGTTTTTTAGTTATTTTTATATCTTTTTTCCCAAATAGTAAAAGAAAGACCACTACAAATGAGCAATATTTTGCACTGTTATACAATTTAATAAATCAGAGACTGATTTACTTATTTAAATGCTTTGCTCTGATTAGGGGGTACTTGAAAAAATGTTCACAGTGGGTACATCACTGAAAAAAGGTTGAGAACCACTGTTGTAGAGGACGTTAAAGGCAGTGCAGTCACGGCAGCCCTTAATAATGTTGGTTGGGTGAAAATTGGAAAAAATTCAGTAGATTGTCGGGAGGTGCACTGAAATTCAGGAGTCTCACGGAAAAATCGTGAGGATTGGCAAGTATGTTGCTAGGGCGGAAAAGCCATTCATATAAGGTGAATTCATTAAAAAGTGCATGTTAGATTTTTTAAGAAATCTTTTCTTGCGGCCCAGCCTCACTCAGTTTCTGCATCCAGTGGCCCCCAGGTAAATTGAGTTGAGACCCCTGGTATACACCAATGGCCGGGCCTAGTGATTAGGACATCTAATTCTGATCATTTGGATGGGTGGCCAAATACTTTTGGCAATATAGTGTATATACATGATGTGCCTCAAATATTTTCTTCTCTAAATACCATAAGTGTCTAATGAAGTGAGGTTGAAGTGAGCAGTAACCTCCTTGGGGATATTTTTGGTTTAAATGATTAAAACTATATAAATCCGCTCTATCCCATTTTAAATATTTTTTTCATAATCGCTTATGTATTTGCATCTAAACCTTTCAAAATACGCCCAAATCTGCACTGATTCAGGTAAATAAACAGTAGCCTAAAGGGACTGAGACTTCGCCTGAAACCTGATAATGCCCAGATTTGACTGTAGGTTCCAGCTATTGATGTTTTACTCGTTTTGTACCCCAAAGACTGAAAAGTATGAGACAGTAAAAGCACATACTAATCGATCATTATCAGATTACTGTATTGTTTTCACATTTAAAAAAAATCATAATTACAGAAAGAAACACCATCAAAGGTTTCCTTATTGTCATCTATTCTGTCATTCACAAGTTGCAGACATTCTTTGCATATGTTTTACGCTTGAAAAGTATCTGTCCGTCTTAAACATTTATGTTCAAACACATTTACCCTCGCACCATAATATCTTTTGTAAACCGTTGACAGCATCCTATAGTGGTGGAGATTATCATCACACTTTAATATTTCTGTCATGTTAATGCTGCCTCTGCAAATGATGTTTCTAATTGTTTCACCCTGAATAAATAAAGGTTAAATACATATACAAATACATGTTAACTAGGAAGTTAGGTTGTTGCTAAATGTGTTGAATGCTACACCAGAAGGTTCAGCGCTGCAAACTGGAACAGGTAGTAGGTTTGAGCCGTTTAGGCAATAAAGAGTTGATAGGGACGGCGTAGCGCAGTGGGAGAGTGGCCGTGCGCAACCCGAGGGACCCGGGTTCAAGTCCCACCTAGTACCAACCTCGTCACGTCCGTTGTGTCCTGAGCAAGACACTTCACCCTTGCTCCTGATGGGTGCTGGTTAGCGCCTTGCATGGCAGCTCCCTCCATCAGTGTGTGAATGGGTAAATGTGGAAGTAATGTCAAAGCGCTTTGAGTACCTTCAAGGTAGAAAAGCGCTATACAAGTACAACCCATTTATCATTATATATTGTTACATACAAATAGACAGTTGACATGTGCCCTTGAGCGCTGCAAAGAGAAAAAATAGAGTGGCAAAAATGTGTGCGGAAGTTGAGGCCCTTGTACAAAGTTGCGAGGCTTCACATAATTTGCAGGGATAGGTTGAATTTGCGTGAATTGGCGCGATTGTGACATGGTGAAATCCTGGAGTAAGTAACGAACATGCATGTTACAGATCCTGCTGCCTAACCCCTCTGTCTGGTACTCTAGGTCTTCGTGAATTAAGGCTTGCTGGATTGTCGTGGTCGTGCCTGTCAGCTCTAGCCTCCCCCACCACGCCCCACCTTCGACTGCTAGACCTGCGCTGGTGTGAAGGAATTAAAGATGCTCAAATCAAAGAGCTCCTCAGCCAACATGGTGAGTTCCAACAGAAGGTTCTCAAAGGTTTTTTCTCTTCACACCGTGTTTTGTTTTGTCTCAGAGTCTGCTCGCTGCAGACTGAAGAACATGCTGACATTGCACCTTTCCGGTCTGGAGATCAGCGAGTCCACCGTGAAGCTGCTACAGCGTCATATGCCACACCTGGAGAAGCTCGACCTGGCTCACTGCAAGGACATAACAGATTCCTCTGTAGCACTGCTGGCTGCGGGGGGCACTCAAACACGCAACAACCTTAGTGAACTCACTCTATCAGGTGCCTTATTTTTTCATAGTCCTACTCCGTCACCACTCTACTGAACCAGTTCATTATAAATCTTGATATATTGCAGCCTCTTGTGATAACAATACATATTACATACATTGTTATGTAAATGATAATAGAAGCATTTCAAAAGGGTTGCACAGGCTCTTAATTTTGCTGCTGACGTACGCGGTAACATATTGCATCATTTCCAGTTTATAGTTTTCTCAAAACTATTATTAATCTACTGTTTAATTTACTGTTAATGTCTGCTTACCTTCTCTTTTGACATAATTCCATCCACACTTCTGTTAAAAGTTAATACACACTTATTCTTACGTTGTTTTAATACTTTTACATTAGTTTTGGGCCATACTACAAATTTGAGTATGGATCTGTCAAATACTAAGTAGTTACAAGGGCAGTATTGGTCATACCAATGCTGATGCTTCAAATGTTTTCAGTATCATTAAATTATTACAATTTTGATCACGACTATAATCCGAAAAAAATACTAGATGGCAGCATTTATTTTAAAATCAATAGTGCGAAATAACAAAACGAAAACCACTATTAGCTCTTTTTTCCTGAATTTGTAAATAATAAGGACAAAAAAATATTTTGTGATTAAAAATATCAGACTGTCAATATTTGCATATGCGCCCACCCCGTTTAAATTCAAGAGCACTACCTTAACGGTTTGCTACCTTTTTTTGTATATCCTTCCACGGTGTGTAGTTTAGCTTGTTTATCTATTCCTAGTCCTCCGGTGATGTAAGAAACACTGTTTATTTGCTGCTTTGGCAGCGAAGATGAGTGATTTAGAAGTTGCACTGTAGAGGGGCGTTAGTAGCTTGCTAGCGAGAATGCTACAGTGCGTTGAGAACGTGTCTGTGAGCTTGTCGCTGTCAAATTTGATGTAGCAATAGCATTAAAATCTTTTATTGTCTGCCCAATCAATTATATGATCAATACGGCACAATCATAATTTGCACATCTTTTTAAAAGTCTGTGAATCAAATGTTTAATTCCCTTAAGGAGGGAAACCATTATTGTTTTTTGATTTTTTGTCAGACCAGGGGCCTCATTTAACAAGCTCGCTTCTGCACAAAAACTTGGTGTATGCCCCTATTCCAAGGCATAGATGCGATGTATCAAGACTGACTTTGCTGTGAAAATGTGCGCTGCCTCACGCCAACTTCATGGCTACCATACGCACATTTCTACAGGCTGTTGATACTTTACTGACACACAGAGGCGGTCGTTCAAACTTTGCCAAAATGTATGTCAAAAAGGTTGAGGCATCCATCCATTTTCCTACCACTTGTCATGGACATAAAATTCACTTTTTAGCAAATGCATTCAATGCTTCATATTCATATTTGTAAAGACATATGGTGAATTATCTAGGCGATCATTTTGCCACCTATTGCTGTCGAAACAGGTTCCTGCGGGTGGTCGCCGCACACTTGCACCGGAGACCAAGGAGGATGTCACACATATAGCTGCTACCAACTAGAGTCAAAGTATTTCCTACCCTTTGTGATATGATGGCTAGTGCAGGGTGATATGGACGAAAAAGTATATCTTGATATATTTTTACTTAAACTCGATATTTGATATATTTCTCAATATATTTTCGGGTGAACGTATATTCATTTTTGAGCGCGATTCAGTGAAATTAATGTGAGTGACAGCTGTACTGTAAACAGTCAGCGGCACTTTTATTCAAGATGAGTATTAACAGCACAGAAAATAAACTTTTTAAGTAGCACGGAAAATAGTATTTCTACGTAAAAAAAATAATACAAATGTATCAAACTTATATGAAAATACATTTTCAGTCAGGCATTTTTTAAATTCCCAGTCGATGTAATGGACTGTCACACATGTACGTCTCTGGTCAGCGCCAAGTAAGTGACTTGAGTTAATTGTGCGGCTATGATCTTCCTTACTTCGGCATACATTTTTGTCAGCATTTCTTGTGCGAAATATGCCCGGCTTGGCAACTGGACAACAGTTTGATTTGGGCTTACATGGTAAACAACTCAAATGAATGTTTTATCCAGAGGCATACATTTGTCCAAATGTGGCCGAGTAGACACATTGTGCGTTTCCTGGATGTGGTCTTACATCACTAAAAGAAAACTCTAAAGAAGATAGTCCCTCCGCCATCTTCCATTATTTGTTTTAATATATAAATCGCCCGCTTGAATATTCTCTCTTCTCTTCTACGACTATCTCGTCGTCATTTGAGATGTCTGTTGTGATTTCCCTTCCTAGTCCAATGACCCGCCCTATTTTGACTCTGATTGGCCTGTCCCTAATGTTTTGCTCTAATGTCAACCAATCGTGACTCATCATAGTAAACAACCAACCAATCATGGATGTTCTTATACCTGCAAGGACGTCTTGGAAAGAGGAAGAGTAGGGGTTTAGAGGGAGTGGAAATCAGAATCAGAATACCTTTATTGTCATTGTATGGAAACAACAAAATTGGACAGCATTCCAGCTCAGTGCTTTTAAAACAACCTACATAAAATAGTCTTAAGACAACAAACAATAATAAAACAATTTAAAAACATTAAAAAAATTTAAAAATATACAAACATATTGCACAGTAGATCTCTATCAGGGGTAAGCAAGTTAACAAAGTGGTGAGTGTTCAGGTATGCGCAGAGTTTAGGGCGATAACAGCTCTAGGATAGAAACTGTCTTTCAATCTATTTGTCCTTGCTTTGATGGTCTTATACCGCCTCCCTGAGGGCAAGAGTTCAACCCAGTGGTAACCAGGGTGGGATGAGTCCCTGAGGATGCTGTTTGCTCTCCTGTTGCAGTGTCTCTTATACAGCTCCTCCAGAGATGTAAGAGGACATGCAATGATCTTCTGGGTCGCGTTTAGGACCCCCTGTAATCTCTTTCTCTCTGCCACCATGCAGCTAGAAAACCACACGGTAGAGATGCGCGGATAGGCAATTATATTATCCGCGTCACCAAAATCGTCATCCACCCGCCGTCCGCCCGAACCAACATTTAATCGGGACCGTACGCGCCCGCCAACCGCCCGCTGAATTACATCAGAGGTTGGCCACCTTTACCACTCACAGAGGTATTTAAAACTGTTTCATAGAGAAATGTAGTCAATTGGAGCCGCTAATGTTCTCGCGACTATTCAATAGCGTTCATCCTGATGACAAGAATATGGGCGTGCTGTGAAGCCAATATCTTAGACACCTTCAACAACATGTACGAACTGATTGTTGGTCCAGTAACATGTTGTGTGCTGCTCTCGCAATCACATGTATGAGATTGAAAGGCATACTGGGTGATACAGAGTACACTGATGGTTGTGATATAAACAACTTTAACACTTACTAATATGCGCCACGCTATGAAGCCACACAATACAAGATTGACAAACACATTTCGCGCTAACATCCTCACAGTAACACAACATAAACGCAACACAGTTAATACCCATAATCCTTTGTATTCATGACAATTCCTGAATATATTTTAAACCCCCCGCGCCTCCAACCCCGGGGTTTAAAATACATATAAAATAGTCAGGATTGTCATGAATACAAAGGATTATGGGTATTTGTTTTGTTGCGTTTATGTTGTGTTACTGTGAGGATGTTCTCCCGAAATGTGTTTGTCGTGCTTAATTGGTGTGGCTTCAAAGCGTGGCGCATATTACTAAGAGTGTTAAAATTGTTTATATCACAACCATTAGTGTACTCTGTGTAACCCAGTATGCCTTGCAGTCGTGTGCGTGTTGCCGCGGAAGCCACACACATGATGCTGAACTGACTAGCAGTTCGGACATGTTGTAGAGGGCGACAAAGCCAATGGCTTCATAGCACGCACTAATAATTAACATCCGTGTGACTGCGAGCAGTCATTCAAGAAAATAATAGCGTCTCCTATTGACTTCTTCGCTTTATGACACGGGTCTTAAATGGCTCTTTGAATGGCAAAGGATACCGATCCCAGAGCCATGTATATCAAAGGTTTAACCGCCACCCGCCCGAATCTAATTAAAATCTATTTTTACGTCATGTCAACCGCCCGACCCGCGGTTTACCCGCGGATGAGACCGCAAACCGCGCATCTCTACCACACGGAGAGGCCGTAGGTCAGTATTGACTCAAAAGAGCAGCGTTAGAAGGACCGGAGCAGGTTATTAGCCAGATCTATTTTCCTCAGCCTCAGAAAATACAGAAGCGGGGGAGAACAAGGAACACAACAAAATGGCGGATTTTTGGTCGTTTTAACATTAAATAAATTATAACGATATTACGATATTTTCTTCATTCATATCTTGTTTAAAAGTATATCGATATCCATTTTCTACCGCTTATTCCCTTTTGGGTCGCGGGGGGCGCCGACGCCTATCTCAGCTACAATCGGGCGGAAGGCGGCGTACACCCTGGACAAGTCGCCACCTCATCGCAGGGCCAACACAGATAGACAGACAACATTCACACTCACATTCACACACTAGGGCCAATTTAGTGTAGCCAATCAACCTATCCCCAGGTGCATGTCTTTGGAAGTGGGAGGAAGCCGGAGTACCCGGAGGGAACCCACGCATTCACGGGGAGAACATGCAAACTCCACACAGAAAGATCCTGAGCCTGGATTTGAACTCAGGACTGCAGGAACTTCGTATTGTGAGGCAGACGCACTAACCCCTCTGCCACCGTGAAGCTCGTATATCGATATATCTTACAAATTTGGTGTATTGCCTAGCCCTAATGCTGGCATGTTTACATTAAAACGACTGCAAGATTACTTAAAACGTGCAGCACTTAAGCCATATGAGTTGTGTTTTTAAAAAGGGGTGTAGTCTGGGCATGCCATTTCAAGCCAACTCCTAAAATCAAATCCACATTAATTGCGAGGTAAAAAAAAAAAAAAAAAAAGGGCTTGGCTTTGAATACATCTGAATTTTTTACTGGCGTGAGTAGTTTTCTGGATTTGAACGTATGTCTATTATTTTAGGAGGAACGCCACGCAACTCTCGTTACATGAGGCCCCAGGTACAAACGAAGCGTAATTACGATGCCATCTACTCAACGGAGTTGGTGGAACGAGCAACATATACAGACAGTCTCGTCATAATGTGTTAACGAGCAAAGTCTTTTTTTTTCATGGATTTATTGAACACAGACACTTTTATTATAACTAACTGCCAACTGAATGAAAAGTGAATGCTTTCAATACTTTGTAGCTCCATATGGTTGATGTGTATATGTTGATTTAAATGTGAGTAATGACCAAAACAATGATTTGTCTGATCAGGTTGCTGTCAGCTGACAGATGGATGTATGTCGTACCTGAAGAAACTGTCCTCTTTGACTCTTCTGGACTTGAGAGGCTGCACAAGCATCAGCATGCAAGCCTGCAACGCCTTTATCTCTGACCTGTCGCACGCCGCCGTTTACTGCATGATGGAGGATAGGCTCATCCAGTGTCTCGTCTAACACATCCCAACATGCGTCCCAGAACTACTGCAAGGTTTGTAGGTCAACATGCACTCCAAGGAACTGAAGTAGAAGACAAATATTGTACCTAGTAATGATAATCTAACCTATGAAAGACTGAGATGCTTTTAAAGCATCATGGGAAAAGACTGGAACGTCCTTGTCTGTGGACAACACAGACTCGGTCGTAGTGAAAAAAGTTGGGACACTGTTATCTGGATGCCATTTTTACAAAATGTAATTAAAGTGGGAATCATTGTGTGCTAAATTATTATGCAAGTGATTTAAAAAAGAAATGGGTTTGATTTAGAAGATATGGGCATGGTCTACCAGGGCTTTATGCTGCATGTGACCAGGCTTGATAACCACCCTTGGACCTAGTGCCTCAACACAGTGGTCCAATGCAATGTGTTGAGCGGGTTTGTGGGTGGTCTAGTGAGTGGGCACCCAACCAAGTTTTCGGGACATGGAATAGCACCTCTCTGGCCAGGCAATAACCTGAGCTTGTGGGTGGGCTTTGGAGGGTCCAACAAGATGTACTACCTTCATTCGTCTTCGTCGGCGATCACTCGCGAGTATGATTGTCCTCTTGTTGGTGGGACTGCCTTCAGGAGAACGCATGTGCGTGGAATTTTTTAAGGTGGGGAGACTGGTCCACAGACAGCCACCACACTGTCCTTGGCAAAGAGAAGGCCAGGGTCCATTGGCATGGAGACCAAGACATTTTAGGGCCCATCTTTGCTGCTGCCTTCTCCCGACTTTCTGACCGTTGTGGAGCTTCCATGCAACCATCATGCGCCCACTCCACCG
This sequence comes from Nerophis ophidion, assembly GCF_033978795.1. NCBI lineage: Eukaryota > Metazoa > Chordata > Actinopteri > Syngnathiformes > Syngnathidae > Nerophis > Nerophis ophidion. The sequence continues at coordinate 27,555,171 of NC_084630.1, forward strand.
TCGCGGTCTTTTACAAACCCCGTTTCCATATGAGTTGGGAAGATGTGTTATGTAAATATAAACGAAATACAATGATTTGCAAATCCTTTTCAACCCACATTCAGTTGAATGCACTACAAAGACAAGATATTTGATGTTCAAACTCATAAACTTTTTTTTTTTTTTTCAAATAATAATTAACTTAGAATTTAATGGCTGCAACACGTGCCAAAGTAGTTGGGAAAGGGCATGTTCACCACTGTGTTACATCACATTTTCTTTTAACAACACTCAATGTTTGGTAACTGAGGAAACCAATTGTTGAAGCTTGATGTACAGCTTAAGTTGTTGTCGTATTTTACGCTTCATATTGCGCCACACATTTTCGATGGGAGACAGGTCTGGACTGCAGGCGGGCCAGGAAAGTACCCGCACTCTTCTACAAAGAAACCACGCTGTTGTAACACGTGGCTTGGCATTGTTTTGCTGAAATAAGCAGGGGCGTCCATATTAACGTTGCTTGGATGACAACATATGTTGCTCCAAAACCTGTACGGACCATTCAGCATTAATGGTGCCTTCACAGATGTGTAAGTTACCCATGCCTTGGGCACTAATACACCCCCATACCATCACAGATGCTGGCTTTTGAACCTTGCGCCTATAACAATCCGGATGGTTATTTTCCTCTTTGTTTCGGAGGACAACATGTCCACAGTTTCCAAGTATAATTTGAAATGTGGACTCGTCAGACCACAGAACACTTTTCCACTTTACATCAGTGCATCTTAGATGAGCTCGGGCCCAGCGAAGCCGTCTGCGTTTTCGGGTGTAGTTGATAAATGGGTTTCGCTTTGCATAGTAAAGTTTTAACTTGCATTTACAGATGTAGCGACCAACTGTAGTTACTGACAGTGGTTTTCTGAAGTGTTCCTGAGCCCATGTGGTGATATCCTTTACACACTGATGTCAGTTTTTGATGCAGAACCGCCTGAGGGATCAAAGGTCTGAAATATCATCGCTTACGTGCAATGATTTCTCCAGATTCTCAGAACCTTTTGATAATTTTACAGAGCGTAGATGGTAAAATCCCTAAATTGCTTGCAATAGCTCGTTGAGAAATGTTGTTCTAAAATTGTTCGACAATTTGCTTACTAATTAGTGACCCTCGCCCCATCCTTGTTTGTGAATTACTTAGCATTTCATGGAAGCTGCTTTTATACCCAATCATGGCACCCACCTGTTCCCAATTAGCCTGCACACCTGGGGGATGTTCCAAATAGGTGTTTGATGAGCATTCCTCAACTTTATCAGTATTTATTGCCACCTTTCCCAACTTCTTTGTCACGTGTTGCTGGCATCAAATTCTAAAGTTAATGATTATTTGCAAAAAAAAAAAAAAAGGTTTATCAGTTTTAACATCAAATATGTTTTCTTTGTAGCATATTCAACTGAATATGGATTGAAAATGATTTGCAAATCATTGTATTCCGTTTATATTGACATCTAACACAATTTCCCAACTCATATGAAAACGGGGTTTGTACGACGAGGGAGACGTGAAGAGTCCAAAGTCGCTGTATCCGATGGCAAGGGAAACCCAGTACGACTGGCACCTCCTCACAGTTGCATGAGGCTGCCGTAGCTCCGGTCTGTCGGAGGACCGCCTCGCTCTCGGGGTGTGCTCACCTAGCCTTTTGTCTTCCCAGACTAACCCACGAGGCAGCGGGGCAGTGGTTGGGTGATGCCAGGGCGTGTCTACAATGTGGGCCTGCGCATCACACCTCTGTGGACCACTGCCGCTCCGAGATCCACTGCCACGTTTGCCTTGGGCCGCGGGGCCCTAGTTACCGTGTGTGGCCACGTGGAGGCCTGACAGGAGTCTTGGTGAAGGAGAGGCTGTGTACTGGCAGGAGAAGACGGACGCACAAGGTTGCTTCTCTGTTCACCACAAGGGAAAGCGAGAGGTTAGCAAACAGGTGGGAAGTAGAAATGCAATCTTCCCACTAACTACTGCACTAGATGCATCTCTACACCCTGTAGGCTGGGCCCACACACACATCTACTGTAGCACCCACAGCAACAACTCCTTGACAGGGTCTGTGAAGTAAAAACTGGAGATCAGAGTATTCTTTGTTCCCCAGAGCAGGGTTGGAGAGCAGAATTCACCCAAGTGTGTGTTTTTACCTCTGCTTACCACAAACATCTTGTCTGACCATACTGAAGTTGTTTAGTGTACCTTATTCTGTCACCTTGGCCCTGGACACAGCACAGGTTGTGGAACTATCATCCCTGTGGTAGTAGTGCCGCAATTTCTGGACTACGTACCACCAAAATATTACCCGCTCCCACTACATTTTTGGAAAAATTTTTAGACTTACACGTTGAAACAGGAAACATTTATACAAGCGCTTGTGTTCTTTCACAAATTGACCAAACGACGCTGCATGTAAGACGACATTCAGTACCGGTGAAGTCATCGGATGCTGTCTTCAATCTCCTTCTGCTCACTGAAACTGCTTTATCCGATATTTTCTCAGCCTCGTTTTCCCTTTCGCTTTAAGTCTCAGCGCAACTTTGACACTATTTCCACATTCACTCACACATTCACACACTGTTGGCGGGAGCTGCCATGCAAGGCCCTAACCACGACCCATCAGGAGCTAGGGGGAAGCGTCACACTCAAGGACCCAACGGACGTGACGAGGTCGGTACAAGGTGGGGATTGAACCTGGATCCCTCAGGTTGCTGACATGGCCACTCTCCCGACTGTACCACGCCGTCCCCCTGTTGTTGTTTTTATAGTGTAAATGTATGTGGGAAAATGGTACGTAAGTTTTTTTGTGCGACAAAAAATGGCAGCTCAATCCCCAGAATTTTACCTTAAAATCTATCCATTTTTACAGTGTACGATTTCATTATAAGTCAAGCATATATTGTTTGTATTTTTATTTTAGCAAACATTTTTTTAGGAATGCAATATTTTGCTGCATTATTAGATACAATTAAAGTTGAAAACATGAAATTGCACGCAGTACCGTATTTTTCGGACTATAAGTCGCAGTTATTTTTCATACTTTGGTCGCAGGTGCGACTTATGTGTGAAATTGTGTGAAATGCGACTTATACTCCAGTGCGACTTATATATGTTTTTTTCTTTCTTTATTATGCATTTTCGGCAGGTGCGACTTATACTCCGGAGCAACTTATACTCCGAAAAATACGGGACATATTGTTTTCTAAATATCAAAATGGAAAGAACAAATACCTTTAGTTAGAAATGATAAAGTATTTCATTAACTCATATGTTTTCCAGGCTTTCACAGGCTACATGAAATTATGTAGCGGGCCAAGTCTGGCCCCCGGGCCTTGAGTTTGACACCTGTGCTCCATATTGACCATAAGTATAAATGCTTGTGGCTCACCCAGGACCCGGTATAGAAAATATACACATGGATGATTTTAAATAATGAATTGGGGTATAAATAATAGACAGATAATATTTAAGAAACTGTTGATTTTTCCAAAGAAATATGGTTTTAAAGAATTGTTTTTTCCATCCATGATTTTTTTTTTTTTTTTTACACAAGTAATCTGAAGGTTTTAAAGAAAAATAATCTGATTTGAAAGAGTGACGAGCATTTTTGCATTGATGCTAGTTGCAACTGCAATAATAATCTCCTTGTGTGTCTGCTTATCCATGTCAATCATTCTGTAAAGGCTTTTTGATTATTGGAAAGTATACATCAAAGTCATACTAAGGTCTATAAAAATGGGACTCGTTACCTCCCTGGTTGGCACTCAGCATCAAGGGTTGGAATTGGGGGTTAAATCACCGCTGTTGCTCACTGCTCCCCTCACCTCCCAGGGGGTGGTACAAGGGGATGGGTCAAATGCAGAGGTCAAATTTGGCCAAACCTAGTGTGTGTGTGTCAATCATTGGTACTTTAACTATAACTTAATTTAGCTATTGTATTGCACAACTACAATAAAAGGAAGTACTATATTGTAGCACAGTATCTGAAGGTGTTTTGCATCCTATTTTTTGTGTTTTTACATTTCCTGTTTTGTACTTTTGTTCTGCCTTTTCACACTATTTACTAATCTCGGTGTCTGATAAAAAAAAAAAAAACATTTAATGACTCCAGCAAGGTTGCCTATTGGTAGTCATTAAGTATACGAATATCAATTGATATTTTAAAGGCCTACTGAAATTAGATTTTCTTATTTAAATGGGGATAGCAGGTCCATTCTATGTGTCATACTTGATCATTTCGCGATATTGCCATATTTTTGCTGAAAGGATTTAGTAGAGAACATCCACGATAAAGTTCGCAACTTTTGGTCGCTAACAGAAAAGCCCTGCCTTTACCGGAAGTCGCAGACGATGACGTCACCGATTGATGGCTCCTCACATCCTCACATTGTTTTTAATGGGAGCCTCCAACAAAAATAGCTATTAGGACCGAGAAAACGATAATGTCCCCATTAATTTGAGCGAGGATGAAAGATTCGTGTTTGAGGATATTGATAGCGACGGACTAGAAAAAGAAAAAAAAAAAAAACGCGATTGCATTGGGACGGATTCAGATGTTTTTAGACACATTTACTAGGATAATTCTGGGAGATCCCTTGTCTTTCTATTGTGTTGCTAGTGTTTTAGTGAGTTTAATAGTACCTGATAGTCGGAAGGGTGTGTCCACGGGTGTCTTGAGGCCAGTGTTTGATGGAAGTCGACGGCAGCTGTATGGACGGCACAAGCTCAGCTGATCTCCGGTAAGTGGCGACTTTTTACCACAATTTTCTCCCCGAAAACTGCTGGTTGACAAGTGGTCGGGATCCATGTTCGCTTGACCGCTCTGATCCATAGTAAAGTTTCACCTCTGGGAATTTTAAACAAGGAATCACCGTGTGTTTGTGTGGCTAAAGGGTAAAGCTTCCCAACTCCATCTTTCTACTTTGACTTCTCCAATATTAATCAAACAAATTGCAAAAGATTCAGCAACACAGATGTCCAAAATACTGTATAATTATGCGGTTAAAGCAGACTGCTTTTAGCTGTGTGTGTGTGTGCAGCGCTACTATTTCCCAGCAGTCCGTGACGTCACGCGTACACGTCATCATTCCGCGATGTTTTCAACAGGACACTTTGCAGGAAATTTAAAATTGCAATTAAGTAAACTAAAAAGGCCGTATTGGCATGTGTTGCAATGTTAATATTTCATCATTGATATATAAACTATCAGACTGCGTGGTGCGTAGTAGTGGGTTTCAGTAGGCCTTTAAGTCTTTAAGCCCATCAACATCCAGGGCTGGGAGGTGCCAGTAGCGGGGCAGTACAAGTACCTGGGAGTCCACTTGAACAGCAGACTGGACTGCAAGGACAACTTCAATGCTGTATACAAGAAGGACATGAGCAGACTCTTTCCTGATAAAGCTTATGTCCTTTAATATGTGCAGCAAGCTGTTGGAGATCTTTTTTCAGTCTGTTGTGGCCAGTGCCCTGTACTTTGCAGTACTTTGTTGGGGGAGCAGCACCAGCAAAAGGGACTTAAACCAGATTGACAAACTGATCCGGAAAGCCGGCCAAACTATTGGCACGCACTTGGAGGCGTTTGTGTCAGTGAGGAACAGGAGGCAACAGGACAACCTGCTCACCATCATGGACAATCCTGCCCACCCACTCCACCAACAGGCTCCTTCAGCTTCATTCCCACAGTGTTCCATTGAAGAACTCCTTTATTCCACACTCCATCCAGCTGTATAATCACTCGCCATACAGCAATAGATGATATTTGTCTATTACCTGACACCTTCTATGTTAGATACCTCTCTTTGTTTATAATATATATTTTCTGCTGGATCTACTCTCTATTTTTATGCAGCAGCTGTTATATATACTGTACTATTGTACATGGCAATTGGGATGTGACATATATTGTGTATATTATATGAAAAAATAATATAGCAGTATATATTATATACTGTATACATATGTCAATATTTTTTATATTGCTACTATGGCACATTTTTAGTCTTTCTTTGTTGTCCTTTCCATCCTTACCCTTTCCATCCTTTGTAACTGAGCTACTGTGTGGAACAATTTCCCTTGTGGATCAATAATGTTTGTCGAAGTCTAATACAATAGTTGCCTATTAAAATGAATAACAATCCGGTTATCTTTAGTCATTTTCTACCATATTTGTTAGAACCGTCACGACTCAGCCCTTTGAGACACTAGTGATTTAGGGCTATATAAATAATCATTGAATGACGTCACTGTTTGGCTCCCTCTAGTGGTCGCTGATACGAATAAACAATTGTAACGTTTACATTCAAATTTATCGCTGATTTCGCATAAAAATACAGCAATCGATAACATTCATATGAAATAACTCTTATCACACATAGATTTGGACATGCATGTTGTATGTTTAAAAAAAATGTAGATGAATCCCACAGAACATTTAAATATTTTATAACAACGTGATGAGGTAGTGACTTGTCCAGGGTGTACCCCGCCTCCACCCGCAAATAGCTGATCGGCTCCAGCACTCCCCGCGACATTAAAGGGACAACCAGTAGATAATGGATGGATGGACTATAATAAAAGAGACCGTGTGGTGAATTAGTTAAAAGCCTCCTCGCCGCATGGTGGCAGACCTGCAACAAAAGATCGACCAAAAAAAAGACTTCCGCTTACTCATCGTTCAAAATGCACAAGGAATAATATTTTAATGTACACAACCGGAAGTATGTTTCACACCCCTCACCAGAGTAAAGGATCTGTTCTTTTTAATTTGGACATATTTGAAGGTATATACCCACTTAAAGCAAACTTTGTTCGTATTAATAAGAACAGCTACATTCAAAGAACTAAGAAACGTTGACAATACAGCAGAGGAAAACCCCACGTACCGTATTTGGTTTTATTTTGAAACACCTAGTAGGAAGTGTTTACGTTGCAATAGCGGTGATATTTTGACATGTGTTCAGTGACTCGCTGCAAACGCTCACAGTTGTGTTCACCAGTTTGACTATTTGACATTTTGTCTGGAAAACGGTTCAGAAAGATGAACACCGTCTTGTCGAGAGCGAACTCCCTTTTCGCCTTTTCTCTCAGCGTCATGGCAGCTTTAACATTTGGATGTTTCATCACCACGGCGTTTAAAGACAGAACAGTTCCTGTGGACGTCCGGGTTTCGAAAGTCATGCTGTAAGCCTTTTCTAAATGTTCCATTTCTTCACAATAACTTCATAGTAAATGTGATTTTCTTTCTAAACACCTGGACATAAAATGTCCCCATCATAGCTGACCAAACGTGTTTTAGATTATTGACTCAAAAGTGTTAATCATCATAGTAATAATGTGTTTTATGTGTAAAAGCACTTTACATTGAACAAACAACCTCAGTGTATTTAAAAAAAACTACAACCCTAGAACTTGGGCTGGGTGATATTGGCTTTTAATTAATATCGCGATATTTTTTATGCCATTTTGCGATATACGATATATATTACGATATTTTGCCTTGGCCTTGAATGAACACTTGATGCATATAATCACAGCAGTATGATGATTCTATGTGTCTACAATTGTTCCCCATACCCAAGTGTTACCAAAAACATACAACTTTGTCTAGAATTTAAAAAAAAAAAAAACTTTTTATTTTTCAATAAAGAAGGGTTCGGTGAATGCGCATATGAAACTGGTGGGGTTCGGTACCTCCAACAAGGTTAAGAACCACTGGTTTACTTGGACGTTGGAGTCTGCAATAAAGCTTGACGTATTCTCCTAATTGTTATCCATCCATCCATTTTCTACCGCTTATTCCCTTTCGGGGTCGCGGGGGGCGCTGGCGCCTATCTCAGCTACCTAATTGTTATTAAGCAGCCAATCTTTTCTGTCCCACAGGAAGAATGTTGATGACTTCACTGGACCCAGAGAGCGCAGTGATCTGGGTTTAATCCATTTTGACCTCTCAGCTGATATCCTTTGTCATAAACTCGCACCATTCCAGATTGGCACAGCATGTAGTATAATGAGGATGTTTTAAATGTTTCAGTTATATTATAGTAGACTGATGAAAATGGGTATTATGTCTAGAACGTATTTTGTATTAGACTTCCATCCCAATGCAAAATATTATTTATGAATTATGACACTAATACTCCCGTCCGAAGGCAAAACCCAGTAACTCAATTTTGGGCAAAACAGAGCTGATAATAATTTTGGAGTTCTTAGGTGATATGCTTTACATTAGTGTATGCGATATTGTAATTTGTTCCGTAAGTAAGCTGTTACGCGCATGGCAGGACCTAGCAACTACCACATAACCGCGTTGATAAAACAAAAAAACCTAGTATCTCAAGGGACCAATCGGAGCTTCTTTGTCAGTCGCCTTATTGTCTTTAATGAGACATTTGCACGAATGGGGGCCGACGGTCAACCTGATTATGTGATATTATGGCACGAGGGGATATTTGGAAGATTGGCCCAGGACGTTGCAAGCACCTTCATTAAATGTATTGTTCTTGATTCTTCCCCTTGCATACTCTTGGGCAGATAACTGTGGAGGTCAAAATAAAAACTGGATGCTGTACACGGCTCTTGCCCAATGTGCAAACGCAGAATGGGGCCCACCCGAGATTGTGATAAAATATCTGGAGAAAGGGCACACGTTCATGAGAGCAGATTCAATCCACGGCTCAATCGGCAAGAAAATTAAAGCTCAAGAAAACATCTATACGTTTGATGACTTTGTAAATCTTTGTAAGACAGCATAGAGATAGATTGGTTTTCCTTTGTTTTCTCAAAATCAGCTAGAAGTGAGTTACTAGGTTTTGCCTTTGGACGGGAGAATAGTAGTCTTATTCCCAACAATTGTCTTGCTGATAGTCTGTTGTCAATTTCAGTCCTGTTTACAATCTTGTTCCGGAGGTCCTCCGACACCTCTTTGATCTTGCCCATGGTGATGAGACCGGTTTGAATGGAAGATGCTGTTTCTGTGACAGGTGTCTTTTAACCGCATCATAAATTAAGATTAGGCATAGTTTCTTAAAAGGACAGGACAGATTTTTGTTTCATTGAAACGAAAGCAGTCTCTGGATGGTCAGAGAGAATGCCTGCTAATTGGAATACATTGATTTATAACCTATTCTTTATCTGTGAACTTAATTTTTGATAGCCGTTATATTGTCTTTTTGTAGAAATACTGTCAGAAATACCGTACTTGTACTTTTTCCTTAACTTTTGTACATTTGCAGCCTATTTTTGACTGGAACGTTAAACAGCTCTTTCTGTATTTGTCAGCGGAGTACACAACAAAAAGCAATGTAAGTTATTTTACCTCTTGAGAATTCCTCAGAATATGAAATTACTTATCTGAAGTGTGACTTGTTCTTGAGCGACAAAGCTCACAATGATGAAATGCTAATAATATCTTCACTAATCTCAAGATTGATAAAGTCTTAAAACTAGGTAAGTCTTGTTGTACTGATACCTGTGTGTATGGAGACAAGTCTTTGTTTTGTAATCATTTCTGTTATTAATTGTTGCCTCATAACCTAATAGCTGAGTTGGCAGAAGTTATGTGTGTAATGATATGTTGTTTTTTTTTGGTACATTTACCAATTTCACATGTTGTGTAAAGCATGTCATGTTGCTGCTATACAAGTATAAGTAGGAAGATCAGAGTCCCTAACACAGTGTTAATTGCTAAGAAGCAGGCTACTCTTGTTTAGCAAGTGTAACAACCTCCGCCTGAAAATGTTGACCATTTTTCAAGATAAAACATGCACCTGTCAAATGTACTACTGTGAATAAATGTATGTATGTGTGTGTATGTCTCAGTCTCTGAATCAGGTTGTACTCTGGGATAAGATTGTCCTTCGGGGTGAAAACAACAAACTGGACCTCAGAGACACCAAGTCAAAGTACTTCTTCTTCGATGATGGAAACGGGCTGAGGTAATCTGGCTTGTGTGCAGCTTTGTATCCAATATTTGTACAAATAGTGTGTCTAATTAATGCAAAACCTACCTTTTTAAAGATGAGCTGTACTTGTTTTTTGATTTTGCCTATCATTTAGAATCCATATATAAGACAAGAACACACGTCTGTTTTTTATGCATTCTAATTTGTAAAGTATGGAAAGTACGAGGTGGCTGACAATGAAGCTAGTGGGATTCATATATCGCACCCATAAAGCCCTCTAAAAAACATTCAAAAAATGCCAACGAGACCATTTACATGTCATAACCTGCATATTAACAAAGCGTTAGCTTTGACTCTTAGTGGCGCCGTGATCAGAGACGTAACTAGTAGCAGTGTCAAAAACAATCGCTTTTTTAATTAATTGCAATTCTTATTTGTAACAATTCGTAATCAATTAAAATAATAAATCTACTGTATTTCCTCGAATAGCCGCCGGGGCGCTAATTAATTTAAAACCTCTTCTCACTCCTGCGCTTATTCAAGGCTTGTGGTAAAAATAAAAAGGCGCTAATAATTTTAAAACTTCTTCTCTCCCCTGCGCTTACCAATGGCATGCAGTAAAAATTGAGTGTGATATAAAAAAAAAAATTTAAGAAAGAAAATTCTTCTGCGGCCGTGGGGACCACTGCTCCACAACATGTCATCGCGCCCACCTTTGCACCATGTTATCTGCATGCCGGTTGGACGCATGCATATCGCTGCTTCTCATACAAGATTGCCATGCATACTTGCTCAACAGCCATACCTTTTACACTGATGGTTGTGATATAAACAACTTTAACACTCTGTGATATAAACAACTTTAACACTCTTACTAATATGTGCCACACTCTGTGAACCCACACCAAACATATCTGGAGAACATTGGCTCTGTAACACATTATAAGCGCAACATAAGAATTACTCAGAATTCCACTGCATCCATGACTCTTGGCTATATTATACACGCTCCCCCCAACCCCGCCCACCTCAAACAGCAGGGGGAGGGGGGGTGGTTGGTGCTAGCTGGGTGTATAATATAGCCAAGAGTCATGGATGCATTGGAATTCTGGGTAATTCTTATGTTGCGTTTATAATGTGTTACAGAGCTAATGCTCTCCAGAAATGTGTTTGGTGTGGGTTGACAGAGTGTGGCGCATATTAGTAAGAGTGTTAAAGACAAGTTGTTTTATATCACAACCATCAGTGTGATCTGTATTTACTCTGTACACAGAGTAAAAGCAAAAAAAAAACTCCTCCGCCATTTTGGAAATGACAACAGGGGAAGCGTCACTCGTGACGTCACGACTTTGACCCGGCGGTAAACGTAAGCATGTGCTAATAAATTTGGGGTGTTAGTTTGACCCGGCAGTAATTCAGGGCATGCGCATATTACATTCCCGGCGACTATTCAAGGAAATACGGTATTTATAATAATAATTAAGGTCCTGAGTTGTCCTGGGTTCAATCCCGGGCTCGGGATCTTTCTGTGTGTAGTTTGCATGTTCTCCCTGTGACTGCGTGGGTTCCCTCCGGGTACTCCGGCTTCCTCCCACCTCCAAAGACATGCACCTGGGGATAGGTTGATTGGCAACACTAAATGGTCCCTAGTGTGTGAATGTGAGTGTGAATGTTGTCTGTCTATCTGTGTTGGGCCTGCGATAAGGTGGTGATTTGTCCAGTGTGTACACCGCCTTCCGCCCAAATACAGCTGAGATAGGCTCCAGCGACCCCAAACGGGACAAGCGGTAGAAAATGGATGGATAGATATGTATACATCTATGTATATGTATGTATTAGAGATGCGCGGTTTGCGGTCTCATCCACAGAGTCCGCGGATAAACCGCGGGTCGGGCGGGTGACATGACGAAAAAATAGATTTTAAATAGATTCGGGCGGGTGGCGGTTGAACCATTCGGAAATATTTAATATACATAGTTCAGAGATCGGCAACCTTTAACACTCAAAGAGCCATTTTGACCCGTGTCACAAAGTAAAGAAGACAAGAGGAGCCGCAAACATTCTCGCGAATATCTGCTGGCGGTCACCCAGATAACAAGAATAAGGGCGTGCTGCCTTCTACAACATATACAAACTGCCTGCCAGTCCAGCAACATGTTGTATGTGGCTTCCGCAGACACACACACACGACTGAAAGGCATACTGGGAGATACAGAGTACACTGATGACTATATTATACACCCAGCTAGCACCAAACCCCCACCCCCCTTCCCTCCCGTGCGTCGGTAAGGTGGGCGGGGTTGGGGGCGCGGGGGTGTAAAATATAGTCAGAAATAGTCATGGATGCAAAGGATTCTGTGTATTTGTTGTGTTGCGTTTGTTGTGTTACTGTGAGGATGTTCTCCCGAAATGTGTTTGTCATTCTTGTTTGGTGTGGCTTCACGGTGTGGCGCATATTAGTAAGAGTGTTAAAGTTGTTTATATTACAACCATCAGTGTACTCTGTATCACCCAGTATGCCTTGCAGTCGTGTGCGTGTGTCTGCGGAAGCTACATACAACATGTTGCTGGACTGGCAATCAGTTTGTACATGTTTTAGAATGCGTCAAAGGCAATGGCTTCATAGCACGCTCTTATTCTTGTTATCTGGATGAGCACCAGCAAATATTCGCGAGAATGGTTGTGGCTCCCATCGTCTTCTTTACTCTGTGAATTGGGTCAAAATAGCTCTTTGAGTGATAAAGGTTGCCGACCCCTGATATATATAAAAACGGGCGGGTGGCGGGCGATTGCAGTTTTGATAAGATGTTGGTTCGGGTGGATGACGACTTTAGTGATGCGGTTGCGGATGATATAATTGCCTATCCGCACATCTCTAGTATGTATGCATGTATGTATGTATGTGTATGTATACATATATATATATACATATATATATATATAAAATGTCCTGTTCAGCCAAATCATGATGTAGATGATCATATCTGCTGTACAGATACACTTCAAAAAAGAGAAATGTTGGCTATTTCTCTTTTTGCCTTATTTATATTTGACTGTATTAAATGTTTGGGTAGAATTTTTTTTTTTTTTTTAAATTATTTATATTAAGTAATATACAAATGTATCAGGGTTGTTTATTGTATGGAGGCATGTATATAATCATAGAACTGGCACCCAATGTAATTTAAAAAGTATTAATTTTTAATCGAGAATCGAATTTGAATCGAATTGTTAACCCTAAGAGTCAAATGGAACTATAATCGTGAGGTGCCCAAAGATTCAGGGTAGCTTCGAAAAGTCCTACCTAAGAGGATCTCCGAAAAGTTTCTTCTAAATCTACCCGGGTAGTTTTAGATGGTAACACAGGGGGAACTTGTGGGAAAGTTCCTGAAAAAGTTCCTGTGGTGCAAAAGGGCCTAAATTTAACGGTCACTTCGCCAGAAAAAAAAAACAGATCTTTGACATTTGTAATTTTGACTCGCATGTTCTGTTACTGACATTACTTTGATTTCTGGGTCACCAGGGCCAACAAGAACATCACTCTGACGCTGTCCTGGAATGTCGTTCCCAACGCTGGAATACTGCCGCTTGTAGTTGGAAGTGGATATGTCAGTCTTTCCTTTCCAGATAAATATGAGACGACAAAGAGCTATTAGAAGCAAAGAAAATACCTACTTCACTCCCAGGCTTTGTATAATGACAGGCATACTGGTAATGCATTTTTTACCTCTCACACACTCATGAATGGTGTTGGACTTATTACCAAAACAAGATAATATTAATACAAAACTCATAAAATATTGCATTGAATTGAAGTGGAATACAGGATATGTGTATTTGATTAGGTATTTGATGCAGGTTTTTCTCTGCTCACAAAAAAGGGGACACTCAGCAAGTTTTCCATGTTTAGTTATGAAAGCATCCAGTTTAATTTCCTCACACAGTTGTTTGTGTTTACAACTGAAGCACAGGCAGGAGGCCATCTTTTTACTTGGAGCATTATGAGACATCTTTTTAAACTTAAAGTTATTATGTTACAAACAATGTCAATACAAGCGAAAGAAAAGAAGAATTATCTTTTTAGATAAGAATGTTGTTTTCAAAAACTTCGGAATTGCGTTTATTTTATTAAACTGAAAACTGCCTGTGGTCTTATGTTACGTTCTTGTGAGCTGAGCAAAAACAATCAGAAACTTTTTTCACATTTGAAATACATATTGTCATTCATCTGGATCATTTTATTCCAAGACCGTTGAATCGATCGCAATTGAACTGTTCAGATTGTCTTAGAACAGTAGATCTCAAACTTATTTGACCAAGTACCACCTCAGAAAAGACTTGACTCTCCAAGTACTACCATTATGACCAACATTAAAATGCAGTAGCATAGTAGGCCTGGATATTCATTGAAAAACAAGTTTTATTTAACTACTATATAGTTATTATTTTTGGCCTTTTGAGTACCACTAGATCAGGGATCACGGGGGTGTGCTGCAAAGCGGTAGAAAATGGATGGATAGATCAGGGATGTCCAACTCGGCTGCAAAGCGGTAGGAAATGGATGGATGGATGGATAGATCAGGGATGTCCAACTCGTTTTCATTGTGGGCCACATCGCAGTTATGGCTGCCATCAGAGGGCCGCTTGTAACAGCGAATAATGTATGAATTTGCCTCTGGATTTAATTATTAATTATATATATTGTCTTAAGTAGACTGTCGAGTTTACAGTAAAACTTTCCATTTACAAAATTTTACTGTAAAATATTTTTTTATTTTTTACAGCATTTTACGGTAAATGGAAAAACAGTACAACTGTTTTTTTTGGGCGGGGGTTACGGAAAAAGCTGGCAGCTTAGATGCCGGAATTTTTGTGTTAAATTTACATTGGTTTTTAAAACATTATATTGTTAATGGAAAAATAGTCCAAGTTATTTTTTTATTCTGGCAATTTAGCTGCTAATTTTTGTACCGTAAAAACAAATGTACTGTCTTACAGTAATACAATGTTAAAAACAACAATCATAGATTTTACAGTCAAAAACTGGCAGCTCAATTAACAGAATTTTAATGCAAAAACAGTAGTATATTTTTTCAATTTACTGTAATATGCTGTAAAGAACAAAGTAAAATTTATTGTCATATTTTTTGCTGTAAATTTAAGTAGTTTTATTTAGACAAAAACATGTTTTGAAAGTATGATAGTATACTGCCGCGACCCCAAAAGGGAATAAGCGGTAGAAAATGGATGGGATGGATGGATAGTATACTGTAATATTTGTTGCAATATTGGATACAATTAAAGTTTTAAAGGTACAGTACATATATTTTTTCTGTCAAAATGAAAAAATCCATTACATTTAGTGAGAAAATATAAAGTACTTTATTGACACGTATCCTTTCCAGGTGTTTGCAGGCCGGGTAAAATGATGTCCCGGGCCAGATCTGGGCCCAGGCCTTGAGTTTGACACCCTTGCACTAGATGGACCTCATGTACCACAGTTCGAGAATAATTGTCTTAGAAGGTGTTCAACCTCTTATCTTAGCAGGCTTTAATTCCCAAAAACTAACCAGGATAGCTCTGATTCTGTTTCTAGGATTGTGCAGGGTTAAAAGATATGCCCCAACAACAAGGGTTTTACTAATTTATGGTGCAAATACAATGGAGTGAGGTCAATGTCATCATGTCATGTGGTTGTGATCACCCTCATTAGCACATTTCAATCAGTTGCAACAAATTTCAGAGCACAAAAAAAAAAGTGTTCCTGTCTACTTTGATATATTGGACATGGACATCGGAATACTTGGATCCTGCACTATAGTATCCCTTCAGACGGGAGCTGTCCTATTAAGTTTGAGCTTGAACTGATGAAACCTGCTTTGCTGAGAAGAGAAAAGTCTTCTAAAAAGTTTTTGTTATCCCTGGTTCTCAACCTTGAGGGCCGCCAAAAAAAAAAGTTTCTATATAGTATAAAGGATAAAAGTTTGATAATGAAAAGTATCTGAACCATTCCTACCTTTTTTACTTCTCTGATAATTTCCAGGCTCCCTTATTCAATCAGAAATATCCATCCGTCCATCCCCATTGTCCCCTCAAGCAACTAAAATGTGTCAAACATGTCCAACTAAGTGTGGAGAGTGTTTTGCATGTATGGCCCTGGCAAATGGGTTAAATGGGTGTATTTTTAAATTGTGTATGGCACTATTAGACATGTTTTATAATGTCCACATAGTTCAGTTAGCAAGTTGTTTTTTGTATCACACATTTTATGAAGTTGTGTGTTTTTCTATCACATAATTTAGCGTTCTGTGTTTGTTTTCGGTTAATTAGACCATGTGATTAAAAGTTTGTCCACATTAGTAGCTATATATAGAGTCTGTGCACTATCACTGATTGTAATACACGTGATTGGATTCAAATGAATGAATAATTACGTGTATGCATAATCATTTTGTTATGGAGGATACTGGGGGAAGTGTGTGTGGCCCTAGCCGGCTGTGGGCCCTTGGAATTGTCAGCTGTCCCCGCTATACAACGGCCCTGTCCACAACACATCTCATCTGCTTGTGTTAAAGTTAAAGCACCAATTATTGTCACACACACTCTAGGTATGGTGAAATGTGTTCTCTGCATTTGACCCATCCCCTGGTTCACCCCTTGGGAGGTGAGGGGAGCAGTGAGCAGCAGCGGTGGCCGCGCCCGGGAATAATTTTTGGTGATTTAACCCCCAATTCCAACCCTTGATGCTGAGTGCCAAGCAGGGAGGTTATAAAAAAAGTAAAGGTTTTAGAAATGTACTCGCTCAAGCAAACCATACTTACTTGAGTGATACATTTAAACAATTATAATGCTTTGAGTTAAAATACTGGTAAAAAATTGCCCAAACATTTTGTTTCACCAGTAAATATGAGGAGTTTTGCATTTAATTAATGAAGATTGTATTGAACTGTGTTTATGACACAAAAAGCACCCACTATGGTGGTAAAAAAAAGTGTAAAACATAAAAAAATAATTGAAAGAAAATTATTACTGAACTAGATTAAGAAATTCCAGAAGGAATTGTGTGTGAATGCTCCAATGCTGAAAAGGCTGAATATTTTGAAGTTCGAACAGTTTGAGTCAGATGGAAAAATGTGTGGAATTGTGTAACTTTGAAGAATGTCCCATTGATTTCAATGGGAATTTCTCCAAAATTGGGAATTTCGGGTAAAGCAGGATTATTTTTTTTTAAATGGTTAAAAAAAACAAAAAACCTTGAATGGTCTGAATAAGTTGAAATGGTTGGTGTTGAAATGTTTAAAATCGGTCAGACAGGGCATTTTGTTAATGCTTTGGAACATTCATACAGATGTTGAATTGAGAAATGTATTACGTAATTCCTAGAATTTCGAGAAAACCAGGAATTTTCTTCGAAAAACAACTTTGTTTTTGTCCTGATTAAGAAGAATGTTTGGACGGTAGAACGATTGAAGTGGGTTAAAGAATGTAGAGGGAGTTTTCGCCCGAAGAAAGGGTCAAAAAATGGTTTGAAAAAACGGGAATTCTGAGAAATCTTGGAATTTTTTTTAACTTGAAAAAAAATGGTAGTTTGAATGTCCAGGATGAGTGGAATGGTTTGAGTTGTGAAAGTTTGAAAAATAGCCAATTCATTTTGAATGGGAAAAAAAAATATATATATATATATATATATTTATATTTATATTTATATTAAGGTTTATTTGAAATAAGGACAGATACAAAAAAACATAGACATCTGAAACACTTTTCCAATGTATCCATCATAGTGTTTGTAGCCAAAGCTAATTTACAACACTTGTCCCCAACAACACAGATCCATCATTAAAACAGGGAAATAAAAATAATAAGCCAATAATGAGTCTATAATAATGATAATAGAAATAACATAGACAAAGTGAAACTTCATAAAAAACAATAATAATAATAACACATAGTGCAGACTAGATAAAAACCAATTAGTAAAAATTAGTAAAAACTAAACATGGGAACATGATTGCTGCTCAACTCGCCATAATTTTGTTTGTTTTTTGAAAGTGACAAGTGCAGATATACTTTTCAAAGTGTCAGGTAAAGAGTTGCATAGTTGTGGTCCTTTTATTGAAAAGACAGTCTGGGCAAAAGATGTTCTACGGAATGGAACGCAACAGTTGCCTTTTGACATTGCTCTGGTGGTAGATCTGGTACCACTTTGCAGTCTTGTAATTGCCTTGCAGAGCAATTGGGGAGCAGAGTTATCCAAGCATTTAAAAACCAGTTTGTATGTAACAAAATAAAATTGGTAAAACTTAAAATATTGTATTTGGTTAAAATTTGGCAGTTATAAAGACACTCAATGGTCTTGACTGATGACTGGAGTCTCCAACAAAAAGTGCTATTCGGACCGAGAAAACGACAATTTCCCCATTAATTTGAGCGAGGATGAAAGATTCGTGTTTGACGGACTAGAAAAAAGAAAATTGCATTGGGACGGATTCCGATGTTTTTAGACACATTTACTAGGATAATTCTGGGAAATCCCTTATCTTTCTATTGTGTTGCTAGTGTTTTAGTGAGTTAAATAGTACCTGATAGTCGGAAGGGTGTCTCCACGGGTGTCTTGACGCCAGTGTCTCAGGGAAGTCGACGGCAGCTTTATGGACGGCACAAGCTCAGCTGATCTCCGGTAAGAAGCGGCTTTTTACCACAATTTTCTCACTGAAACCTGCCGGATGACATTCGGTAGGATCCATGTTCCCTTGACCGCTCTGATCCATAGTAAAGTTTCACCTCCGGGAATTTTAAACAAGGAATCACCATGTGTTTGTGTGGCTAAAGGCTAAAGTTTCCCAACTCCAACTTTATACTTTGACTTCTCCATTATTAATTGAACAAATGGCAAAAGCTTCAGCAACAAAATACTATATAATTATGCGGTTAAAGCAGACGACTTTTAGCTGTGTGTGTGCGCAGCGCTCATATTTCCTAACAGTCCATGACGTCACGCGTACATGTCATCATTACGCAACGTTTTCAAGAAGAAACTCCAAGGAAATTTAAAATTGCAATTTAGTAAACTAAAAAGGCCGTATTGGCATGTGTTGCAATGTTAATATTTCATCATTGATGTATAAACTATCAGACTGCGTGGTGGGTAGTGTGGGTTTCAATAGGCCTTTAAGTCATAACTCAAATGTTGGTTTTCAGCTCGACAGGTAGTCTCCATTCGAGGATAGGGCTCTAACTTATTCATTCTGAAGTCCCAAATAGAGCCTTTTTTTCTACGAGATGTGATCCAATCCAACTGGGACTATCAAAATGAGGGTCCTTATCTTATGTGCTCAAACTGAAATACCACTACTTAATTAAACTTGGTGGTATGAAGTACCAAAACACGATAGTTAATCAATTCACTTCATGATCAATAAGTAAAGCTCCGTCAAAAAGATAATAAAACAACCCTTACATACATCAGTAACATACATTTTCCAAAATAATTCAACAGTAGTGAAGTGAAGTGAATTATGGTAAATGGGTTGTACTTGTATAGCGCTTTTCTACCTTCAAGGTACTCAAAGTGCTTTGACACTACTTCCACATTTACCCATTCACACACACATTCACACACTGATGGAGGGAGCTGCCGTGCAAGGCGCTAACCAGCACCCATCAGGAGCAAGGGTGAAGTGTCTTGCTCAAGGACACAACGGACGTGACGAGGTTTGCACTTGGTGGGGATTGAACCAGGGACCCTCGGGTTGCACACGGCCACTCTCCCAACTGCGCCACGCTGTTGAATTTATATAGCACTTTTCTCTAGTGATTTAAAGCACTTTTACATGTTGAAACCCAATATTTTAGTTACATTTAAACCAGTGTGGGTGGCACTGGGAGCAAGCAGGTTAGTTAGTAAAGTGTCTTGCCCAAAGACAAAATGGCACTGACTAGGATGGCGGAAGAAGGAATTGGACCTGGAACCCTAAAGTTGATGGTACAGCCACTCCACCAACCGAGCTGTACCGCCCCAGTAGATTAACCCAAGTTATTTTTGGACTTCCAATATCGTTTTTAAACTGGGTGAAAAGCGACCTAACGAAGTGCAAGCGATATGTGAGGCTAATGGAACACCCAGCAGGCACTAGGCATCGCAGGGACTTCTTGAGTTAGGTCCTGACGTTAAGCAACTCAGACCTAACTTTGGAACAACATGCTCTTGACATTTAGTCAATGTTGGGTTCTGACGTTGACTTGACAATTGACTTTTGATCATTCTCTTAACCAAAATTCTACAAGACATTTTTTTTTATTACCTTTAATGTCAGGTTGTGACTGATTTAAATATTGAAACTCGGTCATTTCCCAACCAACGTGGATACAACGTTAGACATCAACGTCTCAATATAAAAATACAAAGATTCATGGTAGCTTAGAGGACAAGTATGTACAGTATAATCAACTTTGTATCACTGTCATGGGCCTACTGGGCATACATTTATATGCCAAAATATATCTTGTGGTGTAGCCGAGAAGTCAATTCTAGGACCCAAACTGTTTCATCCACATATTAAGGATCTGTCAAAACTATAGCGGGATTAACGATTAATGAATTGATTAAAGGGGAACATTATCCCCAGACCTATGTAAGCGTCAATATATACCTTGATGTTGCAGAAAAACGACCGTATATTTTTTTAACCGATTTCCAAACTCTAAATGGGTGAATACTGGCGAATTAAACGCCTTTCTGTTTATCCCTCTCTGAGCGACGACGTCAGAACGTGACGTCACATCGCTACTCAACGCCATGTTTCCCTACCACATCACACGCATCTAGTCAAATCAGCTCTGTTATTTTCCGTTTTTTCGACTGTTTTCCGGTACCTTGGAAACATCATGCCTCGTCGGTGTGTTGTCGGAGGGTGTAACAACACTATCAGGGACGGATTCAAGTTGATTTACGTTGAATGTGCATCGATAAGCACGGCATGCTAATCGATGCTAACATGCAATTTAGGCTAGCTTTGTACATATTGCAGAATTATGCCTCATTTGTAGCTATATTTACATCCAGCCTTTCCTTCCACCCACATTTAATGCCAAACAAACACTTAGCAATCGACGGATTTAAGTTGCTCCAGTTTTAAAAGATGTGAAGTCCCTCGTTTGGTTTTTACCCGTGATGCTACGACAGAGATGGCACAGATGACAAGAATGTTTGGATATCCTGCAACACTCAAAGCAGATGCATTCCTAACGATAAAGTCAAATAAATCATAAAGGTGAGTTTTGTTGATGTTATTGACTTCTGTGCTAATCAGACGTATTTGGTCGCGGCATGACTGCCAGCTAATCGATGCTAACATGCTATTTAGGCTAGCTACCGCTTATTCCCTTTCGGGGTCGCGGGGGGCGCTGGCGCCTATCTCAGCTACAATCGGTCGGAAGGCGGTGTACACCCTGGAGAAGTCGCCACCTCATCGCAGGGCCAGCACAGATAGACAGACAACATTCACACTCACATGCACACACTAGGGCCCATTTAGTGTTGCCAATCAACCTATCCCCAGGTGCATGTCTTTGGAGGTGGGAGGAAGCCGCAGTAACCGGAGGGAACCCACGCATTCACGGGGAGAACATGCAAACTCCACACGGAAAGATCTCGAGCCTGGATTTGAACCCAGGACTGCAGGAACTTCGTATTGTGAGGCAGACGCACTAACCCCTCTGCCACCCTGTATGTACATATGAAACTATATTTACATCCAGCGTTTCCTTCCACCCACATTTAATGCGAAACAAACACTTACAAATCGACGGATTTAAGTTGATCCAGTGTCAATGCGAAAGTCCTGATCGGATGGTCCGCACATTTTACCGGCGATGCTAACGCAGACATGCGTGGCCGAATAGCGTCAATAGCTATTCGCTCAATAGCTTTAGTTTCTTTTTCAATTTCGTTTTCACTATCTGCCTCCATACTCCAACCATCTGTTTCAACACATGCGTAATCTGTTGAATCGCTTAAACCGCTGAAATCAAGAGTCTGAATCCGAGCTAATGTCGCTATATCTTGCTGTGCTATTCGCCATTGTTTGTATTGGAATCGCTATGTGACGTCACAGGGAAATGGACAGTGGCTTCGCAGATGGCGAAAATCAAGCACTTTAAAGCATTTTTTAGGGATATTCCGGGACAGGTAAAGTTTTGAAAAAAACTTCGAAAAATAAAATAAGCCACTGGGAACTGATTTTTATTGGTTTTAACCCTTCTGAAATTGTGATAATGTTCCCATTTAACATGGACCCCGACTTAAACAAGTTGAAAAACTTATTTGGGTGCTACCATTTAGTGGTTAAAGTTTCAATCAATCAACGTGCATACGTTCTGTTAGAACCTCAGTCCAATACCGCACAGGGGAAAGCAGTGACGTTCCAACTGATGCAGATTCATGAATAGCGAGCAGAAATTAACAAAGAAAAGTGCAGATTGAAAGGCAAGTTTAGCTTCAAAGCCCTGGCTGGTCCCTCTCTTAACAAGACCAAAGTTATTGCCATCTACTGTCGCTGTCGCTGTGAGTTCAGTTACCAACAGAGTAAATGGAGGCACTTCTTAACTGCTAGCGGCTAGCTGGGCCCTCCTACTCTTCGTTAAAGGCTGATCATGCTGGAAAGTTTATGATGGACTGTTGTATATTTGTTGGTCGGGTGATGAGCCAAGAAGACGCCAAAGAGGAATCGTTGAACAAAAAGCTTTATTTGTTTCAGCGAGCCTCAGACTGAAACTGCAGCTTCCAGGAGAAAGAGTATGGGCCTGATTTCTCTTCTGATGTACTCTCGGACCACTGTCCTTAAATACCTTTTTCATGAAGACCCCCACTCTTAACTCTAGCCTTTGAGTCGGCCGGTCTGGACAAAGCCAGATTTGTTGCTTGACTCAAACCCTGATCAGTGTGAGTCGGGTGATCTCCGGCCCTTATCCTCTATTCCTACTTGTGAGGGCTTCCTACCAGATGTCGTTATTGTGTTTAGACTTCCTCCTAAAATCCAACTGCTGCTATCCTTTTAAGTTCCCAATGTCCTGGGTGCAAGTGCCACCACTCCCTGAACGAGCTGTGATGGACTTCTGCACCATAAGCAATGTAAAGGCATATTTCCTTAATAGGACAATCCTCTAAAGCAGGGGTGTCAAACTCAAATACAGAGTGGGCCAAAATTTAAAACTGAACAAAGCCACGGGCCAAGGTGGAACAAAGTAACCTTTTAATAGGGACCCAAACAAGTTTTGCATTGAATATTGAACAAGCAAGGCTTATATAAATTTATAGTGACATGCAAAATCGAGTTTCAAATGATAATAACAATAATAAAAAAATATCAATGGCATATCAAATATAATTTAAATACGAATTGAATGCCTCTTTTCTATCTGCAGCCTTCTGGGGTAAATATGCAAAAATAAACTTTTTCCACAGGCTAATAATAAATTTGAAAGTAAAATAACAATAAGGAATGAATCAAACATTCAAACCTTGAAGTAGCAAGAGAAAGTGATTGAATAAAACGTTAATTATTGCTCAGTTTGCTACACTGATTTGCTTTAACAACGTTCATACAACCTAATAGTGCAAAATCAACTTTCAAAAAACAAACGAAAAAACATCACAGAAATAACATTTAAATAAAAAATGTAATGCCTCTTTTGTATTTGCAGCCTTCTGAAGTAAATATCAACATTAACTTTTTCCACTCGCTAATAAATTTGAAAATAAGATAATGAGATGGTCGGGGTTGGGGGGTGGCGGGGTTTGGTGGTAGCGGGTGTGGATATTGTAGCGTCCCGCAAGAGTTAGTGCTGCAAGGGTTTCTGGGTATTTGTTCTGTTGTGTTCATGTTGTGTTTCAGTGCGGTTGTTCTCCCGAATTGTGTTTGTCATTCTTGTTTGGTGAGGGTTCACATTGTGGCGCATATTTGTAACAGTGATAAAGTTGTTTATACGGCCACCCTCAGTGTGACCTGTATGGCTGTTGATCAAATATGCCTTGGATTCACTTTTGTGTGTGTGTGTGTACAAGCGGCATTTACTATGTGACTTGGCCGGCGCGCTGTATGTATAGAGGGAAAGCGGACGTAACGACAGGTTGTGGAGAACGCTAAAGGCAGTGCCTTTAAGGCACGACCCCAATATTGTTGTCCAGGGAGAAATTCTGGAGAATGCTTGTCCCGGGAGATTTTCGGGAGGGCCACTGAACTTTGGGAGTCTCCCGGGACAATCATTAGGGTTGGCAAGTATGAGTATAAGCAGTGAATGCGGCGTTACAGTGTATAATACCGGGGGCTAGCTCTAATGTTAATTTGATATTGCCTCAAGGGCCAAATGAAATTACACGGCGGGCCAAATTTGGCCCGCGGGCCAGAGTTTGACACCCACGCTCTAAAGGATTCTGTGACCAAATACAAATACATGCTAGTTCACAATCATATAAGAAAATGCTACCCAGTATAATTCACCACAGGACAACTACACAACCAACATGCTTTCAAAGGCAATCGCTTAATGGGTTGAAATTTCCCGATTAATAATGTGGAAGACAATGGGGCTGCCGGAATTAATTGGATGCTTCGACACTCATGAAGACTGAGGAGGCACTTTGCTAACATGGTGGCACACTTAGCAGAGCTGAAGATGTTACTGGCACACTGCAGGTAGTTTATTATTGTCATTTATAATAGGGATTTTTTTAAAAGTGAGAAGATATGTATACACACACAATCTCACAAATGTGATAAATGGCTTACACTTGTAGCGCGCTTGTTGTGACGGGTGATGAGCCAAGAAGACGCCGACCTGGAATCGTCAAACAAAAAGCTTTATTTGTTTCAGCGAGCCTCAAACTTGAACTGCAGCTTCCAGGAGAAAGAGTATGCGCCTGATTACTTTTCTGCTGTACTCTTGGACCACTGTCCTTAAATACCTTTTACACAAAGATCCCCACTCTTCTTAACGCTAACCTTGGAGCCAACTAGTCTGGACAAAGCCCAATTTGTTGCTTGGCCAGTCAATCTATTTCCCCTGATCGGTTTGAGTTGGGTGGCCTTTGATTCCTATCCTCTACTCCTACTTGTGGGGGCTTCCTACCAGATGTTGCTAATGCCTTTACACTTCCTCCTAAAATCCCAACCTGCATTCCTGTAGGATTCCAATTTCCTGGGGGCAAAAGCCACCACTCTCTATAGAGCTTGCGATGGACATGTGCACTTTTGAAGCTATCTATGTCCTTAGTAGAATAATGTTCGAAAGGATTCATTGACCATATCCAAATATATGCTAGCTCACAATCATTTAAGAAAACGGTGCAAGGTATAATTTACCACACACTTTTCTACCTTCAAGGTACTCAGCGCTTTAAAACTATTTCGACATTCACACACACATTCATACGCTGATGGTGGGAGCAAGGGTGAAGTGTCTTGCTCTAGGACACTAGGGTGGCGAAGCAAGGGATCGAACCGCTCTACCAACTCAGCCACGCCGTACCGGTATGAGTATGACATGTACGATCTCTCTGACATTTGTGAGAGAGATTGGGAGTGTTGTGTCCTTAAAAGAGTGTTTACTTTTGTGTTGAGCTGTTTAAAAAAGTTTAATAAACATTTGCACAAAGCGAATTGTCCAGTCCTATGTTGATATTATTAAAGACTCGAAAATGTTTTGTTCAAGATACACTTCTAAACTTCTATCTAATTAAAGGCCTACTGAAACCAACAACTACCGACCACGCAGTCAATCAATCAATCAATCAATCAATGTTTATTTATATAGCCCCAAATCACAAATGTCTCAAAGGACTGCACAAATCATTACTACTACAACATCCTCGGAAGAACCCACAAAAGGGCAAGGAAAACTCACACCCAGTGGGCAGGGAGAATTAACATCCAGTGGGAAGCTAGTGACAATACTGACTATGAGAAACCTTGGAGAGGACCTCAGATGTGGGCAACCCCCCCCCCCCTCTAGGGGACCAAAAGCAATGGATGTCGAGCGGGTCTAACATGATACTGTGAAACCTTCTCAAGCGGAGGCGGATCAGCAGCGTAGACATGTCCCCAACCGATACAGGCGAGTGGTCCATCCTGGGTCCCGACAAGCGGTCCATCCTGGGTCTCGACTCTGGACAGCCAGTACTTCATCCATGGTCATCGGACCAGACCCCCTCCACAAGGGAGGGGGGGACATAGGAGAAAAAAGAAAAGAAGCGGCAGATCAACTGGTCTAAAAAGAAGGTCTATTTAAAGGCTAGAGTATACAAATGAGTATTAAGGTGAGACTTAAATGCTTCTACTGAGGTAGCATCTCAAACTGTTACCGGGAGGGCATTCCAGAGTACTGGAGCCTGAACGGAAAACGCTCTATAGCCCGCAGACTTTTTTGGGGCTTTAGGAATCACTAATAAGCCGGAGTCTTTTGAACGCAGATTTCTTGCCGGGACATATGGTACAATACAATCGGCAAGATAGGATGGAGCTAGACCGTGTAGTATTTTATACGTAAGTAGTAAAACCTTAAAGTCACATCTTAAGTGCACAGGAAGCCAGTGCAGGTGAGCCAGTACAGGCGTAATATGATCAAACTTTCTTGTTCTTGTCAAAAGTCTAGCAGCCGCATTTTGTACCAACTGTAATCTTTTAATGCTAGACATGGGGAGACCCGAAAATAATACGTTACAGTAATCGAGACGAGACGTAACAAACGCATGGATAATGATCTCGGCGTCTTTAGTGGACAAAATGGAGCGAATTTTAGCAATATTATGGAGATGAAAGAAGGCCGTTTTAGTAACGCTTTTAATGTGTGCCTCAAAGGAGAGAGTTGGGTCGAAGATAATACCCAGATTTTTTACCGAGTCACCTTGTTTTATTATTTGGTTGTCAAATGTTAAAGTTGTATTATTAAATAGAGGTCGGTGTCTAGCAGGACCGATAATCAGCATTTCCGTTTTTTTGGCGTTAAGTTGCAAAAAATTAGAGGCCATCCATTGTTTAATTTCATTAAGACACGCTTCCAACTGACTGCAGTCCGGCGTGTTGGTCAGCTTTAGGGGCATGTAGAGTTGGGTGTCATCAGCATAACAGTGAAAGCTAATACCGTATTTGCGTATGACGTCACCCAGCGGCAGCATGTAGATGCTGAAGAGTACAGGGCCAAGGACCGAACCCTGGGGAACTCCACACATTACCTTAACATAGTCCGAGGTCATACTGTTATGGGAGACGCACTGCACCCTGTCAGTAAGATAAGAGTTAAACCAAGACAGGGCTGAGTCTGACATACCACTTCGTGTTTTGATACGTTCTAATAAAATATTATGATCGACGGTATCGAAAGCAGCGCTAAGATCGAGGAGCAGCAACATAGATGACGCATCAGAATCCATCGTTAGCAATAGATCATAAGTCAATTTTGCGAGGGCTGTCTCAGTAGAGTGATTTGCCCTGAAACCGGATTGAAAGGTTTCACATAGATTGTTAAACGCTAAGTGTTCATTTAGCTGCTCTGCAACAATTTTTTCGAGGATTTTCGAAATAAAGGGAAGGTGAGACACCGGTCGGTAGTTTACCATGAGGTCAGGATCGAGGATAGGTCTTTTAAGGAGAGGATGAATAACCGCTTTTTTGAATGCTAGGGGAACAGTGCCCGAAGAAAATGATACGTTTATAATATTTAGCACTGATGGACCTAATAATACAAAGAGTTCCTTGATCAGTTTCCCAGGAAGTGGGTCAAGTAAACATGTTGTTTGTTTTATTCCATTTACACGTTGTAACAATTCTTCTAATGTTATTTCATCAAAACGAGAGAAACTATTTTGGAGGGCAGTATCCGCCGTATATACAGTCGTATCAGTGTTAATAGAACCCCGTTGTAGCTGGGACGCATTGTCTTTAATCTCCTTTCTAATAAGTTCAATTTTCTTATTAAAGAACTTCATAAAGTCATCTGCCGAATGGGTGGAGCTACTGGAATGAGTCCCTTGTTGGGTTAGCGATGCTACTGTACTAAACAAAAATTTTGGATCGTTTTTATTAATGCAGATGAGATTTGAGTAATATTTAGTTTTAGCTAAGGTAAGCATGCGTTTATAAGTTATTAAACTATCACTCCATGCTTGATGGTGCACCTCAAGTTTAGTCGTGCGCCATTTGCGTTCCAGCTTTCTACATAATAATTTCTGAGCTCTAGTTTCTTCAGTAAACCATGGCGTACGCCTTTTTGGAGCTTTTTTTAACTTCAGCGGTGCTATACTATCAATGGTTTTGCGCAGGGCGTTGTTAAAGTTGTTAGTGAGGTTATCAATAGAGCCCACATACTTTGGGAACGGTGCCATTACCGAGGGCAGTAGGTCATCAAAAGTCGTCGTTGTGGCAGCATTAATGTTGCGGCTGCTATAGCAGTTATTATAATTATTAGCTTGCCGAACATGAGTCTGAACTTCGAATTTTATAAGGTAATGATCGGACATTACTTTAGTATACGGGAGTATCATAACTTTGGAAACGGTGATACCTCTGACAAGCACTAAGTCTATCGTATTACCGCTGCGATGCGTCGGTTCATTTATTATTTGTGTAAGACCACAGCTATCAATTATAGTCTGGAGCGCCACGCACGGTGGGTCCAATGGGGTATTCATATGGATATTAAAGTCCCCCATTATAATTATATTATCGGCGTGTGTCACTAGATCAGCAACAAACTCTGAGAATTCACTAATAAAGTCCGAATAGGGCCCTAGGGGGGCGGTAGATAACGGCCAGGCACAGAGGCAGCGGCGTGGCAGACTTCACAGAAAGCACCTCAAACGATTTATATTTATTATTTAAGTTAGGACTAAAGTTAAAGTTTTCGTTGTATATTAGTGCGACCGCCCCTCCCCTTTTAAGGGAATGGGCAATATGCGCATTCGTATAGTTAGGAGGGGATGCCTCATTTATCGCAAAAAAGTCGTCTGGTTTAAGCCAGGTTTCGCTAAGACTGATGACGTTAAGGTTGTTGTCTCTAATGACCTCATTAACTAATAACGTTTTGGGAGACAAAGATCTGATGTTTAGAAAGTCCACATTATAGGTAGTGGGCTGTTTTAAGGAGTTGTTGATAAGATTATCCGTAGTAGCAATATTAATAATGTTGCGTTTATTATGCACAGTGTACTTAAAATAATTACGACCATATCTAGGAATTGATATGACGGGAATTTTCATATTGTCTACTTGGTGCTGCGATAAACTGAACGCATCATAATTTTCCACCTCAGTAGAACGCATGTCTAACTCTGACGTAGTCATAGTCATAGCAGAAAAAACATTTTGTTAGTTGTGTATTATTCTACGAAAATTGCTATGTGTACAGGGATCATCCAGCCTGGCGCTGGCTAGTTCTAACTTAACTGACTCCATACCCAGGCTAGCAGGCTCTGTAATTGCCTGTGACCGGGCTTGCTCTAGTGCAGTTAGTCAAATGTGGCTTAATGCGAAATCTATGTTCCGAGACAAGAGGATAGCGCCTTCCTGGTTAGGGTGAAGGCCGTCTCTCCTCAGCAAGCCAAGTTTGCCCCAGAAAGAGGGCCAATTATCAATAAATGTAAATCCCTGTTGTCTACAGAAGCTATCCAGCCACTTGTTAAGAGAGACTAATCTGCTATATCTCTCATCATTGCCTCTCCCAGGCAGGGGGCCAGAGACAATTACTCGATGCCTGGACATCTTTCTGGCGAGATTACAAGCCCTGGCTATGTTTCTCTTTGTAATCTCTGATTGTCTCATCCTAACGTCATTGGAGCCAACGTGTATTACTATATTCGCATAACTAGTGGTGCGGTTAGCCTGTCGTACGTGTTTACTAGACCTGTTGCGAGTTAGCTCCCTAAGATTAGCTTCAATGTCAGGTGCTCTGCCCCCGGGAATACACTTAATTGTGGCTGGTTTGCTAAGCTTTATGTTTCAGGTGATGGAGTCCCCTATGACTAAAGTGTGGTGCCCGGTAGACTGGGGTGTAGGACTAGCTAAAGGGCTAAATCTATTATGCGTCACAACCGGTACACCGTAGCTTGTAGGCCGCTTAGGGCTGCTACAAGCTGGGCTAGTTAGCTCGCTGCAGCTAACGCTAGCAGATGTGTCCGCAACATCTAAAGTTACGAAATTACACTGCCTTAACTGGCGGACACGGCTCTCTAGCAGAGCCAACTTATCCATGAGTAAAGTGCACGAAGCGCAGGAAGCCATACTCACAGAAACTTTCCGTCACCGAGTGGAGTGCCAGCTGTCTTCGGGAAGTGGTGGTCACGGTAGCGGGGGAGAGTCTGATAGTTTATATATCAATGATGAAATATTAACATTGCAACACATGCCAATACGGCCGGGTTAGCTTACTAAAGGACAATTTTAAATTTTGCGCGGAAAAGTCCTGCTGAAAAGGTCTCTGTATGATGACGCTGGCGCATGACGTCACGGATTGTAGAAGACATTTAGTGCCATTATCGTTCCCAGCTATTAAGTCATGTGTTTTAATCCCGAAATTCCACAGTATTCTGGAATCTGTGTTTGTTAATCTTTTGCAATTTGTTCAATGAATAATGGATACATCAAAAAAGAAAGCTGTAGGTGGGAAGCGGTGTATTGTGGCCGGTGTTAACAACACAAACACAGCCGGTGTTTCATTGTTTACATTCCCGAAAGATGACAGTCAAGCTTTACTATGGAACAGAGATGTCAAGCGAACACGGTTGGATTGGACTACACACACAAAGTACAGTGTATTATGTATATATATATATATATATATATATATATATATATATATATATATATGTATATTTATATAATGTAGTAAACACACGTTTATAATAACATGTACTATTTATGTAATTTGATGATTTAAAGCATGCAGCTGTTATGGTTTAACAGAGGGAGTTGACGGCTCAGAGACCAGAGGGCAGTAAAGTTCAATGATTTGTTATATATATATCGTCTATATATATAATAATAATAAAGAATACAAACCAACTATACTAAAACTAAGGAATGGAGTGTGTGACCAAAATCCAATAATGTGTATGGTGTTAAATTACGTGTGTAATTAACTGTTGTGTGTTACCGCAATGTTGGATGAGGAAGCAGACGAATCCAAAGGGGGCTCGGCGAAAAGGGTCTGTGATCCAAGGGAGGTCCGTGGGGCAGAGAGCGAGGCGACAAGGCCCGTGTCCAGGCGGGGGTCGAGGTTCGAGGGAGGCAGTCGAAATCCAGGGCAAGGGAAGGAAAACACTGCGGGCACAAGGGAGAAGACAGAGGGACAAATCAAGCCACGGAGAGGAAACACAGAGAGAAAACTAAGTTCCCGCAAGGATTCTAGGGTCCACTGGTCCTTATACCGCTCATCCTCATCAGTCCCAGGTGTGCAGATTGATGATTGTCTGCAGGTTTGTCACTGCTTGGCCGTGCTGCGCTCAGCGCCAGCAGGGGCGAGTCCCAGCACACTGCCAGCAGAGGTCCCGGCAGGAAAAACGGGTTCGAGTCCGCGCCGTGAAAGCAGCAGCGTAATAAATTCACAAACGCGTCACAACATTCGCTTTTTTCCTTCGACAACATCACTGATTACAACTCACTGCAGACTTCATGAGAGCCAACAATCAAAACAACACTTACTGTACAATGTCTGCTCTGTTAGGATGTTGATATATTGCCGTTTTGATGAAGAATGACTCATAATCCTCACGAAGAAAAAAGAAGGCTGGAACCAAGCGTGTTTTCATGTCGTTCCCGCCTTTTTGGGTCTAAATTGGATGCCTCATCACTCTAGTATCCAGGTGAGAGGCATTATTAATGATCTAGAGTAAACTTTTACGAACCCCGAGGTGATGAAAAACTGCTCATGATGTCAATATAGCAGCACAATCTAGCGCCACTAAATATTGTTTGTCTGCGTTAGCACTTATAATAACAATGTTGCTAATACTTGGTTAACATTCAGGTCAAAAAATATAAATGTAGATATTGTTGCCGCTTTCTGAATGGCTATTTAGAGGGCGGAATAGAGGACCTCCCTTTGACTAGTCAAACAAACTTTTATTTACGAATAAGAATGCATAAAACGTTTTTGTCTCTCATGATTGTGAGTGTCCGCCCTGAGATTGGTAGGTTGTGAGTTCAAACCTCGGCCGAGTCATACCAAAGACTATAAAAAATGGGACCCATTACCTCCCTGCTTGGCACTCAGGACCAAGGGTTGGAATTGGGGGTTAAATCACCCAAAAATATTCCCGGGCGTGGCCTCCGCTGCCGCTCACTGCTCCCCTCACATCCCAGGGGGTGATCAAGGGTGAAATGCAGAGAATAATTTCGCCACACCTAGTGTGTGTGTGACAATCATTGGTACTTTAACTTAACTTTAACAATAGGCAAAATTCCCAAAACAAAGTGCACTTCCCCTTTAAGGTAAAGGAGCATGGTAGGCCAAAATAAAAAGCATGATTAATCTGCATTCAGACACCATAAAAGCGATCATTTTTTTGTGATTGATTGTATGCTTTAATGCGTTAACTTTTACAGCCCTTGCGAAACCCATCCATCCATCCATTTTCTACCGCTTGTCACTTTTGGATTCACAGGGGGTGCTGGAGCCTATCTCAGTTGCATTGAGGCAGAAGGTGCCGTACACCCTGGACAAGTCGCCACCTTATCACAGTCCTTGCAAAACCGTGGCCAGGACTTGAATCTGCTCCATTAGCAACAAAATGTTGCTATCCGTGACTCCGATCTTCACACATTATTGTTTATTTTTCCATATTTGTTCTCATTCTCCGTTTGATCCGTTTATTTCACCATAGTTACTTATTAGTTTCAGCTGTTACTCCCGGTTCCTGCACACCTGTTCTCTGCTAATCACCTTCCCTTTATAAGCCAACCTCTTCTGTTTATTCTTTCTGGGACTCTAGTTTGTTTTCACGCAACGTAACGTCAGGTATGCTTTTCTTGCTAGCTCATTAGCTCAGCCACCTAGTCATCTTTAGCTCACATGCTAATCATCTTTGCTTTTACTTTTTATGCCTTCATGCCAAGTCTTAGTTATTTATATTTCCTAGCTTTCACGCTAGCGTCTTTTGTGTCCCTTTTTATTAGCTCCAGTGTTTTTGTTCAGAGCTCACCTTTTGTTAATAAGTTTGTTAGATCCTACCTTTGTTGTGTTCTTCGTTTGACGCATCCACGAGGGAATCGAACCCGTTACCACGATGCCGAACCGGCGTTACACAAAAGGTAGATATGTGTACCATTATGCGACCAGGAACTAACAGTAAAGTTGAGCAATTTTGCAATTTATTTCTGTCTTTGGTGACAGAGAGCTGGGAATTAGTTTTCTGTAAAATGAATTTTAATGTGCTCTGCTGCCTTTCGTTAATTTCATTGTCAATTTATACACTATTTTTGATTCCCATGCTACATACAGTGGGTAGTAAAAGTATTCCGACCCTTTTTGTCATGGCGAGGTGGCATGTTATTTCGCGGATCGTTTTCCCAGGATGCAGATGGAACTCCGGAGGCAGCGTGCAGGTAAGACAATGATTTATTGTCCATAAATCAGTGAGGAATACACCAACTGCTCACTGCTCCCCTCAGTTCCCAGGGCATGAGGGTGAGGGGTCAAATGCAGAATATAATCTCACCACACCAAGTGTGTGTGTGTGACAATCATTGGCACTTAAAAATAAAAATAAAAATGCAGGAAATCGTGCTGATAGCCTGGAAGCTATGGCGAGCTTAGAACATGAATCAAAAAGGTAAACGATGTAACTGTGGCGTGATGCAAACAAGACAGCCAGACTGAGTGTGGCGAAAACCAGAAACTAATAGCTCTCTGATTAGTGTCCGGGAGCAGGTGAGCGTCCCGAACACTAATCAGAGGCAGGTGAAAATAATCAGCCCCCATGGCAACTAAAACACGAACCCAGGGGTACTGAAAACAGAACTAAGGGAGACAAACTAAACTAAACATGACCCAAGCAATGGATCATGACACCTTTAGATTTTTCACTCTTGTTTCATTGCAGCCATTTGCTGAAATAAAAAAAAAGTTTAATTTATTTACACTCCATTTCCCCATCTAGACAGAAAAAATAAATGTAGAAATTTTTGCAAATGTATTAAAAGTACAATTCAAAAATGAGATGTACAAACCCCGTTTCCATATGAGTTGGGAAATTGTGTTAGATGTAAATATAAACGGAATACAATGATTTGCAAATCATTTTCAACCCATATTCAGTTGAATATAAACAAGATATTTGATGTTCAAACTGATAAACTTTTTTTTTTTTTTGGCAAATGATCATTAACTTTAGAATTTGATGCCAGCAACAAGTGACAAAGAATTTGGGAAAGGTGGCAATAAATACTGATAAAGTTGAGGAATGCTCATCAAACACTTATTTGGAATATCCCACAGGTGTGCAGGCTAATTGGGAACAGGTGGGTGCCATGATTGGGTATAAAAACAGCTTCCCAAAAAAATTGTCAGTCTTTCACAAGAAATGATGGGGTGAGGTACACCCCTTTGTCCACAACTGCGTGAGCAAATAGTCAAACAGTATAAATAAGTTCAGAGAATCTGGAGAGATCACTCCACGAAAGCGGCATGGCCGGAAACCAGCATTGAATGACCGTGACCTTCGACCCCCTAGACGGCACTGTATCAAAAAGGCACATCAATCTCTAAAGGATATCACCACATGTGCTCAGAAAACCACTGTCACTAAATACAGTAAATCTGTAAGTGTCACACCTATGGATCATGTTTTGTTTTGTCATGTTATATTTTGATTTTGGACATTCAGTCACGTTTTGCACTTCCTGGTTTTGTTTGTTTCCATGCCAACCTATTAGTTTCCACCTGGTCCCCTTAAGTCGCGCCCCGATCCTCAGCCTCTCACACCTGTTTTCTATTACCACAGCCAGTATTTAAGTCATTTGCTTTCTGTTCATCATTCTGGGAACTTTGCTATTTGCATTCTGCTTCATGCCTTCACGATTACCTGCTACGCACCCTGCTATCCATGCCCCTTGTTTCGGTCACAGTAAGGGTTTTTTGTTTTAGCTGTTCATAGTTCTGCCACAGTGCAAGTTTAAGTTTATAGTTTATCGTCTTTCATGCCATCGAGCAGGTGTTTTGTTTTCCTGTTTGTATTTTTGTAGCCAAGTTGTTTACCTCTTTGTGAGTGCCCTTAGTTCGATTATTTTTTATTTAGTATTCAAATAAACCATGTACTTACACTCTCGTTTGGCTCGTCCCGTATCCTCTCTGCATCGAAGGAGTAAACCAAATCCAAGTCCAAGCCTGACAGTAAGTGCAAGTTAAAGCTCTACTATGCAAAGTGAAAGCCATTTATCAACAACATCCAGAAACGCCGCCAGCTTCTCTGGGCCCGAGATCATCTCAGATGGACTGATGCAAAGTGGAAACGTGTTCTGTGGTCTGACGAGACCACATTTCAAATTGTTTTTGGAAATATTCGACATTGTGACCAAAGGGGAAACAAACCATCCAGGCGCAAAGTTCAAAAGCCAGCATCTGTGATGGTATGGGGGTGCATTAGTGCCCAAGGCATGGGTAACTTACACATCTGTGAAGGCACCATTAATGCTGAAAGGTACATAATATATTATGGACCGTAGATGTTGAAATCCCTAGATTTCTTGCATTTGCACTTTGAGAAACGTTTGACTATTTGCTCACGCAGTTATGGACAAAGGGGTGTACCCCACCCCATCCTTTCTTGTGAAAGACTGAGCATTTTTGGGGAAGCTGCTTTTATACCCAATCATGGCACCCACCTGTTCCCAATTAGCCTGCACACCTTTGGGATGTTCCAAATAAGTATTTGATGAGCATTCCTCAACTCTATCAGTATTTATTGCCACCTTTCCCAACTTCTTTGTCACGTGTTGCTGGCATCAAATTCTAAAGTTAATGATTATTTGAAAAAAAAATAAAAGTGTATCAGTTTGAACATCCAATATGTTGTCTTTGTAGCATATTCAACTGAACATGGGTTGAAAATGATTTGCAAATCATTGTATTCCGTTTATATTTACATCTAACACAATTTCCCAACTCATATGGAAACGGAGTTTGTACTTTTTACCCTCTTTTAACAATATTTACCAAACTTATACCTTTTTTTTTCCTACGTTTACCTACTTTTTTACCTTTTATCAATGTTTACCTACTTTTGACCTCCATTTACCTGTACTTACCTCCTTTTTACCTTCTTTTATCAATATTTACCAACCTTATACCGTTTTTTTACCTACTTTTTTACCTTTTAGCAATGTTTACCTACTTTTTACCGTTATTTACCTATACTTACCTACTTCATCTGTTTTAATTATGAGACACAATTGTGTCAAAGTCATGATTTTTATTCCAAGCTTGAAATAAGAAATTATTACTTTAAAAAAGTACTTTTATACCCGTGAGTGTTGATGACACAGGTTTGCAACAGTTGATATTCCAGGTCCAAGCATGTTTTACTCAAAATAGGTAATAAAATCTCAGCAACAAGCTGTGATATCTTACTGAGATCATTGAGGACCCAAACCCCTTAAAACAAGTAAAAGACTCTCAACATAAAATCTGCTTAGTGAGAACAATTAACTTATCAGACAGGGACGGCGTGGCGCAGTGGAAGAGGGGCCGTGCGCAACCCAAGGGTCACTGGTTCAAATCCCCACCTAATACCAACCTCGTCACGTCTGTTGTGTCCTGAGCAAGACACTTCACCCTTGCTCCTGATGGGTGCTGGTTGGCGCCTTGCATGGCAGCTCCCTCCATCAGTGTGTGAATGTGTGTGTAAATGTGGAAGTAGTGTCAAAGCGCTTTGAGTACCTTGAAGGTAGAAAAGTGCTATACAAGTAAAACCCATTTATTTATTTAAAATAAGCAAATATGATGCTACCTCAGTAGAAGCATTTAAGTCTCACCTTAAAATTCATTTGTATACTCTAGCCTTTAAATAGACCTCCTTTTTAGACCAGTTGATCTGCCACTTCTTTTCTTTTTGTCCTCTGTCCCCCCCTCCCTTGTGGAGGGGATCCGGTCCAATGACCATGGATGAAGTACTGGCTGTCCAGAGTCGGGACCCAGGATGGCTCGTCCAGAGTCGGGACCCAGGATGGACCGACCGCTCGCCTGTGTATCGGTTGGGGACATCTCTACGATGGTGATCCGCCTCCGCTTGGGATGGTTTCCTGTGGACGGGACTCTCGCTGCTGTCTTGGATCCGCTTTGAACTGAACTCTCGCGGCTGTGTAGGATCCACTATGGATTGAACTTTCACAGTATCATGTTAGACCCGCTCGACATCCATTGCTTTCGGTCCCCTAGAGGGGGTGAGGGGGTTGCCCACATTTGAGGTCCTCTCCAAGGTTTCTCAGAGTCATCATTGTCACCGACGTCCCACTGGGTGTGAGTTTTCCTTGCCCTTATGTGGGTTCTTCCGAGGATGTTGTATTCGCAGTGGTTTTTGCAGTTCTTTGAGACATTTGTGATGAAGTACTGGCTGTCCAGAGTCGGGACCCAGGATGGACCGCTCGTCGGGACCCAGGATGGACCGCTCGCCTGTGTATCGGTTGGGGACATCTCTACGCTGCTGATCCGACTCCGCTTGGGATGGTTTCCTGTGGACGGGACTCTCACTGCTGTCTTGGATCCGCTTTGAACTGAACTCTCGCGGCTGTGTTGGATCCACTATGGATTGAACTTTCACAGTATCATGTTAGACCCGCTCGAAATCCATTGCTTTCGGTCCTTTGTGGTCCTCTCCAAGGTTCTCATAGTCATCGTTGTCACCGACGTCCCACTGGGTGTGAGTTTTCCTTGCCCTTATGTGGGTTCTTCGGAGGATGTCGTAGTCGTAGTGGTTTTTGCAGCCCTTTGAGACATTTGTGATTCAGGGCTATATAAATAAACATTGATTGATTGTTTGAAATATCACCCTTCTTTGACATATTTAATCTTGCTTAGATTTCAGTTTTTGCAGTGTGTATATATACCGGTAATTAAGAGTTATATCAGATATCGGCAAAAAAAGCCATGATCGGACATCTCTCCTTGTCAAAATAACCCAGCATTATTTTTTTTTAGTGTGTGGGAACACAAATTAGTACGTTTATTTGAATAGCTGCACAGAAAGATGAGAGACGGACTTCCCTGGTTCCTCCATCATCTGCAGGGTGGGAAAAGGACATACGCGTGTGCACACACACACACACACTCACACACACACACACAGCCTCCTACACACACACACACACACGCGCGCACACGCATGCATGCACACTGTGCTGAGCACCAGCAAGGAGCTTTAAACCGTTTCCCCACAAACTCAGACAAAGGCGCCCTAACCTGCCACCATGGAGGAGAACATGGATGATTCCCAAAGCCAGAAAGGTAGGAGCTTCATTTCATCCACGCTTCATTTCTCCATCTTTCATCAGCACCATTGTTCTGTTCTGGCTGCGCATCCTCGGAGGACCCGCTCTTTGTGTCGTGGCCAGACTGCAGCCCTGCAAAAAGCTGTCATGCACAAATTCAATGAAAATCTTCATTTTTTTTTTTGTTTGCTTGTCATCACTGTTTTGTTTTTGTTTGTTTGTTTTTGTTGTTGGTGTTGTTGTTGTTGTTGTTGACTGCAGATCCTCCCGCCATGTTCTCCTTGTGTCTCTTGATGAATGGATAATGAAGCAGATTGAGGAGGAGATGAAATGGCAGACTCTGGTGGGATGCTGTTGTTTTTGCTTTGGGGAGGCTGGATGGACGGAGAAATGAATGCATGGATGGATGGATGGATGGATGGATGGATGGGATTGTGGGATGGAGATGTAGGAGTGGCAGTGGGATAAAAGCTAAAAAGAGAAGGGGGAAATAAGGGGGGGTTAAGTGGGGCAGTGATTGATGGATCTATTGGGCTTTTCTTTGTTAGCCTCCATTGTTGGCGCTTCACGCTTGTCTGAGCGCCTTTTTCTTGGCGCTCGCGACACGTCTCCCTCCATTTTCTCTCTCTGTTTTTCATGTCTGACTGCATTTACTGGCTTCACCTACTGCAGGTTTCCTTTTTTTTTTACGTCCAATTCTGCTCCCGACCGTCACTTTGTCATCCTTGCACCCTTTCCTATCATCCATTTTCTCAATATTTCTACTCTTGCATCATCGGGCTCATCTTCATTATGTGTGTATCTACCAAATCTCTCTATTTTTTTTTTTTTTTACATAACCCCCTGTTTTTTTATTTATTATTTTTGTTGTTGTCGTCCGTGGGAATGGGCGTGTCCATGTTCTTGACGTGAACATAAGCATATAAAACCCACCGATGATGACCAAGAAAACCCTCAAAAACAATAATAAACCGATATTTGCAATATTGGGTTGATTAGTGAGGATTTCATGGAAATATGGGTGGATTAGTTAATTATTCATGTGTTCATGGGAGGACTGTGGTGCAGCCAATGAGATTTCTGGACGTCAACATGTTGTTTTTTTCCCCTGTTGTTGATCTTGGCATTTTTTGTCACTCTGCGTCTTCTGTTCTCCAGCTTCTTTATTTTGGTGTCAGAAGAGGAACATTTCATATTTATCAGGCGTGGACTACGCCCACTTTGGTACCACCCCCCACCCCCACCCCCCAACACACACACACACACACAAAACACACAACTTAATTCAAGCAGGATCCAGACCAAAAAACAACAACACAACATTAATTTCAATCCAAGCAAAATATATGTATTTAATGCCTTTTTGCCCCCAAAATAATTGCAACTTTTTTTTTCCTCCATCACAATACACACACAAAAAAATGCTGGGTTATTTTGATAACCCAATTTATGGGTTGCGAGTGTTGGGTTAAATTTTTCTGAAGAGTAATCCGTTTTTTGGGTTATAAGGGTATTATTTTACTGCGATGAGGCGGCGACTTGTCCAGGGTGTACCCCGCTTTCCGCCCGAATGCAGCTGAGATAGGCTCCAGCGACCTCAAAAGGGACAAGCGGTAGAAAATGGATGGATGGAGGGTATTATTTGAACTCAATTTCTGGGTTTTCAAAACTATGAAGCATTTTTGGGTTGTTGTTCAATGAGTAAAACTTTTGTGGGTAAAAGGCTTTCTTTATGAAAAAAAAAAAAAAAAAGATAGCTTTTTTTCCTGAAGGGAATCTTATTAAGGATTAATCTCATTAGCATTATTTACAATCACACATCTTTTGTACATGAGCATATTTGACCATACACACAGTTCTTGTGAAAAAAAAAAAATGTCACTCATGTTGCTTTTGAGTATATGTTAATGGAATAAAAATCATTTTGATCAGTAGTTGGGAAGGAGTAAGACAAACCAGCAGTAACATTTATCATTTTTAACCAACTATTAGGTCAAAAGCGCTAAATTGCGCAACCCAATAGTTGGGTTGGAAATAACCCAACATAGTAGTGAGCATAACTCAGCTTTTGGGTTGAATATATTCAACCCAAAAGTTGGGTTATGAATCAACCAACATTAAGTTAGCATAACTCAACTTCTGGGTTAAATAATTCAACCCAATAGTTTGGTTGGGAATAACCCAACTTTAAGTTAAGATAACTCAACTTTTTGGTTAAATAATTCAATGCAAAACTTGGGTTGAAAAACCATACACGGCAATTCTTGTAAACAAAAATGTCACTCATATCTTGCTTTTGGGTATATTTTATGGAATAAAAATAATTTTGATCAGTAGTTGGGAAGGAGAAGAACTAACCAGCAGTAACATTTATAATTTTTAACCAACTATTGGGTCAAAAGCGCAACCCAATAGTTGGGTTGGGAATAACCCAACATAGTAGTGAGCATAACTCAACTTCTGGGTTAAATAAATAAACCCAATAATTTGGGTTGGAAATAACCCAACATAGTAGTGAGGATAACTCAGCTTTTGTGTGAAATAAATTAAACCCAATGGTTGGGGAATGACTCAACCAACATTGAGTTAGCATAACTCAATTTATGGGTTAAATAATTCAACCCAATAGTTTGGTTGGGAATAACTCAACTTTTTGGTTAAATAATTCAACGCAAAACTTGCAATGAAAAACCATACACGGCAATTCTTGTAAACAAAAATGTTCCTCATATCTTGCTTTTAAGTATATTTTAATGGAATAAAAATAATTTGAATCAGTAGTTGGGAAGGAGTACGATAAACCAGGGATAAAATGTATAATTTTTAACTGGGTCAAAGAGCACTAAATTGCGCAACCCAATAGTTGGGTTGGGAATAACCCAACATTGTAGTGAGCATAGGGGACGGCGTGATGCGGTTGAGAGAGTGGCCGTGCCATCAACCTGAGAGTTCCTGGTTCAATCCCCACCTTCTACAGCCTAGTCACGTCCGTTGAGTCCTTGAGCAAGACACGTCACCCTTGCTCCTGATGGGTGGTGGTGTGGGCCTTGCATGACAGCTCCCACCATCAGTGTGTGAATGTGTGTGTGAATGGGTGAATGTGGATATAGTGTCAAAGCGCTTTGAGTACCTTAAAGGTAGAAAAGCGCTATACAAGTATAACCCATTTACCATTGCATAACTCAGGTTTTGTGTTGAATACATTTAACCCAATAGTTGGGTTATGAATCAACCAACATTGACTCAACTTTTGGGTTAAATATTTCAACTCAATAGTTTGGTTGGGAGTAACCCAACATTAAGTTATTTTAATTCAACTTTTTGGTTAAATAATTCAACGCCAAAGTCGGGATGAAAAATTAACCCAAAATGTTGAGTTGTAATAACTCAAATAAGGGGTTCGTCCTTCTTCTGAACCAGCAGTTGGGTTAAAATTGGGTTATTTTTTAACCCAGCATGTTTTAGTGTGTAATAGTCACATGACTGTCACACGACAGTCGCTCCAAAATATTGCCCATATGACACAATGTTGTGTAGGACACATTTTAACACATTGAAAAAGCTTTTATGGGTTAAAGAAGAATTGGCCTCCTACTGCACAGATATTACACTCACACACAACCATCATTCTCTAGTAAAATCTTTGTGGAAGATATATGATGGATGAGCAACCATGACATTTTTCCTGGGAGTGCCAGTGACATCACAGACGTGAGTTACAGGTGGTGTACAAAGTGCAGCAGCTTGTAAAATCCACACATGCTTGTATATTCTTGCTCTGTATATTGTACAGTATTTTGTATAGTGTTTTGTATATTGTACAGGATTGCTTATTATTTTTTATCGGATAGTAGTCTGTTTATTTCAATTCTTAGTTTTATCTTTATTACCTCTTGTGTAATTTTTTTTTTCATCCCATATTTGTTCCCACTACTGCACGTTAAGTTGGAGTCCTTAATGTCGTTATATGCAAATATAATGACAATAAAGTCCATTCTTTTATATTCTATTATCCATCTTCAAGGGAATTGTGAGAGGCAGAACATGCGTTTCCATTTTCCCCCCAACTCCAAAGCCTGGTGTTGGTCAGTACTCTACGACCTAGTTACTTACCAGACATTAGTTACTTCTTCTTCTATGGGTGCTAATCTCTCGTGACAACGTGGCAGTTTACATCCACTGATCACACATATTGACTCAACTTCATCCCATCTCCTTCTTGCTGTGAAAACAGGAAGCTGCAAAGAGGGAAAAAAAGCATGTGGGTGTTCAGAATAGCAGAAATTTAGAAGTCAACCTCTCTTAAAACCTGCGCCTGAGAGACCTGTGCTGGGAAAAAAAAGAACAAAAATCCAAAATAAATGATGATTTTTGTGTGCATGTACAAAAGGGGTGCCCACACTTTTTCAGCAGGCGAGCTCCTTTTTAAATGAGCAAGTATATATATATATATATATATATATATATATATATATATATATATATATATATATATATATATATATAAATATATATATATATATATATATATGTATGTATATATATATGTATATATATATGTATATGTATATATATATGTGTATATATATATATATATGTACATATATATATATATATATATATATATATATATATATATATATATATATATATATGTATATATATATATATATATATAATATAATATAATATATATAGCAAGTCAAGGTTATGTACCTCATATATATATGTATGTATGTATGTGTATGTGTGCGTATATATATATATATATATATATATATATATATATGTGTTTATATATATATATATACTATTTTTTGTCATTTTTGTTCACATGTTGAAGGTTTAAAAATACAACATACAGATTCCTTTCTTTCATGCAGACAAGAATATGAGTAGGTGTATTACCTGGTTCTGATGACTCGCATTTATTGGAATCAGACGAGATTCCCAGTAGTGCTGACTGACAACTTCTAAATTTTGGAATTTACATTGTGGAGGAGAAAAAGAAGTCATCCTTATGTCCAATACCACATTGAAGTGGTTGGTTTCTGGCATCTTGCTTGTCTGGTTTCCTTATTCGTTTTCCTACACTTTACAACAGGGGTCCCCAAACTATGGCCCACGGGCCGGATTTTGGATGCTGGTGGGCTGGGGCTGGCCCGTGGTAGTTCCGAGTAAAAAACATGAACAAATAATTCAATGTTTTGTTTTTGTTTTTGTTTTTTAAATATGACCTTTCTAGCCCATCCATCAAGCCATTGCTTACCGCTTGTTACTCTCGGGTTCTACTAGCCGCTCAGACAAATCTTATTGTCTAAAAATGCATTTTCCCATCAATAACATGACGTTATCACACTCAGTCTAAAAAAAATGAAAATGACAAAATTGTAAATGTTAACTGCGGGTCTTTAAGCATCAGTGACATATGACTCTTTTTGTTCAGTGCAAGGAAAAGGCAGTTTGTCTAAACTGCAATGAGACAGATTATGTATACCGGTGTATGGATATGTATATACACATATATATGCATATATATATATATATATATATATATATATATATATATATATATATATATATATATATATATATATATATATATATATATATATATATATATACCCCGTTTCCATATGAGTTGGGAAATTGTGTTAGATGTAAATATAAACAGAATACAATGATTTACAAATCCTTTTCAACCCATATTCAATTGAATGCACTACAAAGACAAGATATTTGATGTTCAAACTCATAAACTTTTTTTTTCTTTTGCAAATAATAATTAACTTAGAATTTCATGGCTGCAACACCTGCCAAAGTAGTTGGGAAAGGGCATGCTCACCACTGTGTTACATCACCTTTTCTTTTAACAACACTCAATAAACGTTTGGTATTTGAGGAAACTAATTGTTGAAGCTTTGAGAGTGGAATTATTTCCCATTCTTGTTTTATGTAGAGCTTCAGTAGTTCAACAGT
The DNA here is from genome assembly GCF_033978795.1 of Nerophis ophidion. Lineage (NCBI taxonomy): Eukaryota > Metazoa > Chordata > Actinopteri > Syngnathiformes > Syngnathidae > Nerophis > Nerophis ophidion. The sequence goes on from NC_084630.1 coordinate 27,599,537, forward strand.
CCGGGGTCTCCGCTGTCGTATTTTACGGTCATAATGCGCCACACATTTTCCATGGGAGAAAGGTCTGGACTGCAGGCAGGCCAGGAAAGTACCAGCACTCTGTTTATTTCGAAGCAACGCTGTTGTAACACGTGGCTTGGCATTGTCTTGCTGAAATAAGCAGGGGCGTCCATGATAACGTTGCTTGGATGACAACATATGTTGCTCCAAAACCTGTATGGACCCTTCAGCATTAATGGTGCCTTCACATATGTGTAAGTTACCCATGCCTTGGACACTAATACACCCCCATACCATCACAGATGCTGGCTTTTGAAATTTGCGCCTATAACAATCCGGATGGTTATTTTCCTCTTTGTCCCAGAGGACACCATGTCCACAGTTTCCAAATATAATTTGAAATGTGGACTCGTCAGACCACAGAACACTTTTCCACTTTGCATCAGTCCATCTTAGATGAGCTCGGGCCCAGCCAAGCCGGCAGCGTTTTTGGGTGTAGTTGATAAATGGGTTTTGCTTTGTATAGTAGAGATTTAACTTGCATTTACAGATGTAGCGACCAACTGTAGTTACTGACAGTGGTTTTATGAAGTGTTCCTGAGCCCATGTGGTGATATCCTTTACACATTGATATCGTTTTTTAATGCAGTGCCGCCTGAGAGATCAAAGCTCCGTATCATCGGCGCTTACGTGCAGTGATTTCTCCAGATTCTCTGAACTTTTTGAAGATTTTACGGACCGTAGATGGTAAAATCCCTAAATTCCTTGCGATAGCACCCACCTGTTCCCAATTAGCCTGCACACCTATAGGATGTTCCAAATAAGTGTTTGATGAGTATTCCTCAACTTTATCAGTATTTATTGCCACCTTTCCCAACTTCTTTGTCACGTGTTGCTGGCATCAAATTCTAACGTTAATGATTATTTGCAAAAAAAAAGTTTATCAGTTTGAACATCAAATATGTTGTTTTTGTAGCATATTCAACTGAATATGGGTTGAAAATGATTTGCAAATCATTGTATTCCGTTTATATTTACATCTAACACAATTTCCCAACTCATATGGAAACGGAGTTTGTACTTATGTATATTATTTTTATTATAATTATATTATCTATTGTATGGCATTATTATTATACTCCTCAGCCTTCCCCGTAAGGTCTATTCATTTGTGCTGGAGAGGAGGCTACGCTGGACAGCCGAACCTCGGATTCAGGAGGAACAGTGTGGTTTTTGTCCTGGTCGTGGAACTGTGGACCAGCTCCATACTCTCGGCAGGGTCCTTGAGGGTGCATAGGAGTCTGCCCAACCAGTCTACATGTGCTTTGTGAACTTGGAGAAGGCATTCGACCGTGTCCCCCGGGAAGTCCTGTGGGGAGTGCTCAGAGAGTATGGGGTACCGGACTGTCTTATTGTGGCGGTCCGCTCCCTGTATGATCAGTGTCAGAGCTCTGTCCGCATTGCCGGCAGTAAGTCGGACACGTTTCCAGTGAGCGTTGGAGTCCGCCATGGGTGCCCTTTGTCACCCATTCTGTTCATAACTTTTATGGACAGAATTTCTGGGTGCAGTCAAGGCGTTGAGGGTATCTGGTTTGGTGGCTGCAGGATTAGGTCTCTGCTTTTTGCAGATGATGTGGTCCTGATGGCTTCATCTGGCCGGGCTCTTCAGCTCTCACTGGATCGGTTCGCAGTCCATGGTTCTCGCCCGGAAAAGGGTGGAGTGCCATCTCCGGGTTGGGGAGGAAACCCTGCCCCAAGTGGAGGAGTTCAAGTACCTGGGAATCTTGTTCACGAGTAAGGGAAGAGTGGATCGTGAGATGGACAGGCGGATCGGTGCGGCATCTTCAGTAATGCGGACGCTGTATCGATCCGTTGTGTTGAAGAAGGAGCTGAGCCGGAAGGCAAAGCTCTCAATTTACCGGTTGATCTGCGTTCCCATCTTCACCTATGGTCATCAGCTTTGGGTTATGACCGAAAGGACAAGATCACGGGTGCAAGCCGCCGAAATAAGTTTCCTCCGCCGGGTGGCGGGGCTCTCCCTTAGAGATAGGGTGAGAAGCTCTGCCATCCGGGAGGAACTCAAAGTAAAGCCGCTGCTCCTTCACATCGAGAGGAGCCAGATGAGGTGGTTCGAGCATCTGGTCAGGATGCCACCCGAACGCCTCCCTAGGGAGGTGTTTAGGGCACGTCCGACCGGTAGGAGGCCACGGGGAAGACCCAGGACACATTGGGAAGACTATGTCTCCCGGCTGGCCTGGGAACGCCTCGGGATCCCCCGGGAAGAGCTGGACGAAGTGGCTGGGGAGAGAAAAGTCGGGGCTTCCCTGCTCAGGCTGCTGCCCCCGCGACCAGACCTAGGATAAGCGGAAGAAGATGGACGGATAGATGGAGCTATCCATTTACTTCCGGGGTCGTGGGGTGTAATTTATCTGATTGGAAAACAAATATTTTGACAGCATTATTATTTTGCAATGTAATCTGCATGTAAAACTATACTTATTCTTTGTTAAATGTGTTTTTGCTCATATGTTTTGGTTTGGGGAATGGATTAATTGGATTTACATTATTTCGTACAAGGAAAATGTTCTCAGTTTTTGCAAGATTCGGTGTGACAATCCGTCACATTCACCTTGGGTTGTTTCTTGGGTTTGGTGTTTGTTTCCTGTCAGCGCTCTTATTTTGGTTCCATTTCCCGATTGTCTCCTCGAGCGCTGTTTCCCCTCACCTTGCGGCTGACAGGTAGCCTGGCCACACCTTGCGTCAATCAGCCGGCTGCTATTTATGCCTGCCTCGCCCTCCATTCAGGGCTCGAGGATTGTTTGCTGTCTCCTGTCTTCCCTGCATTTCCTTTTCGACATTAAAGTCATGTTTTCCTGCAACACGCCTGCCATCTGCATCTTAGAGTTCACCACAGACAAATCATTACATTCGGTTTTTTATTGGACCTTTTGGAATGAATTATTAATGAAGACCGAGGCACTGCTGTCTGATTAAGACATTAGCAATAATTACAGTTTATTGACTAATGATAAACTTCTCCAGGACACGGAACAGATTCATTTTAGTGGTCAATACAAGAAGTCATTTGTGGGTATTAATGATGCAACTACTCCGGTTTGTGTAAGTAATGTGGAGCTTTATTGATAACTTGTGGTAAGTGTCCAGTATATACTTTTGTAGCCATTTCATCATTGTGACCACTAATGGAGAGCAACTTAATGGAGAGAAGAAGACGTCGATATAAATTGACTTAGCACACTTTGCTGCGGGTGAGCGATGCTTAGTGGAAAGGGAATACTCAAGAAAAATATGTGATTTTGAATGGGATTGAATAAGCATATCGGTACATACAGTTTGAATGGATTTCCATCGGTTGATTACTTTTATGAGTGTCGTGTTCTCACCGACTGAGGAGGTGGACTGTGATGGACTACAGATATGACACATGTACAGTAACGGATGTGAACAAGGGCATGTATTGTCTGTGTTATGATGTAAAGGATAGGTGCTGTTGTAATGTGTAAGTATGTGTCAATGAAAGGGCATTTTATTTTTATTTACATGCTATAATATAATTTTAATTTATGTTTTTTTGTATCATTTTAATTTAAGTAACCAGGAGCTGCGGATGGAAATGAGCTTTTTAGCTATAATCTGGTACTGAACATATCTCTTTTTGACCTTAATGTCCCTGTGCATTGTCCCTTCAAATAAAGACTAAACTAACTAACTCGTTATCAGCAAATGTGTTTGGTATCATGATTCGTAATGTATTTATTTTATATGTATTTCCTGTCTGCACTTTTATTTTCAAAGATATACCGTCTGTGTTTCATGTTTGGTCTGCATCTTCCCCTAAATGCTGGTTTTAAGGACCGCTTGTCCCTGATTGCAAATCCGGAGGGTTCTTAATCTGATAATGAATAGAGTATTGTGTGCAGCGTGTTAGCGTTTGGCTGTTTGGACAACATTTTGCATCATTTACATTTTTATATATATATTAGGGGTGGGCAAATTAGTGCGTTAATTATGAGTTAACTCATCAATCTATTAATGCCGACAATTATTTTATCGCACATTTGCGTATGTTGTTTACATGCTTTTATTTTGTTAACGCCTTTTCTTAACAAGGTGGCGTCGCCCGGCGTCGAGGGGCTCTTGGTAAAGATGGAACGAACATTTGGCAAAAATACCGGACAATTCGGCAAATTTCATGGCTGGCTTACAGCGTGATCACTCCGGGATCACTTACGACCGCCAGACAATTCTGGATGTGGATAGATCGGGCCGTTTTGGACTGAATGACGCGTGCTTGCTAGACCGGCTAGCTAGCATGGGAATACTTTGCCGGCTACATCCAGCGGCTTGTGAAGCAGCGGAGTATATGTGTTGTCTGTCTATTTATGAATAATGCAGACGAGGAGTGTTGGCTGAGTTCTTAACGTTTACTTTCAGAGCGTGCATATCACAACATACAAGATGCCGTCATGGCGACACAACCTATACCGGGCTACCGCACATGCTCGTCACTCCTGTTGCATGCTGGGTAGGGTAGTTATTTTATTCCCTGGCTCATAACATCACAATATAGTACCATGTATATGCGTTCAGTTTATCAAAGCACCAAGCAAACAATCGGAAAATTCCCATCATATCAATTCCTAGATATGGTCATAATTATTTTAAGTGCACTACGCAGAATAAACACAACATTATTAATATTGCTACTACGGATAATTTGATCAAAATTCCCTAAAACAGCCCACTACCTATAATATAGGTTTTTTAAACATAAGATCCCTGATAAAAAAATTTTTTCTGCTGTTACCTCAGAAATTGCCTGTTCGGATGTTATGATTGTGGCTCAGAGATTTGTATGTAGATTATATTTATTTTCCATAACAAACAGGATAACTTAAATACCCTGGCAGTGGCAATAAGCTCAAATGTTTGTATTTACATTTTTTTAGTTGATTTTCATAAAATATGCTATTTAACTGCTACTGTTTAACAAGGACTGATTTAAATTGTGTTTGCACAACAAATGTTTTGGCGCTTTTGTTCATGTGGGGGAATATTCCAATAAAGGTGCACTACACACTACTTTTGAATTCATTATTGGGCTTTGCGTATACAATGCAGTTAATCGCGATTAATCAGAAAAATAGTGCGATTAACTTAGATTAAGATTTTTAATCGTTGCCCAGCCCTAATATATATATATATATATATATATATATATATATATATATATATATATATATATATATATATATATATATATATACCTGCACACCACCTTCTGTCTCTAAATCCTGTGGTCATGCCATAAGCAACTCTACTTGTGTTCTAAGGGACATATATATACATACATATAGTTTAATACATTAAATAAAAAATATGTGTATTTTATGTTTTGTAATTTTTCGTTGTTTTTTTAGAAATAGTCCTACTTGTTTTAGTCATAATATTATAAATTGACTAATAAACAAATAAACTAAAAACATTTATCAAACTAAAATAATTTTTACTTGACTGAATTAAATGAAAAACATCCGTTATAGTTCAATACATTAAACAGAAAATATGTGTATTATATAGATTGCATTTTGTTTTGTTATGAGATATAGTTCTACTTGTTACAGTCATAATATTATATATTGAGCATTAAAAAAATCAACTAAAAATATTAATCAAACTAAAATTATCTCTAACTTGACTGAATTTATTGAAAAACATATGTTAAAGTTTAATACATTAAATAAAAAAAATCACTATTTTATATATTGTAGTTTGTTTTTGTTTTGAGAAATAGTCCTACTTGTTACAGTCATAATATTATAAATGTACAATAAACAAATGAACAAAAAATATTAATAAAACTAAAATAATCTTTAACTTGACTGAATTTTTCGAAAAACATCTGTTATAGTTGAATTTATTAAATCAATCAATCAATCAATGTTTACTTATATAGCCCTAAATCACTAGTGTCTCAAAGGGCTGCACAAACCACAACACAAACCACTACGACATCCTCGGTAGGCCCACATAGAACCTTGGAATAAAAATGATATGTATTTTATATATTGTAGTTTTTTTGTTTTGAGAAATAGTCCTACTTGTTATAGTTAAATAATAAATTGACTAAAAAACAAAAAAAAAACTGAACATATTAATCAAACTAAAATAATCTTTACCTTGACTGAATTTATTGAAAAACATCTGTTATAATTGAATACATTAAATAAAAAAATATATGTATTTTATATACTGTATTTTTTTTGTTTTGAGAAATAGTCCTATTTGTTATAGTTATATAATAAGTTGACTAATAAACAAAAAAAATCCCAAAAAATATTTAAACTAAAATAATCTTTAAATTTACTAAATGTATTGAAAAACATCAGTTTTATTTTAAACGTATTTGTCTTGTCTTAATGGTGTTTATTTGATACATACATTTGATTTAAAGAATAAAATAAGGGTGTGAAGGATTTTTTGGGGGCACAGTATCGCAGGCAGCGAGTAATGGATGGAGGAATGGAGAATGTATGAACACTGACTGGCAGTTACAATCATTGCAGTAGGCAGCAGGGCAAGTGTGTGTGTCTTTTGTGTGCGCGTGCGTGTGCATGTGCGTGTGTGTGCGTGTGTGTGTGTGTGTGCAAAAATAAAAGAACAATTGGGTTTTCCGCCTCAAGGCATTCACTACAGTTGTGAAGTTTCCTCCTCTTTAAACCCACTGTGGTAAACATAAAAAGCAGTGTTTGAATGCATCTGTTTACTAAAGGTACTAAAATAATGGAATATATTATAAGAATACTTTATATTACAAAAACTACTACCATAGAAAAAAATATATAAAATCTGGACAAATTGGCAAAAATGCATATATTATATAATTTAAAAAATAACGGCAATAAGCGGCAGAAAATGGATGGATGGATGGATATAGACAATATAAATAAATCAAGTTAATATGGAATAATTGTCTTTTTAATTCATTAATTTTACCTACTGTATTTAGATGAATACTTGTACGTCTAACTAATTACTTAATTGTGTAATAATATTTTATTCATAAGTAAATATTATTTTGAGTATCTTTTTTTGCATTCTATACAGTACGTATATTATACATGTATATTATCAAGCGGTAGAAAATGGATGGATGGAAAATGGAATAATTGTCTTTTTAATGTATTAATTTTACTAACTGTATTTATATTAATATGTATATGTCTAACTAATTACTTAATTGTGTAATAATATTTTATTAATAGTTAAATATAAATTTAAGTATTTTTTGCATAATATACAGTAAAAGTATAAGTCTGGACAAATTGTCAAAAATGCATATGTTATATCAATTAAAAATGTTTCATATCGATAACGTAATTAAATCAAGATAATATGGAATAATTTTCTTTAACCAACTGTATTTATATTAATATGTATACGATAACTAATTACTTAAATGTGTAATAATATTGTGTTAATAGTTATATATTAATTTAAGTATTTTTTTGCATTATATACAGTACGTATATTATACATGTATATTATCAAGGGGTAGGAAATGGATGGATGGAATATGTAATAATTGTCTTTTTAATTTATTGATTTTACTAACTGTGTTTATATTAATATGTATATGTCTAACTAATTACTTAATTGTGTAATAATATTTTTATTAATAGTTAAATATAAATTTAAGTATTTTTTTGCATAATATACAGTAAAAATATATGTCTGGACAAATCGTCAAAAATGCATACATTATATCAATTAAAAATGTTTCATATCGATAACGTAATTAAATCAAGATAATATGGAATAATTTTCTTCTTTTAATTTATTACTTTTACTAACTGTATTTATATTAATATGTATACGATAACTGATTACTTAAATGTGTAATAATATCGTATTAACAGTTAAATATGAATTTACGTTTTTTTTTTTGCATTATATACGGTACATATATTAAACATGTATATTATCAAGTGGTACAAAATGGGTAAATGGAATATGGAATAATTGTTTTTTTTTAATTTATTAATTTAAACTAACTGTATTTATATTAATATGTATGCATCTAACTATTTACTTAATTGTGTAATAATGTTTTATCAATAGTCAAATTTAAATTTAAATATTTTTTTTTGCATAATATACAGTAAAAATATATGTCTGGACAAATTGTCATTTTGGCTCATAGGACTCCGGAGGCAGTGGGGAGGTACCGACAGACCAAGTGGTGTGCGGCTTCAGCGGTCACGGAGGCAAAAACTCGGACATGGGAGGAGTTCGGGGAAGCCATGGAAAATGACTTCCGGACGTCTTCGAAGCAATTCTGGACCACCATCCGCCGCCTCAGGAATGGGAAGCAGTGCACTGTCAACACCATGTATGGTGCGGATGGTGTTCTGCTGACTTCGACTGCGGATGTTGTGGATCGGTGGAGGGAATACTTCGAAGACCTCCTCAATCCCAACGACACGTTTTCCTATGAGGAAGTGGTGCCTGGGGAATCTGTGGTGGGCTCTCCTATTTCTGGAGCTGAGGTTGCCGAGGTTGTTAAAAAGCTGGTGGATGAGATCCGCCCGGAGTTCCTTAAGGCTCTGGATGCTGTGGGGCTGTCTTGGTTGACAAGACTCTGCAACATCGTGTGGACATCGGGATCGGTACCTCTGGATTTGCAGACCGTGGTGGTGGTTCCTCTCTTTAAGAAGGGGAACCGGAGGGTGTGTTCCAACTATCGTGGGATCACACTCCTCAGCCTCCCCGGTAAGGTTTATTCAGGTGAGAGGAGGCTACGCCGGATAGTCGAACCTCGGATTCAGGAGGACAGGTGTGGTTTTCGTCCTGGTCGTGGAACTGACTCTATACTCTCGGCAGGGTCCTTGAGGGTGCATGCGAGTTTGCCCAACCAGTCTACATGTGCTTTGTGGACTTGGAGAAGGCATTCGACCGTATCCCTCAGGAAATCCTGTGGGGAGGGCTCAGAGAGTATGGGGTATCGGACTGTCTTATTGTGGCGGTCCGCTCCCTGTACGATCAGTGTCAGAGCTTGGTCCGCATTGCCGCCAGTAAGTCGAACCCGTTTCCAGTGAGGGTTGGACTCCGCCAAGGCTGTCCTTTGTCACTGATTCTGTTCATAACTTTTATGGACAGAATTTCTAGGCGCAGTCAGCGCGTTGAGGGGATCCGGTTTGGTGGCTGCAGGATTAGATCTCTGCTATTTGCAGATGATGTGGTCCTGATGGCTTCATCTGGCCAAGATTTTCAACTCTCACTGGATTGGTTCGCAGCCAAGTGTGAAGCAACCCGGATGAGAATCAGCACCTCCAAGTCCGAGTCCATGGTTCTCGCCCGGAAAAGGGTGGAGTGCCTTTTCCGGGTTGGGGAGGAGACCCTGCCCCAAGTGGTGGAATTCAAGTACCTCGGAGTCTTGTTCACGAGTGAGGGAAGAGTGGATTGTGAGATCGACAAGCGATCGGTGCGGCGTCTTCAGTAATGCGGAGGCTGTATCGATCCGTTGTGGTGAAGAAGGAGCTGAGCCGGAAAGCAAAGATCTCAATTAACTGGTCGATCTACGTTCCCATCCTCACACATGGTCAGGAGCTTTGGGTCATGACCAAAAGGACAAGATCACGGCTACAAGCGGCCAAAATGAGTTTCCTCCGCCGGGTGGCGCGGCTCTCCCTTAGAGATAGGGTGAGAAGCTCTGCCATCCGGGAGGAGCTCAAAGTAAAGCCGCTTGTCCTCCACATCGAGAGGAGCCAGATGAGGTGGCTCGGGCATCTGGTCAGGATGCCACCAGAACGCCTCCCTAGGGAGGTGTTTTGGGCACGTCCGACCTGTAGGAGGCGACGGGGAAGACCCAGGACACATTAGGAGGACTTTATCTCCCGGCTGGCCTGGGAATGCCTCGGGATCCCCCGGGAAGAGCTGGACGCAGTGGCTGGGGAGAGGGAAGTCTGGGCATCCCTGCTTAGGCTGCTGCCCCCGCGACCCAACCTCGTATGAGCGGAAGAAAATGGATGGATGGATGGATATTTTATTAATAGTTAAATATAAATTTAAGTATTTTTTTTGCATAATGTACAGTAACAATATATAAAGGCTGGACAAATTGGCAAAAATGCATACTTTTAAAAAATGTTTCATATTGATAACGTAATTAAATCAAGATTAAATGGAATCATTTTCTTCTTCTAATTTATTAATTGTACTAACTGTATTTAAATTAATTTGTATACGTCCAACTAATTACTTAATTGCGTAATAATATTTTATTAATTGTTAAATAAACATTTAAGTATTTTTTGTATGATATACAGTACATATATAATACATGTATATTATCAAGCAGTAGAAAATGGATGGATGGAATATGGAATAATTGTCTTATTTTAATTTATCAATTTAAACGAACTGTATTTATATTAATATATATATGTCTAACTAATTACTTAATTGTGTAATAACATTTTATTAATAGTTAAATATGAATTTAAGTATCTTTTTTTTGCATAATACACAGTACATATATTAAACATGTATATTATCAAGCGGTAGATCATGGATGGATGGATTAAATGTACATCAAAAACTTGAGGGGCACCCTGTAGAATATTTTCAACTCTATTAACAATTAAAACAACCACAAAAATGAACAAAAGGCAGAAATGAAGAAGATAAAAACATGATATATAGCTTCATCAAAGCTGATATATATTTTTAGGAATGAACGTTGACAATAATGTGTGAATACCAACGCCAGAGCTCCTCAGAGACAAAGACCCCCCCCCCCCTCACGTTTACGGAGAGTACATCACCATTTGTGCTTAGCTTGCCCCAGTTTTTACCAGGTCACTGGGTCTTCTTGCCCGCGTATCAGCGCCAAATCTGGGAGTAGGGGGAGGATTACATGATTGGAATGTACAACACACACACACACACACACACACACACACACACATATATATATCTTAATTGGATTATCCAGAGAATAGTGCTCGATACCGTGGTAGAGAGCAATATGACGATTGAGGGAACCCCTCATGAAACAGTTCTGTAGAGATGAAGTAGTCTTGTGATTTTCCCACACATACATACATATATATATATATATATATATATATATATATATATATATATATATATATATATGTTTATATATATATATATATGTTTATATATATATATATATATATATATATATATATATATATATATATATATATATATATATATGTGTGTTCATGGTCTGACACGACTTATCAATAGACCTTTGCAGGTATGAACATGCAGCATAAACACCTTTACAACACAACATCTTCTCCATCTGCTGGAGAATTACCAGCGTCATCATTTATGCAAAGAGACGTGTACGTGAAGACGCTAGAGATAATCCAACCGCACAAAATGGTTGCGTATCCTTCCTTGCCTCCGCGTTCTGGTTTTGTCATTTTTCCTGCAAAATATGCAAGACGCCGGGCAGCCCGAGCAGGAAGGAAGGCGTGCATTAGTATGACTGTAACGCTCGCCGAGCAGCACTGTTGCCATGACGACGCTACAGGCAAAGTGGGTCAGCGGGCTCCCGCCACACCCTTGTTGGCATGGCAACACGCCTAGTCAATTAAACCTGAGCGCACACACGTCTCACATGCATGAAAAACACGTCTTCACGCATCTATCTGCCTGCATGCTGCAGGTTCTGTGTGTATACCTGTGTGTATAAGTGTGTGTGTACAAGTGTGTATATGTGTTTATACGTGAGTGTATACATGTGTGTATGTGTGTGTGTATACCTTTGTTTGTGTACGTGTGTGTGAATATATGGGTATACCTGCGTGTATACGTGTATATATGTGTGTGTATATGTGTGTGTATATGTGTGTGTATACGTTGTTTGTATACGTGTGTGTAGATGAATGTGTATACCAGCATGTATACGTGTGTATAAAGGATAGGTTCCTACCCCCAATAAGTACAGCCTCACACTCCACTCACGTTCTTTCCACTGTGTGACTAGCTCTGCAGACTCTTCTCATGGCATGGTGAGCTTGACCATAAGAGCTGGTCCTCGGTCTGTAAACCACATATCACCACGTCTGGTCTGAGATTTCCCTCAGGAAATAGTCCCCTTCCCATATCTGCTTCCAATTTCTACTCGGAATCTGGCGGTAAGAGTTTGGAGGGTGGTCTTCTGCAGCCCGAGGAAGTGAATTTGGGGATTTGCTTTTTCACGTCTCTTCTCCAACAACTTAACCAGTTTCCTTCGCATCTGATTGTTGCCGCCATCAGTTTTAGTTTTAGTGCAGGTCCCAAAGACATCGCACATTTTTTTTTGGTTCTGAGCCACTTTTGGTCCTGGGCATGACGTTAAAGTGCATCCGGTAGTGGAGGCTCCTCTAAGGGGTCTTGCGTCACTAGGAGGTTAACCCCTTTGTGACTGTTACCCAAGGTGGCCCTTGGCAAAGGCCTAGTACCTGACTGCCCCTTAGCCAGGAATACGATGAAGACCTCATCGGCGGAACAGGCGGAGCAGGTGGAAGACGGTAAATATAAGAACCACAACAACGGCTGCGATGGCGGAAGAAGTCACCCCCACATCCATGTGGGCCCAGTTTCAGGGAAATAACAACCCAAGACCTCAGTGGTGGGATGATGGCTAAACCTATGGAGCATTACAACGGCTGGGATGTCGGATGATGGCTGCAGCAAAAAAGGGTCCCTAGTCGTCTTGGACTCCACGCCACAGGACCCTGACCCGGATCCATCAAGGATCGTTTGGTGACTGTCTGTGCACCAGGCTCCCCACTTAAACAAAATCACACACAGGCATGCTCCATAAAGGGATACACCCCTACCAGGAGGATTGTCATACTCACTTCGAGTGACCGCCGATGATGATGGGGGTGTGGTAGCTTGCCTGGATGAGAGAGCTGAGCCGAGCTTCCAAGAAGCCAATAGCTGGACACAGTCCCTGCTTGAAAGGCTCCTTCCTATATTTGCAACTTTTCAGACTTGTGGGTATGTAGAAAGGGTTTCTTACTTCTTAGCTCATTTTTTTGTGTACCCTATTTTCCGGACAATAGGGCGCACCGGATTATAAGGCGCACTGCCGATGAGCGGGTCTATTCAGGTCTATATTCATACACAAGGCGCACCGGATTATAGGGCGCATTAAAGAGGTCATATTATGAGGGGTCTTATTTACGTGGCTCACTTTCAGCAGCGTCTTCTCCCCGTCATCTTTGTTGTAGCGGTGTAGCGTGCAAGGACGGGAGTGTGGAAGAAGTGTCAAAAGATGGAGCTAACTGTTTTAATGACATTCAGACTCACTTCAATCAATAAGAAAGCAGCATCTCCTCATCCGTGGCTCACTAGTGCAACGACAATGTGTCCCTTGAAAAACCGTGAGACCGGAGCTGTCTAGTAACTGAAGTTCCTTTGGTGAATAATGTCAACTCACTCCAGCGCTATGTTTTAGCGCTTTCATGGCAAGTTTACTTACGGATATAAATAAGAACTGTATTCTACTTTATGTCAAAAATGGCAACAGCGGATGATGAATGTCCCATAACAAGAAGATAGAGAAAAAGAAGAAACTTATCGCCTATGGTGTCAACACCGACTACAAAGGCGCAAGCGCACAAATTTTCAGGACTTATGCAGATCTCAAATACAGATCAGCAGGTACTAGAAGGAAAGAAAAGTTGCTTTTGCATAATATTGTGAAACAAAATGACAGATGATATGTCTTACCTTATACACACACACCATAACAACAAATATTTCTAACAATTAGGATGGTTTGTGTCATCTTGTCCTCCTACGGAAACCATATTAAAACAAAAAAATATATAGTTTTTCCTCATCTTTATTCCATTTTCACACATTTTGGAAAAGGCTCCAGGGAGCCACTCGGGTTGCACTAAAGAGCCGCCTGTGGCTTGAAAGCCACACGTTGCTGACCCCCGTGTTTCCTGTCAATCAAAATAGACTAATAATAATACTATTCAAAATGCACAGAAAGGGGAAAGACATGTGTCATCTTGTCTACCATCCATCCATCTATGTTTTACCGCTTGTCCCTATTGTAGTTGCTGGAGCCTATCTCAGCTGCATTCGGGCGGAAGGCAGCCTACACCCTGGACAAGTCGCCTCCCTCATTGGAGGGCATCTTGGCTACCTTTAAGGAAAAAAAAGTGCAGTTCCCCATCAAGAATATTTATCATTACGTGAGTTTTTTCCAGGGGTGATATAAGTCGGTTTGTAGAGCGGCCGTGCCAGCAACTTGAGGGTTCCAGGTTCGATCCCCACTTCCGCCATCCTCATCCCTGCCGTTGCGTCCTTGGGCAAGACACTTTACACACCTGCTCCCAGTGCCACCCACACTAGTATAAAAATGTAACTTAGATATTGGGTTTAACTATGTAAAAGTGCTTTGAGTCACTAGAGAAAAGCGCTATATAAATACAATTCACACTTATATTACGACTATCAACCTTTATCAAATTTATTCTACACCATGCCAGACCCGGAACTAATCCCACAATCCTTTGCCATCTGAGCAAATTCAAATTCAAACTTTATTTATATAACACATTAAAAAGTTGAGCAAATTGCTCCACAGGGAACATAAGGAAAAAAAAGTACTAAAATGTCAAAGTTAAGGCCTGTGGGCCAGATCCGGCCCGCGAATGAATGATCTATGGCCTCCGGGATAATATTTGATTAGTATGGTTAGAGTGTCCGTCCTGAGATCGGTAGGTCGTGAGTTCAAACCCCGGCCGAATCATACCAAAGACTATAACAATGGGACCCATTACCTCCCTGCTTGGCACTCAGCATCAAGGGTTGGAATTGGGGGTTAAATCACCAAAAATGATTCCCGGGCACAGCCACCGCTGCTGCTCACTGCTCCCCTCACCTCCCAGGGGGTGTTCAAGGGTGATGGGTCAAATGCAGAGAATAATTTCGCCACACCTAGTGTGTGTGTGACAATCATTGGTACTTTAACTTTAAATTAGAACCGGCTCGCAAGCCACAGCCGCCTGCTGGTTTTTTGCACGCACCAATACTCCATCATTGTTGGCGCCAGGAATGTGGACCCCGTCAAGTCATAAAAATGGGGTCGCACAGTACATTTTTGGGGTGCCACTTTTTGTAACCAGTTTGAACACAAATTATAAATATATGCATTATCATATTACATCTCACATTATATTTTGTGTTTTGGAAAAAGGTTGTCATTGTCACACCTATGGATCATGTTTTGTTTTGTCATGTTTTGATTTTGGACATTTAGTTCTGTCTTGGCACTTCCTGGTTTGTTTTCATCTCCATGCCAACTCATTAGTTTTCACCTGTCACGTCCCTGTTCTCAGCCTCACACCTGTTTTCACTAATGATCATAGCTATTTAAGTCACTCTTTTTCTTGTCTTCGTCCTGGGATCTTCACACACGCTACCCATGCTGCACCTCCTTCACGCCCTCGTTTATCTGCTTCATGCCTTGGTACGCTGTTCATTTTGTCCAAGTAAGTCTTTGTTTATAGTTCATAGCCAATTGTTTTTGTGCAAAGTCCTTTAGTGTAAGTCCATCATTTCATGCCATCGAGCAGGTGTTTTTGTTTCACGTTTGTACTGTTTAGCCAAGTTTCTTCCTCCATTGTGAGCGCTATTTGTTGTTTGTTTGTTTATTAAATAAATGTCATGTACTCACGTCCACGCCTCGCTCGTCCTGATCCTCATCTGCATCGAAGAAAGGATCCAAGTCCAAGCCAAGTTGTGACAGTCATAAACGTTTCTTCATTCACAAAAAAAAAATTATACAAAAGAAAACAAATGTTTATGCATGTGTAAAGGTATTCAGTTATAAACATTCATTTACTTTCTTCTTTCCTTCATGGATGTAAACTTTACCACTGCCGGTATTTTTTTCTATATTTTTATTGTAATATTTTCACAATGTGTTTATTCTATTTTTGGCCAAAGTAATACAAAAAAAACAATCACAAGTTGTCTTTATGTTTTAGTTTTAATGCCATGATTTTAATAGTCCGGCCCGCGTGTGCTCCACGCGCCCCCTGAACTAAAATGACTTTGACACCCCCGGCATACAGTAATACATTGCAGCAAATGTAGTTCATTCTAGTTTAAAAATGTCAAGGTAAAACAATATATGCTTATTTTCAGTCTAATGTTCATGCAAATTCATGTGTTTTCAGCAGTTTTAAATGATCTAAAATTAAGGTTAATAATCATATGACAGGGGTACCAATCAACTTTTTAATAACCAAAAGTGGCAATAATATTTACTATATTTTAGTTAACACAGGAATATTACATGCATTGAAAATGATGAGCAAGAGTGAAGACAATTTACGTTTTATTCTCCTTTCACTTCCCTTCATTTTGCCTGAGAAAAAGTCCAAATGTTATCAATCAATCAATCAATCAATGTTTACTTATATAGCCCTAAATCACTAGTGTCTCAAAGGGCTGCACAAACCACAACACAAACCACTACGACATCCTCGGTAAGCCCACATAAGGACAAGGAAAACTCACACCCAGTGGGACGTCGGTGACAATGATGACTATGAGAACCTTGGAGAGGAGGAAAGCAATGGATGTCGAGCGGGTCTAACATGATACTGTGAAAGTTCAATCCATAATGGATTCAACACAGTCGCAAGAGTCCAGTCCAAAGCGGATCCAACACAGCAGCGAGAGTCCCGTTCACAGCAGAGCCAGCAGGAAAACATCCCTAGCGGAGGCGGATCAGCAGCGCAGAGATGTCCCCAGCCGATACACAGGCAAGCAGTACATGGCCACCGGATCGGACCGGACCCCCTCCACAAGGGAGAGTGGGACATAGGAGAAAAAGAAAAGAAACGGCAGATCAACTGGTCTAAAAAGGGAGTCTATTTAAAGCAGGGGTGCCCATTACGTCGATCGCGATCGACTGGTCGATCTCGGAGGGTGTGTCAGTCGATCTCAAGCCAGGCATTAAAAAATATACATAAAAATGAGCAATCATCAATCATACCAAGACTTCACTTTCGTCAGTTGTTTGACATTCTCTGCACCCGAGGATCTTGTGAGATGACGCTGGCTGCTGCAAGCTCATATTTAAGAAAAAAATCACTAACAGGACGGACGCAGAGAAACACATTTTATTTCTAGAGACTCCGTACCTACTGTCAAAACTCTAAAGACCGACTGCACAGTTCCTGTCTTCACCATAAAAGACCTGTTTCATCCTGCCTGTGCTAACAAAATAAGAACATCAGAAAGCTAGCGTGCACAAGCTAGCAAGCTACGGAGTTTGATGCCAATATATTTCTCCCCCGCCCTCAGCGACCGCTTTCTCACTTGCTTGCCCACCCGCACACTCACTGACGTCACTCACCTGCTGCCAGACATTAAAGGGCCACACACATATGCTACTCTCATAACAAAGTGTTTGAAAACGAGTATGCAAGTTGGACAAATGAGATGCCAAATCCAACTATTTTCATGTGGTATTGGACAGAAAGGACTTTTTTTTTTCCTCCATTTGAAAATGCGGACGTTATCAGCACCACTGTCTAATTCCAATCAATGCAAGTCATCAGAATCAAATACACCAACTTATATTCTTGTCTTCATGAAAGAAAGGAATCTATGTGTATTAAGCATGCTTGTATTATCATTAAACACCATTAACTTGTTAACAAAAATTTCTCTTTCATAAATAAATAAATATAAATTATAAATAGGAATGAGGTAGATCTCCTCGACTTGGTCAATTGAAAAAAAGCTGGCCTGCAGAAAAAGTGTGAGCGCCCCTGATTTAAAGGCTAGAGTATACAAATGAGTTTTAAGGTGAGACTTAAATGCTTCTACTGAGGTGGCATCTCGAACTTTTATCGGGAGGGCATTCCAGAGTACTGGAGCCCAAAATGAAAACGCTCTTCGACTTGTCCAGGGTGTACGGCCGCCTTCCGCCCGATTGTAGCTGAGATAGGCGCCAGCGCCCCCCGCGACCCCAAAGGGAATGAGCGGTAGAAAAATGGATGGATGGATGGATGGATGGATGTACCATTCGGGGTATTGAAAAACGTGGAACACAATCTGGTGACATCATTTCTAACCACGTTCTAACGTGGACACAGAGCAGAAGATGATTGCGGTCTACGCAGCAAGAGCATTCCTAAATAGTTTAAAGGTATTTAAAATGGAAAATGTCTTATCTATTTTTACTATTCGGGGTCACAGAGAAGCTGGGGCCTATCCCCAAAAAGTTGTTGAAATAATTTAAAAGCCCTCAAGGGGAGACAGATGTCCTCTTATCTTTACTGACTAGATGTCTAGGGCTGCAGCTCTTGATTATTTTAGTACCTGAGTAATTTATCTGATAGTTTGTTTGATTAAAAAAAAAAGGCTGTTGCATAATAAATGTGTTGTTACATTTCCTTGTAACGAGTAATCACACTTACAGACTCCTTCTACTACCACGAGGGAGTAATGAACACCAATTAAATGATTGATGTGACAATCTTGCAATCCTACAATACCTCGTTTTTGGACAAGTTACCAAGAAAGCTGTCAAAAAATTGACAAGCGCTACTTAGCGCTGACACTATTCAGTTAAATTATTCAACCGACTGCCGCTGCTGAGCTAACATACACAGCTGCTCTCAGCACGCTCTCGCTGATGTTACAGCCCCTTGGCAACAGGCACTGCCTTTTAAAGAGACACACACACACTCTGCTCTCATGAAATGTCTCTCCACTGCTTACACCAGATATCTTTTTTTTTTAAGTAAAGCGTTAATTTCTTTCCCTAATAATTAATTACCTTCATTAAAGAGTATTTCAGTTGTAATTCAATTACTTTTTGATCAAGTAAAAAATAACTATAGTTAATTACTTTTAAAGTAATTTTCAGAACACTGATTAATCAATTATTAATCACATAATCAGATAAAAAACACTTATTAGCCTGAAAGTATATTTTAAACAAAAATTTAAATGTTTCTGCTTGCCATAACCATCATTTTTTTGTTTATATAAAGAATGCACATCATCAACATAAAATTGTACTTTTAACCAACAAAAAAAAATAGTAAAAAAAAAACCCAGGCTACGCCACCCACATACTATTGCTCTCATGTGCGCTTTATTGAAGTGTCTCTGCGGAAACTCTGTCCGCGTGTTTAAATGCTGCACAGCGGCCTAGAAATTAGGCCACACAGTAAAAAGATCTGACTATTCGTGGTTCGAATCTCAGTTTGGACATGTGTGGCGTTTGCCTGTTAGGTTGATTGGAGACTGTCAATAGTCCATAGATATGAATCTGAATGACTGTTGTTGTGTGATTGGCTGGCAAACCAGTCTAGGTTGTACCCTGCCTCTCGTCCCAAGTCAGCTGGGATAGGCTCCAGCTTACCCCCGACCCGAATGAGGATAAGTGGAATAGAAAATGGATGAATGGATGGCACACCGTGCGGTCCAAAGTTCATCAATTTGTATTATTTACACTCAACAATCGATTAATCCAGGACTGAGCAATTATTTTGACTCGGGGGCCACATTTAGAGAAAAAAATATGTCTGGGGGCCAGTATATCATAAAATGTATGTGTGAGTCTTTACAATAAAAAAAATACTTGAACATTCATTTAAATTGTCAGGAAAGTAGAGGAAGGAATTTAAAAGATAAAAAGGTATATGTGTTTAAAAATCCTAAAATCATTTTAAGGTTGTATTTTTTCTCTAAAATGGTCTTTCTGAAAGTTATAAGAAGCAAAGTAAAAAAATATATGAATTTATTTAAACAAGTGAAGACCGAGTCTTTAAAATATTTTCTTGGATTTTCAAATTCTATTTGAGTTTTGTCCCTCTTAGAATTAAAAATGTCGAGCAAAGCAAGACCAGCTTGCTAGTAAATAAAAAAAATAAAAAAAATAGAGGCAGCTCACTGGTAAGTGCTGCTATTTGAGCTATTTTTAGAACAGGCCAGCGGGCTACTCATCTGGTCCTTACGGGCTACCTGGTGCCCGCGGGCACCGCGTTGGTGACCCCTGATCTAACATAATAGTGTGAGAGTCCAGTCCATAGTGGATCTCGTTAATAGTGTGAGAGTCCAGTCCATAGTGGATCTAGTTAATAGTGTGAGAGTCCAGTTAGTAGCGGATGCAATTAATAATGTGAGAGTCCAGTCCATAGTGGATTTAGTTAATAGTGTGAGAGTCCAGTCCATAGTGGGTGTAGTTAATAGTGTGAGCGTCCAGTCCATAGTGGATCTCGTTAATAGTGTGAGAGTCCAGTCCATAGTGGATCTAGTTAATAGTGTGAGAGTCCAGTTAGTAGCGGATGTAATTAATAATGTGAGAGTCCAGTCCATAGTGGATTTAGTTAATAGTGTGAGAGTCCAGTCCATAGTGGGTGTAGTTAATAGTGTGAGCGTCCAGTCCATAGTGGATTTAGTTAATAGTGTGAGAGTCCAGTCCATAGTGGATCTAGTTAATAGTGTGAGAGTCCAGTCCATAGTGGATTTAGTTAATAGTGTGAGAGTCCAGTCCATAGTGGATCTAGTTAATAGTGTGAGTGTCCAGTCCATTGTAGATTTAGTTAATAGTGTGAGAGTCCAGTCCATAGTGGATTTAGTTAATAAGGTGAGAGTCCAGTCCATAGTGGATCTAGTTAATAGTGTGAGAGTCCAGTCCATAGTGGATGTAGTTAATAATGTGAGAGTCCAGTCCATAGTGGATCTAGTAAATAATGTGAGAGTCCAGTTCATAGTGGATCTAGTTAATAATGTGAGAGTCCAGTTCATAGTGGATCTAGTTAATAATGTGAGAGTCCAGTCCATTGTAGATCTAGTTAATAGTGTGAGAATCCAGTCCATAGTGGATTTAGATAATAGTGTGAGAGTCCAGTCTATAGTGGATTTAGTTAATAGTGTGAGTCCAGTCCATAGTTGGTCTAGTTAATAGTGTGAGAGTTCAGTTCATAGTGGATCTAGTTAAAAGTGTGAGAGTCCAGTCCATAATGGATCTAGTTCAGTGGTTCTCAAATGGGGGTACGCGTACCCCTGGGGGTACTTGAAGGTATGCCAAGGGGTACGTGGGACTTTTGAAAAAAAAATTCCCCAAAAATATCAACAATTAAAAAATCCTTAATAAATATATTTATTGAATAACACTTCAACAAAATATGAATGTAAGTTCATAAACTGTGAAAAGAAATGCAACAATGCAATATTCAGTGTTGACAGCTAGATTTTTTGTGGACAAGTTCCATAAATATTGATGATAAAGATTTATTTTTTTGTGAAGAAATGTTTAGAATTAAGTTGATGAATCCAGATGGATCTCTATTACAATCCCCAAAGAGGGCACTTTAAGTTGATGATTACTTCTATGTGTCGAAATCTTTATTTATAATTGAATCACTTGTTTATTTTTCAACAAGTTTTTAGTTATTTTTATATCTTTTTTTCCAAATAGTTCAGGAAAGACCACTACAAATGAGTAATATTTTGCACTGTTATACAATTTAATAAATCAGAAACTGATGACATAGTGCTGTATTTTACTTCTTTATCTCTTTTTTTCAACCAAAAATGTTTTGTTCTGATTAGGGGGTACTTGAATTCAAAAAAATGTTCACAGGGGGTACATCACTGAAAATAGGTTGAGAACCACCGGTCTAAATGATGGCTACTTGACATTACATGATTGAAAACTGCCTTATTGCCAATGCTTTTACATTCTCTTTAAAACCAGAAGATAGTTTTAAATGAAGTACTTGGCACTGGTTGAGGTATTGAAGCAGCCTCCTGAAATTGGTCCGTGTATTTCTCTTCTTCTGATGATCTATGAGATGATGTCGTTTTTGGTGATTGAGTAAGGACTTTTACAGATGACCCTAATTACTTTTTATTTTTTATATACCCTGGAAGCAAAAGGCCTGCTGCCTCACGCTGACCCCACTCTCAGAGTACACTGACTCCACATTAAAGGCTGTGAACCTGAACCTATCCAGACATTAACCACTGGGGTTTTATGCGCTGCTGTCCCAGATATTCAGTGTATTGCTTTCTTCTTTTTTTTTTTTTGACCTGTTCAGCCACTCGGGCAAATCATATTGATGATGTAGATTCAGTGTATTTCTTACTCAAGGTGTCCAACCTGGACACCTTTCCAATCCACCAACACAAGGAAAACAGCTAAAGTCAGTTAAAAGTCCCAATGGTAGTCACACACACACTCGGTGTGGTGAAATCTGTCCTCTGCATTTGACCCATCCCCATGTTCACCCCCTGGGAGGTGAGGGGAGCAGTGAGCAGCAGTGTGTGCCACGCGCGGTAATACTTTTTGGGTGATTAAACCCCCAATTCCAACCCTTGATGCTGAGTGCCAAGCAGAGAGGTAATGGGTCCCATTGTTTGTAGTCTTTGGTATGACTCGGCCGGAGTTTGAACTCACGACCTCCCAGTCTCAGGGCGGCCGCTCTAACCACAAATCCACTGAGCTGGTTAACATTAAGGCAGCTATGGCACAAACACAACTGGAGTCCTCAACTACATGTGTCCAAAGCTCCAAGGGGGTCTACATGATGTCATTGTTTGATTTGCATAATTGGCCATGAACAAGTCATTTTTAAAAGGCAAAAAAATGTTACACATATATTTGTATTTTCATTCGATATTAGGTTCATATTTTTGTTTGTTATATTATGCCATTTTTGCGCTATTTAAAAAAAGTTAAAACAATTTTTATAATTGTATTTTTTTTTACAATTATATTACACTGATCATGCATTTATCATAGCACCATTACTTCTATTCTGATAATTTACTACATGTTTTCTAGTGTTTTCCCGATACCGGTACCAAAAGTATTTTTGATACTTTTTGGTACTTTTTGATACTTTTCTAAATAGAGGGGACGACAAAAAAATTGCATTGTTGCCTTTATTTTAACAAAAAAAATCTTAGGGTACATTAAACATATGTTTCTTATTGCAAGTTTGTCCTTAAATAAAATAGTGAACATACAGGACAACTTCTCATTTATTAGTAAGTAAGCAAACAAAGGCTCCTAATTTAGCTGCTGACATATGCAGTTAACATATTGTGTCATTTTCCATTCTATTATTTTGTCAAATTTTGAATAAATGATTAATCTACTTGTTCATTTACTGTTAATATCTGCTTACTTTCTCTTTTAACATGTTCTATCTACACTTCTGTTAAAATGTAATAAACACTTTTTTTCTGTTGTTTGGATGCTTACATTAGTTTTGGATGATACCACAAATTAGGGTATCGATCCCATACCAAGTCGTTACAGGATCATACATTGGTCATAATTTAATTCCTCATATTTCCTGAGTTTATAAACATAATATACATTTAAACAAAACGAAAGAAGATGTTGTGATGCCAAAAAATATCGATGTGATCATAGTAGTTTTGACTCGATACGCCCCTGTACTTGGTATCATTACAGTGGCTGTTAGGTGTAGATCCACCAATGGTGTTAGTTTACATTGTGACGCCGGTGAGCTATGGTGTGTAGTGAAGCATGTTTAGCTATTCCTCGTCCTGCAGGGATGATACTTGTAAGAAACTTACTTTATTTGTCGCCATGGAGGCGAGGATTAGCTATTTAGAAGTAGCTAAAACACTGCCGACTGCAGATGGACTTTAGCCGCTAGCTAGCTAGCCATGTCTTAAAGCACCTCTTCCGGAAGGCGTTTCAGTTTCAGGGCGTTATCACCTTTATCGTTAGTTTTTAAAAGCCAAAATGCGTCTGTTCTCCCTTTTCTGTCTATCCTCTGTGTCTGCTTGTAAGTACTCTGTGATGGTGCGCTGCCGAACATGCTCCTCTGCTCGTAAACCAGCAATGTCACGACGTGACGATGATGGGCAGCCGGGTGGTGAACCGGTACTTTTTAGAGGCGGTATAGTACCGAATATGATTCACTAGTATCGCAGTACTACACTAACACCGGTTTGATTGATTTTTGATTGAACATTTTATTAGTAGATTGCACAGTTCAGTACATATTCTGTACAATTGACCACTAAATGGTAACACCCCAATAAGTTTTTCAACTTGTTTAAGTCGGGATCCGGGGTGTACAGTACAACCCTAATGTTTTCTCATTTTGGAAATTATTTGTAGTTGAAGTGTATTTCCGGTCTTGTTAAAGTTAAAAAGTAAAAGTACCAATGATTGTCACACACACACTAGGATTGGTGAAGTTATTCTCTGCATTTGACCCATCACCCTTGATCACCCCCTCAAGGTGAGGGGAGCAGTGAGCAGCAGCGGTGGCCGCGCCCGGGAATCATTTTTGGTAATTAAACCCCCAATTCCAACCCTTGATGCTGAGTGCCAAGGAGGGAGGTAATGGGTCCCATTTTTATAATCTTTGGTATGACTCTTGTCATCCTGGTGCGGACTGAAGGGTGACACGGCAGGCTGGCAGGATGAAAAGAGATGTCGTAGACGCTTTACTGAAACCAAAGTTGCTTTATCACAAGTGAGCGTCATTATTAATGTCTGCAGTACCCGGAGGAGGTCAGGTCAAAAAATGAAGGACTCCAGCCTTGGAGAAGCCAAACCATAAGTTTTATATTCCTACTCGTCTGTGTGTGTGTGTGCAGGGTCAGGAGAGCGCATCCTCACCATGAAGGGGATGTTTGTGTGTAAGTGACTGAAAAACAACTGATGCCGATTGTAACTTTGATCAGGGGTGTCAAACGTACGGCCTGCTGGCCTTATCAGGCCCGCGAGCAGGTTTTATCCAGCCCGCGGGATGAGTATGCTAAATACAAAAATGAGCCGAAATTTGTGAATGAAAGAAACGTCTGTTTTAAATGTGTCCACTAGATGTCACTGTGACAGTCTCTTGGTGTCGTTGTGCGGGTTCAATGGACCACCCAGGAAGGACATGCTTTTGAGCAGGTTTGACGTCTTTATTTTGCAATATAGCTTGGCTGCAGTTCGGATCGCTTTTCAGCTCCTTCCTCCACTGCTCGTTCCTGGTCTGCTTTTCAGCTGCCGTCGTCCTCGTCCTCGTCTGCTTTTTGGCCGCTCTTGCTTCCTAGTCGCTGCTGCCGGCTCTCCTACTCCTTTTGTGATCTCTCCTCCTTCTCCCCTTTTATACATCATGAGGAGATGGGTTAATCGTTTCCCGGTGTGTGAGCCACGCACCTGAATTACATTGCGGCGGCGTTGCTCCCGGCACGCCCCGCCTCTCTGCTCTGCCGCATTCTCCGCCTCCTTGCCGCCTCTCCACAGTCACAATAGCAATTCTTTGTAAAAAAAAACAAAAAACAAAAAAAAAAACACATAATGCTAATGCACCAGTCGAGGAAAATAAGCAAACTACATGAATAACATCCTGTAATTTGATGTTGATATTTTATTATCTTGATAGATTGAAAATAGACACGAATGAGTTGACTGATGAACATTATCAAGTAATTTATTCAAAAAGTATAAATAACGACTAGAGATTTCCGATAATGGCTTTTTTGCCGATATCCGATATCTCGATATTGTCCAACTCTTAATTACCGATTTCGATATCAACCGATACCGATGTATACAGTTGTGGAATAAACACATTGTTATGCCTAAATTTGTTGTGATGCCCCGCTGGATGTAATGTAATGTAACAAGGTTTTCCAAAATAGATCAACTCAAGTTATGGAAAAAAATGCCAACATGGCACTCCCATATTTATTATTGAAGTCACAAAGTGCTTTTTTTTTTTTAACATGCCTCAAAACAGCAGCTTGGAATTTGGGACATGCTCTCCATGAGAGAGCATGAGGAGGTTGAGGTGGGCGGTGTTGGGGTGGTGGTGGTATAGGTATATTGTAGCATCCCGGAAGAGTTAGTGCTGCAAGGGTCACTGGATATTTTTTCTCTTGTGTTTATGTTGTGTTACGGTGCGGATGTTCTCCCGAAATGTGTTTTTCATTCTTGTTTGGTGTGGGTTCACAGTGTGGCGCATATTTGTAACAGTGTTAAAGTTGTTTATACGGCCACCCTCAAAGTGACCTGTATGGCTGTTGACCAAGTATGCCTTGCTTTCACTTTTGTGTGTGTGTGAAAAGCTGTAGATATTATGTGATTGGGCCGGCACGCAAAGGCAGTGCCTTCAAGGTTTATTGGCGCTCTGAACTTCTCCCTTTGTCCGTGTACACAGCGGCTTTTTTAAAAGTCATAAATTTTACATTTTGATACCGATAATTTCCGATATTACATTTTAAAGCATTTATCGGACGATAATATTGGCAGTTCGATATTATCGGACATTCCTAGTAACCACAAGTAAAGATATTGTTGCGATCCGCTGCTCGGATCGTTCTATGTTGTAGTTTTGCTTCTTTTCTGTATCACATTTTTGTAGTTTGACTCCTTTGTTCCTGTTTTTAGTCTGTTTCCATAGCCACGCATTATTTTCACCTGCCGTGGTTTCAAGACGCACACCTGTTCCACTAATCACCACCCTTTATAAGCCAGCCTTTTTTGTTCACTCATTGTCGGACTCTAATTTGCTTATGTGCAACAAGTGACGACTGCTTCATATGTTTATTCACCCGAGCTTACACGCTACGCATTTGTTTTATTCTTAGCTCTCATGCTAAATGTTTTTGTTTTCCTTTTTGTGCCTTTGTGCCAAGTGGTTAGTATTTCTGTTCGTTTTCCTAAATCACACGCTGGGTTCCTTTGTTTGCCTTTTGCTTAGCTCCAGTGTTTTTGTTTATAGCTCCTTTTGTTAAATAAACTTCATCATATCTTACCTCTTGCTGTGTTTGAGCCGATGCATTCCAGTCGTTACAGATATAATACTATTAACCGCAACATGTAAATGTAAAAAAAACCAACAACACTATGATTTGAACAATTTTAGCATGTGCTTGTTCTATTTTTAGAGGGGAACATTATCATCAGACCTATGCAGGCGTCAATATATATATATATATATATATATATATATATATATATATATATATATATAAACCTTGATGGTGCAGAAAAAAGACCATATATTTTTTTAACCGATTTCCGAACTCTAAATGGGTGAATTTTGGCGAATTAAACGCCTTTCTGTTTATTGCTCTGGTGGCGATGACGTCAGAACGTGACGTCACCGAGGTAATACAGCCGCCATTTTCATTTTCTACACATTACACACACGGGTCTCAGCGCTGTTATTTTCCGTTTTTTCGACTATTTTTTGGAACCTTGGAGACATCATGCCTTGTGGGTGTGTTGTTGGAGGGTGTAACAACACTAACAGGGAGGGATTCAAGTTGCACTGAAGATGCGAAAGTGTCTGCCGCCAGACCCCCATTGAATGTGCTGTAGTGTTTTCACATTTTACCGGCGATGGCACAGAGATGTATGGATAACCTGCAGATGCATTTGCAACGATAAAGTCAACAAAATCACAAAGGTGAGTTTTGTTGATCTTGACTTATGTGCTAATCAGACATATTTGGTCGCGGCGTGACTGCCAGCTAATCGATGCTAACATGCTACGCTAATCGACGCTAACATGCTATTTACCGGCGATGACAGACATGGCACAGAGATGTATGGATAACCTGCAGATGCATTTGCAATGATAAAGTCAACGAAATCACAAAGGTGAGTTTTGTTGATGTTGACTTATGTGCTAATCAGACATGGTTGCGGCGTGACTGCCAGCTAATCGATGCTAACATGCTATTTACCGGCAGTGCTAAAGCAGACATGGCACAGAGATGTATGGATAACCTGCAGATGCATTTGCAACTATATTACGTTTCCTTCCACCCACATTTAATGCGAAAAAAAACACTTACCAATCGACAAATTTAAGTTGCTCCATTATCACAAAATGCGAAAGTCCTGATCGTTTGGTCCGCACATTTTACCGGCGATGCTAACGCAGCTATTCGGCCATGCTATGGCTATGAATAACGTCAAAAGCTATTTGCTCAATAGCTTCAGTTTCTTCTTCAATACTTTCATACTCCGACCATCCGTTTCAATACATGCGTAATCTGTTGAATCGATTAAACCGCCGAAATCCGAGTCTGAATCCGAGCTAATGTCGCTATATCTTGCTGTGGTATTCCCATTGTTTGTTCACATTGGCAGCACTGTATGACGTCACAGGAAACTGGATCCTGGTTTCGAATATAGCAAAAATAAGGCACTTTAAAGCTTTATTTAGGGATATTCCGAGAACGGTAAAAATTTGTAAAAAACTTCAAAAAATACAACAAGCTACTGGGAACTGATTTTTATTGTTTTTAACCCTTTTGAAATTGTGATAATGTTACCCTTTAAACAAAAATAAAAAACAATCTGAGGTTGTCTTTATTTTTAAGTTATTGTTCCATGATTTTACCACATGGGAGTAGATTGTTCTCCATGTGGCCCCCATCTAAAATGAGTTTGACACCCCTGCACTCGGGCCACTTCAGTGTTGCCAATCAACCTAAATACGTAGATTAAAATGAATTACCTGCCGATCCCGATGCTTTTTTGCTTGGAAATTTTTTTATTACAATGATTTCGCCTAATCAGCTTGTCTTTTAACATTAACATTTGACATTTCTCCATGTGGCCCCTGATCTTAAATGAGTTTGACACCTCTGGGCAATGGGTTTGACTTTTGGATAATTTTAAGTCTTTTTTTGGTGTGTGTGCATGTCCTTCCAGATTGAGCTGCAGTCCCCATCATCATTGGTATTTTTTGGTTTATTTGTCAGTTCCATTACTTATTAGTTGTGTCTTCCATATTCTACTAGCACATATTTTGCATGACAATGTCCCAACCTTGTGTGTGTTCAGGCTGTAAGGAGTGCTGTGAGCGATGTGTGGGCAGTCTGCCCTGGGCTTCCCTCATCGCCACCATCCTCCTCTACATGGGCGTGGCCTTGTTCTGTGGGTGTGGCCACGAGGCCTTGAGTGGCACCGTCACCATTCTGCAGAACTACTTTGAGGTCATCAGAACCCCCGGACAAACGCTGGACGTCTTCACCATGTGAGTGTTTGCAACATCTGGTTATGTCAGCGACACACTGGACAAAACGTTCCTTAGACACCCAGCTACTGTTCCAATTCTCAACTAAAAGTCTAAAACCATGTGCAACATATTTATTGACACATTCCCTCAAACATGTCACATTTTCAGTAAGGCCACAACATTCCTTTGAAAAAAATGAAAGGACAAATTTTTTAAGTTTTCATATCTTAACTGATTCCAACCATTTAAATGTCAATATATGCAGATAACCCATCCATTCATCTATTTTCTACCGCTTGCTTGTCCCGTTCAGGGTCGCGAGGGGAGTTTATATATAGTATTTTTTTTTGGTTTATAAGTAACAATTTTTTTCATACTTTGGCTGGGGGTGCGACTTACACTCTGGAGCGACTTATGTCTGAAATTACTAACACGTTACTGTAAAATATTTAATAATATTATTTATCTCATTCACGTAAGAGACTAGGCGTTAGAGATGCGGGGATAGGCAATTATATCATCCGCAACCGCATCACCAAAATCGTCATCCACCCGAACCATCATTTTATCAGGACCGTACCTGCCTGCCAACTGCCCGCTGAAATACATCAGAGGTCGGCTGCTTTTACCACTCACAGAGCTATTTAAACCTGTTTCACAGAGTAATGAAACATTTGGAGCCGCTAACGTTCTCGCAACTATCCAATAGCGTTCATCCTGAAGACAAGAAAATGGGCGTGCTGTAAAGCCATTGACTTAGACACCTTCAACAACATGTACGAACCGATTGTTGGTCCGGCAACATGTTGTGTGCAGCTTCCGCAATTACACATACAAGATTGAAAGGCATACTGGGTGATACAGAGTACACTGATGGTTGTGATATAAACAACTTTAACACCTACTAATATGCGCCACGCTGTGAAGCCACACAATACAAAATGTTGTAGTGTCAATCGAGAAAAACATTGCGGGAGAACATCCTCACAGTAACACAACATAAACGCAACACAACAAATACCCAGAATCCTTTGTATCCAGGATATTTCTTGAATATGTTTTACACCCCCGCGCCCCCTACCCCGCCCACCTTACCGACGCACGGGGGAGGTTTGCTGCTAGCGGGATGTATAAAATAGTCAGGAATTATCATGAATACAAAGGATTCTGGGTATTTGTTGTGTTGCGTTTATGTTGTGTTACTGTGAGGATGTTTTCCCGGAATGTGTTTGTCGTTCTTATTTGGTGTGGCTTCACAGCGTGGCGCATATTACTAAGAGTGTCAAAATTGTTTATATCACAACCATTAGTGTAGTCTGTGTCACCCAGTATGCCTTGCAGTCGTGTGCGTGTGATTGCGGAAGCCACACACAACATGATGCTGGACTGACAAGCAGATCATACATGTTGTAGAAGGCGACAAACCCAATGGCTTCATAACACGCACTAATACTTATTATCTGGGTGACTGCTGGCATTCATTCAAGAGAATAAAAGTGTCTCCATTGTCTTCTTCGCTTTCTGACACAGGTCTTAAATGGCTCTTTGAATGGGAAAGGATACTGATCCCAGAACCATGTATATCATATATTTCTGTATGGTTCAACCGCCACCCGCCCGAATCTAATTAAAATCAATTTTTTCGTCATGTCAACCGCCCGACCCGCGGTTTATCCGCGTACTCCGCGGATGAGACCGCAAATCACGCATCTCTACTAGGACCACGCATCTCTACTAGGCGTATATCAGCAATCATCTCAAACACACACACACACACACGTCAATCAATAAATATTTGGTGGGGGCGTGTCATAGCAGAAGTGCATTGTGAAAAAAAAGATGCTACCTGCTACTACTTTCGTACCTCCGAAAATGGATCATTTCAACATTGGCGGTAACTTATGAAAACTGAGAAGGGCTGAACAAAAATGGTTCCGAAAAGGAAATCATATGGTTATCGTTATTTATGCGTCATAAAACGTACACTTATTAGGCTGGTTGTTTACTATTCTTGATTTATTTTAAATTGCTTTTCAAATATCTATTTCTGGTGTTAGATTTTATCAAATGTGGCGGCCGACTTGGGTGGGGTAGCCTGGCGTGGGCCGCGCCGTGCTCTCCGGGGGTAGGGGTGGGGGGTGGGGGGGGTCGTGGG
Source organism: Nerophis ophidion (assembly GCF_033978795.1). NCBI lineage: Eukaryota > Metazoa > Chordata > Actinopteri > Syngnathiformes > Syngnathidae > Nerophis > Nerophis ophidion. The sequence continues at coordinate 27,630,752 of NC_084630.1, forward strand.
GGCCCGGGTGCTGGTGCGGTCTTCCCGTCCGGTTGCGGGGAGTCTCTGGGTACAGAATACAATGATTTGCAAATCCTTTTCAACTTATATTCAATTGAATAGACTGCAAAGACCAGATATTCAATGTTCGAATTGGTAAACTGCTATGTTTTGCAAATGTTTAGCTCATTTGGAATTTGATGCCTGCAACATGTTTCATTGCACAAGTACAACGAAACTTTGTTTTCAGCACAAACCCGTTTAAGATCAGACACACAAACAGTGTACAGGGTAACAGAACAGGAATGCTGATGGGTCGCCACAAGGCGCCCCGTAAAAGACGGGGAAAATGGTAAAACGCTGGGGCGGGATGAGTTAAAAAATACAATCTAGACTGGTTTTCTAAGGGGGCCCAGTCTGGAGTGGGCAAAAACCTTGATAGCAAAGCACATATACATATTACAATGTACATCTCGAGATATCTAGCTACATAGGGGAGGGAGTGCGGGGTCATGGTGGTGGGCCGCAGCTTTCTGGCACTGACCACCCTTTCATCCCCCCTATGGGATTTGAATTGAGGGGGTTGGATTGGGGGGGTGATATGTGTGTGTGGCGTATATTTTTGTGGATGCATGTGTGTGTATAAGCCTGCAGTGTGTCTCTGTTCCGCGGCCTTGATATCGTACAGTCGCTAGTCCAAAGTCAACAAAAACAGGTGTGTGAAGAAGGGAGTTTGTTGTGTCTTCGCCGCACTATCCTTCAGGAGAGTCTCGAAATCATGGAAACAATCCAAGTTAGAATGTTTTGTATGCGAGTGAAAATAAAATTTGCTTTTCACTCTAAATTGTCTATGACTGGTCTTCAAAATTCATTCTGCGGGGGAGACAGTCTGATGTTATCCAAATCACAATAGTGTTCACAGTTCTTCCCGCATTCTCCAAATATTTGTGGCAGCTTTGGGGTACTTTGAAGACTGCCGGCAACTTCCAATTTGTCGACAATCCAGAGCAACGCTTACTCCAGTCAGCAGATGTCCTGTTGTCATAATTCCGAATAGGTAGTTTTCTTCATGTCCTCGACAGAAAAGGGTCGCCAGGCCCGCGGCACTCCTTCTTCTCTCAAGAGTCCGTCGTGTGTCCAGCAACAACCGCTTCGTCACGACAAGCAGGTTCACCTAAACCCAAGATCTTGTCAATTTCGTTGAGGCCTGTTAAATAGTTGCAATGTTGATTTGGAGAGCAGTGCAAAAAGAGGCAACAAAAAATTTAAGACAAGACAAGACCAAGGAGCAAGCAGGAGAGATAAGGGAGAGGAAAGGGGAGCGTCCACTTTCTTTGAGTGCCAGAGAGAACGACCTGAGCGCCAAAGAGAAAGACTGGGAAAGTTGAGGAATGCTCATCAAACACTTATTTGAAACATCCCACAGGTGAACAGGGTTATTCTATGTAATATTCATGTAAATATAATGAGGCGAGTCCTTGTACATTAATATAGTCCCTGTAACAAGTGGCCCTCTTTGTAAACGAGTTTAGTTTAGGTCAGGGGCTGGGTACATTTTGGCTGAGAGAGCCAAGAAGCCAAATATTTTAAAATGTATTTCCCTAAGAGCCATATAATATTTTTTTTAACACTGAACACAACTAAACGCGTGCATTTTTAAGTAAGACCAACATTTCCAGAGTATAATAAGTCTATTATTCTTTGTAATAACATTGTTATTCTGAAGCTAACTGAGGAGGGGGCGTGGCCTGCGGGCTTGCAGCAAAGCGGGATGTTGCCAGGACCGGCCTCGAAATCAGCGACGGGTGCGTAGAAGGCCCACCTGGGCCTTTTTATCTAATCACCTGTCGCTCTGTTATAAGCAGCAGCCAGGAGGAGGGACAGGGTTGGGGCTGGAGCCAGAGCGCGAGTGAGGATGAAAGAGAAAAAGACAATTGCTGTAAAGCAACTGAGAGAAAAATAAAATAAAACAATATTGAAACCCTAAAACAGGCTCTTGGTGGTCTGAAGAACCCCTAGGAGGGCAAGCCCCGCACTAACCAATAATAAATAAATTACTTCTTACCATTAACGCAACTTCTTGAACATAAAAATGTATGAGAATGTTTTATATTTTGAACGTTGTTTTTAACACTGTGATTAGAAGTGGAATTATTCATTACTTATCCTGTTAAGCAATGTCGGCTCTGATTTATCCGAGAGCCAGATGCAGTCATCAAAAGAGCCACATCTGGCTCTAGAGCCATAGGTTCCCTACCCCTGGTTTAGGTATTAAAAAAAAAGATTTCCAAAGGTTGGGAGCAGAGTGACTGTCTGCTGAGGCGGGCAGAGGGCACAATGAGGTGGAGTGACGACCTGAGGGAGCGTGTTGGAGTAGCGATGTCGAGGATGTCTGACAAGAAAGGAGGGGTGAGGTTGTGAATTCCCTTGAAGATTTACTCAAGGACTTAGGGCAATTTTCTGCCTGAATGATATTAAGTTTGTAGGGTGGGGGTGGGTTTACCTCAATTTTTCTGAATATGGAGATTATTTTGAAGTCATTCTCATCATTTCTATCGTGCGAGATGGTGGCGGTCATTCATGGTGGTGTGTATAGCTGGGCGATATATCGATATACTCGATATAAGTGAAGTGAAGTGAATTATATGTTGCGATCCGCTACTTGGATCACCACATATGTTTTATACTTCCAGTTGTTGTATCACTGTTCTACACTCTTACTTCCTGTTTAGTCAGTCACCATGGTTCCTCATTGATCCCACCTGCTAATCACGGTTTCTGCACACCTGTCACTTTTTGATTACTCACCTATTTAAGCCCGTCCCTTTTCGTCATTCTTTCTGGGACTCTAATTTGCCTTCGAGCAACATTCACGACTGTCTACTACCCGTATGTATTTTCTCGCTAGCTCTTACGCTAAGCCACTCGATATTCCAGCTTTCATGCTGAATGTTTTTTTGTTTACTCTTTTGTGTGCTTCGTGCCAAGTATAGTTTTTGTATTTTCTATTCCTAGCTTTCATGCTAGCGCCCTTGGTTTATTTTTGTCTGTTAGCTCCAGTGTTTTTGTTCATAGTCTGTTTTTGGTAAGGTTAATAAATCATTTAAACTTACCGTTGCTGTGTTCATGCCGACGCATCCACGAAGGGACCAATTTGGCATCACTATGCCAACCAGTCGTAACATTATATTTATAAAGCGCTTTTCTCTAGTGACTCAAAGCGCTTAACATAGTGAAACCCAATATCTAAGTTACATTTAAACCAGTGTGGGTGGCACTGGGAGCAGGTGGGTAAAGTGTATTGCCCAAGGACACAACGGCATTGACTAGGATGGCGGAAGCGGGAATCGAACCTGCAACCCTCAAGTTGCTGGCACGGCCGCTCTACCAACCGAGCTAAACCGCCCCACAATATTGCGTTTTTGTCTCTATGCGATATAGAAAATTACTATATCGGGATATTCGAGTATAGATTCTCACACAGTTGCTTTTAGCTGCTGGCATTACACTACATGCTCTTCCCACTCCTTATTGTCACTCCTTCTCAAAGACAGCAAGCGCACCTTCTTACACACGTCACATACTTTCATGTCATACGCCCTCGCATGAGAGGTAGCAGCATGGGTAACATTAGCTGTGATGCTAGCAGAGTGGTGCAGGTGGTAATACGAGAGAAAGAAGGTGCGAATCTGGTAACAAATGAAGGAAGAATTAATTTCCAAGAAAAACAGCACGGGGTGCATCGTCTGCCGGTGGTTTGGCGTGAGCGTTGGACTCCGCCATGGCTGCCCTTTGTCACCCATTCTGTTCATAACTTTTATTGACAGAATTTCTAGGCGCAATTAGGGCATTAAGGGGATTCGATTTGGTGGCTGCAAGATTAGGTCTCTGCTTTTTGCAGATGATGTGGTCCTGATGGCTTCATCTGGCCAGGATCTTCAGCTCTCAATGGATCGATTCGCAGCCGAGTGTGAAACGACGAGGATAAGAATAAGCAACTCCAAGTCAGAGTCCATGGTTCTCGCCCGTAAAAGGGTGGAGTGCTATTTTCGGGTTGGGGAAGACATCTTGCCCCAAGTGGAGGAGTTCAAGTACCTAGGAGTCTTGTTCACGAGTGAGGGAAGAGTGGATTTTGAGATTGACAGGTGGATCGGTGCGGCGTCTTCAGTAATGCGGACGCATTACTTCATTGTGGTGAAGATGGAGCTGAGGCGGATGGCAAAGTTCTCAATTTACCGGTCAATCTATGTCCCCATCCTCACCTATGGTCATGAGATTTGAATTATGACCAAAAGGACAAGATCACGGTTACAAGCGGCCAAAATGAGTTTCCTCCGGGAGGAGCTCAAAATTAAGCCACTGCTCTTCCACATTGAGAGGATCCATATGAGGTGGTTTGGGAATCTGGTCAGTATGCCACAAGGACACATACTTTTGGAGGTTTTTATGGCATGTCCGACCGGAAGACCCAGGACTTGTTGGGAAGACTATGTCTCCCGGCTAGCCTGGGAATGCCTCGGGATCCCCCGGGAGAAGCTGGACGAAGTGGCTGGGGAGAGGGAAGTCTGGGCTTCCCTGCTTAGGCTGCTGCCCCCACGACCCGACCTCGGATAAGCGGAAGAAGATGGATTGTCCACAAAGTCTGTTTCAAATCAACAAAAACAAAAAAATAACAATCCGATTCCCGAGATATGTTTTTCAGATTTGTTCTTTAACGTGTTTTATCACATTGCATGAAATCAAACAGTTGATTGGAAGGACGGTTCAATTCCATCTCTTTCGCAGACTTCTTTCAATAAAGATGTATGGAACAAGGACCTGAATGAAAAGATCGGTAATATTATTGTTATTATTGACAAGGCTGTGTTACAGAGAACATGGCAAGAAACCCAGTATCATGGTCATGGTGCACACATAGACCAGTATTCAATGATTCAATGATTTTATACACACACATTTTTGCCTGCCATATTTTTGCTTTGGTAATAAATGGGTTTGATTGTGAAGACACTTTATGGACACTGATTTTGATCATTAATGAAGAGTTGAGAAATACTTCATTGCTGTTTGCTCTCTCCGCAGTATTGACATCCTGCAGTACATCATCTACGGCCTGGCAGCTGGATTCTTTGTCTTTGGAGTGCTCCTGCTGGTGGAAGCCTTTTTCACCACTGGAGCCATCAGGGATCTGTATGGAGAGTTCAAGATCACGGCCTGTGGACGCTGCCTGACTGCATTTGTAAGAAATCTTCCATTTCATCATTTTTTTCTGTGGTGTTTTTCCAATCAAGAACATTAATTTTGGCACCAGAGGGGAGAATGTTTATCATCAATTAAAAAGGCTGGATAAAAATGTTCTCTGGTAGTGGGGTTTTATTGAAATAGTAGTGAGATATTTTGTTCCAGACCTCCAGATATACGAACACAAATAATTATGGTTTTAAATGCAGGTAACAATTTGAAATACAGGAATGATGAATTAAATTGATACATTGACATTTAACATCACTTTTATCATTTATTGAAGACTTTTATAGGTGAAGAGTGGACTAGGAAGAGGGGATGGAAAAGCCACCTAAATACTTTGCAACAAATCTAATAGTGTTTCTCACCTTCTTTATGAAACTGACGCCACTTGCAACTTTCTATGGCACCACGGTGGATTATAGTGCGGTTGTACTTAATAAAAATAGATAAATAAATGGGTTGTACTTGTTTAGCACTTTTCTGCCTTTTTTTAAGGAACTCAAAGCGCTTTGACAGTTTTTCCACATTCACCCATTCACCTACACACTGATGGCGGGAGCTGCCATGCAAGGCGCTAACCAGGACCCATCAGGAGCAAGGGTGAAGTGTCTTGCTCAAGGACACAACGGACGTGACAGGGATGGTAGAAGGTGGGGATTGAACCAGGAACCCTCAGGTTGCTGGCACAGCGACTCTCTCAACCACGCCACGCCGTCCCCCAAAAGCACAGAGACTAAGTCACTAAAGCGTGGGATTTTTTGTTTGGACGATTAATTGCAAAGAAATATACGGAACAAACAGACTAGTACAGGGGTGCCAAACGTACGGCCCGTGGGCCGGATCTGGCCCACGAACAGGTTTTATCTGGCCCCCGGGATGAGATTGCTAAATATAAAAATGAGCCAATTTTTGAATGAAAGAAACAGCTGTTCTAAATATGTCCACTAGATGTCACAATAGCAATTATTTTTATCTTTGTAGATGATGCAACATATGTACAAAATAAACCACATGATGTTAGTGCACCAGTCGAGCAAAATGAGAAAAATACATAAATAGCATTCTGTAATTTTATTTTGATATCATTTTTTTATCTCGATAAGTTGAAAATTAACACTAATGAGAATAACATTATCACAAAATGTATTTAAAAAGTATACATTACGACAGATGAAGATAGAATACTATTAAACGCAACATGCAAGTGTAAAAAAAACAAAACAACAACAATATGATTTGTACATTTTCAGAATGTGCCTGTTCTATTTTTAAACGAAGAAAACAATTTGAAGTTTTCTTTGTTTTTAAGTTATCGTGCCGTGATTTTACCAGTCCGGCCCGCTTGGGAGTAGATTTTTCTCCATGTGGCCCCCAATCTAAAATGAGTTTGATACCCCTGGACTAGTTGGTTACGCACAATTCTGGTACAAACTATAACACAGTATAACAAAACTTTTTGCAAAAATGTTTACTTTCATCAAATCAAGCATTGATTCTACCAAAGTACCACTGACTGTACAATATAATGTTTACTGTTATTTGATCCGACAATAGCATGAAATAGTAACAGACACGTCAGGACAAGCCAACAAGATAATTAAATTGAAAATGATCATTTTGGTGGATATGCGGTGACATTTTTCAAATCCTGCGATGAGGTAGCGACTTGTCCAGGGTGTACTCCGCCTTCCGCCCGTTTGTAGCTGAGATAGGCACCAGTGCCCCCCGCGACCCCAAAAGGGAATAAGCGGTAGGAAATGGATGGATGCGTTGGAAAAATAACTAAAGCGAAGCCGGCGGCATTTCTGGGTGTTGTTGATAAATGGCTTTCGCTTTGCATAATACAGTTTTAACTTGCAAATATAAATGTAACGACCAGCGTAGTTACTGACAGAGATTTTCTGAAGTGTTCCTAAACATGTGACTAGAAAAGGGTGTCAAACTTATTTTAGCTCGGCGGCAAAATGGAGGAAAATCTGTGCACACGCGGGCCAGACTATTAAAATCATGGCATTAAAACAAAAAAAATAAAGACAACTTCGGATTGTTTTCTTTGTCTTACTTTGGCCAAAAATAGAACACACACATTCTGAAAATAAAAATGTCGAAAAAAATTCCGGCACCAGTAAAGTTTCGATCCATGAAGGAAATAAGTTTACAACTGAATACATTTACATATTCATAAAAAGTTGTTTTCTTTTATATTCTTTATTTTAATGAATTAAGTAACATTTATGACAACCTTTTTCCAAAACACAACATAGAATGTGAGATACAAACGTATAACAGAATAATGCATACATTTATCATTTGTTTTCAAAACGCTTACAAAAAAGTGGGACCCCAAACATTTATTGTGGGTTCCCGTTTTTATGACTCGGTGGGGTGCCGGGAACCCCATTTTGAAAATGCCTAGCGCCAACACTGATGGAGTATTGGAGCTTGCAAAACAGCAGCAGGCGGCTGTAGCCTGTGGGCCGGTTCTAATACTAATCAAATATCATCCCGGGGGGCGTAGATCATTCATTCGCGGGCCAGATCTGGCCTGCGGGCCTGGGCTTTGACACTCCTGGACTAGAAGGATTAGAAGCAAACTAGTCAAGTGTGGTAATGTGGACTAGGACATCAGTAGCCATCAGTGGCCTTGTGGTTAGAGTGTCCGCCCTGAGATAGTTAGGTCGTGAGTTCAATTCCCGGATGAGTCATACCAATGACTATAAAAATGAGACCTATTACCTCAGCATCAAGGGTTGGAATTGGGGGTTAAATCACCAAAATGATTCCCGAGCGCGGCCACCGCTGCTGCTCACTGCTCCCCTCACCTCCCAGGCGTTGGAACAAGGGAATGGGTCAAATGCAGAGAGCAATTTCACCACACCTAGTGTGTGTGTGTGTGACTATTAGTGGTACTTTAACTTTAACTTAAGTAAAGCAAAATGTCAAAGTACACAAAATCAAAGGTCTTGATCGCAGAGTCCAGTCAGGAGGGTTAGTTTTTCTCACAATATCCAATTTGATAGCTTTTTTGTTGGTGTTTATGTCCATATTTTTTTCTGCTAAAACTAAATGTGCCATTACTTGCAACAATGTGAGATGCAAATTTAATTGGTTTTTAATCCATCAAAATCAAGCGAATCAATGGGGTTCTTGTTCTCGTTCAGATGTCTGGGAATAGAATTTAAAATCAAAACAATCTCATGAAAGTAATTTCAAAATATGAAAGAGAAAGAGATTCAAACAAGAAAATGTGAATTATTATTTCAATATAAAACTGTTAGCAGATGTTGACAATAGAGAGCAGTAAATACTACATAAATAGCGCATGTAATGTTAGTTAATTAATGTTATGTGTGTGTGCAGCTGATGTTCCTGGCCTACGTCTTCTTCCTGGTCTGGCTTGGTGTGACGGCCTTCACCAGCCTGCCGGTCTTCATGTACTTCAACGTTTGGTCCATGTGCAAGAACACCAGCTTGCTTGAGGGTCCTAAATTCTGTGTGGACCTACGCCAGTTTGGTACGTACTAAAACAGAGTTTTTGTCATGTCTTGTGATCATGTTCTATTTAGTTATGTTCTGTTTGTTTTTGACTCCATTAATTCCTATTTTTGCGCACCCTGGTTTGTTTTAGTTTCCATGACAACTCATTAGTTTCACCTGCCTCATTTGTTTGAAGTCACGCACCCGTTGTTAATCATGTCACTATTTAAGCCTGTCATTTTCTGTTGGTCGTTGTGGTGTCATCACTCCTGTTTTTGCTCTGTCCATGCCATAGTTCGTACTGATGTTCATTGTTCATGCTGCTCTGCTCATGTCACAGTAAGTGTTGTTTGTTTTATGTTCATAGTTTATGTTTAAGTATTAGTTTTGTTCCCTGCCTTAAGTTTTGTGCCTCCACTGTGAGTGCCTTTTGTTTGTAGCTTTTGAGTTAAGATTAAAATCATTTATTTACCAGGGGTGTAACGGTACACAAAAATTTCGGTTCAGTACGTACCTCGTTTAGAGGTCATGGTTCGGTTAATTTTCAGTACAGTAAGAAAACAACAAAATATACATTTTTGGGTTATTTATTTACCAAATTTGTAAACAATGGCATAACATAAATATACACACAGGGTCCATTGCCAGGGTGAATGTGGTCAACATATGTAAAATAAAAACTAAATAAGATAAGGCTCAGAATGGTTTCTTAACAAAACCTTTCTACATATAAAGTGCTGTTTTTGATTGATTGATTGAGACTTTTATTAGTAGATTGCACAGTACAGTACATATTCCGTACAATTGACCACTGAATGCAAACACCCCAATGAGTTTTTCAACTTGTTTAAGTCGGGGTCCACGTTCATCAGCCCCCCACCCACCCTCCAGATTGGCTAACTTGTCAGTAAGAGGATATATGGACTTATTGTGCTTCCACCATCGAAGTGGGTCAAAATCTAGTTTTTAATGCAATACAGCAACCCCCCGCGACCCCGAACAGGACAAGCGATAGAAAATGGATGGATGGAGGGTCTTAAATCTGCAGCAACAAAAACATTTGTTATTGCCTTAGCCCTACCTGACTCGCCAAGGAGAGGCTGCTTGAATGCGGTGGTGACGCTTCAAAGGAGTTAGCATGTTTGACGTGTTGTCAGAAGCCTACCCTACTGCTGCTGAACAATGTCGGCCAAACCCGTTCTCCATTGAACGGGTGATCTTAACGATGCAGGAGGGTCTTCCAGGTCTGGCTTTTGCATGTTGTCCTAGCCCGGTCGCTGCTAGCCTGCCGTGTGTTGTGCCTCGCTCTGCATTGTTTACACAACCTGCGGTGCGCTACTTAATATGTCCGTGTGGAAACTCGTTCGGTACACCTACGAACCGACCTGAAACCCCCGTACCGAAACGGTTCAATACAAATACACATACCGTTACACCCCTAGTATTTACCTTCCCGCCATGTCCTGTCACCTTCCTTTGAATTCCGGGAAAACAAACCCCACCACAGTCCACGTTTTGTCATTTTTAGATGAACTTGGGTCATGTCCATCCATCTAAACAACTTACTCCAGGTCCACAAATACCACTTTTTATGATTACAATCTTCTATTTCACCACAGTGAAAACAATGAGGTACAACTTAAATGTATCTTTGACAATCACTACCTCCAAATATTTGCGAAGTCCCGATTGCGCCAATTCACACAAATTTGACCAAACCCTGCAAATTATGTGCAGCCTTGCAGCTTTGTTAATTGCTTGCAACTTCCATGCACATTTTGCCTAATCATTGTCAGTTTTGTGAATTCAATGGGTCAATTAAATCAGAATCAGAAATTCTTTATTAATCCCTGAGGGGAAATGAAGATTCTTAGCACAATCCCATTCAAGAGCAGACACACATCACAGGGAGACAGAACAGGATCACTGACAGGTCTGCCAACTTCCGGCGCCCCTTTCAAAAAAAGGTGACTGAGGCCAAGAAAAAGAAACCTCATAGCCATAGCACATATGAACATGTGTTTAAGAGGGAAACATCAGAGAACATAAAGGACATTTATGTCTCACAACCACAAAAGTAAAACAACAACAACAACAACAAAACAAATACACTGTAGGGGGAGCATGGCCAGAGACAGGAGCAGACCCAACAAAGCAACCAAGAGAGGTGACACCACAGGGTCCCCCACCAACTCTCGGCCAGTGTCCAGTCAGCATTCAATGTCCGCATTGAATTAAATCTTGCCAAACTTAGGTTTGTTTCTTGTTTAGACAATGCAGGAACAAATACGTTTAACAAGATATATAAACTCCCACGTATCTCAGACCAGGCCTGGGCAGTTATTTTGACTTGCGGGGCCAAATTTAGCGGAAAAAAATATCTTTATTTAGGAAACACTAATTTCAAAACCTCACAATATTGTCTGATTGAATGCTAAAAACGTTCTGACAGACCTCCTTAAAAATGGAATGTAATTTTACTGAATGAGACACCCAGAATGTACATGAAAATAAAGAATATGGGATATACAATATTACTTATAAACAATAAAGCACTGAATATTGACAACAAATCGATCGATATATTTTACAATCAAGCGAAATGTAACAAAAATGCAACAAACAGCGAAATATGAACGCGAAGGGGGAAAAAAACACCTACGATCTGATATATCTACCATATCACTAAGGTTTAGAAGTTTGTTGTAAAAATCTCCTTCCGCGTCTGTCCCTGACACCAACATTTCAGACTGGCCGCTCTGGAATCACTCCGTGGAAGCGCTACCCACCCACACTGCTTGGTGCCTGGTCTGAGCTGCTGTGACTTAGATTACCATAGTAACTAATTAGATTACCATAGTAACTGGTACATCATGCAAAAGCGCAGATTCCTACCACTGAAAATACTTTGTATAGTTCAAGACTGAAATATCCCTGCACATCATAATGGCAGATACAGTTTCCATCTTAAAGATCCAAAACAATTATTTGGGAATGTCCGGCGATTTAGATTGAAAACCAAACGGGCTGCATGCTGCCTTAATTTGCCCAGGTCAAATTTAGACCTACTTCTGGTTCTTGTTGACGTCCCTAACCCTTCTGGGGTTTTTTTTACAATTGTTTTTAACATGGCTGTGCTGCACTTTGGAAACGTTATTGTTGTTTAAATGTGCTATATAAATAAAGTGGATTGGATTGGATTGGGTAATAAATACTGGTGTCCTGACTTCCTAATTTACATGTTTCTGTATATTTATTTAACATTTTTTGTCCAGGTTAGGTACTTAAAGATGAATTAGCTAATAGCATGCCTGCACTAGGCTTGTTCTCATTGTGTTATGTGTTCAACCTCGTCCTCCAGTGATAATGGTTCATGCTTACGATACTGAAGATATTAATAAATGCAGTTTATTTGCTGTAATGGAGGTGATTATTACCATAGGGCGGGGGTCGGCAACCCACGGCTCTAGAGCCGCATGCGGCTCTTTATCGCCGCCCTAGTGGCTCTCTGGAGCTTTTTCAAAGATGTATGAAAAATGGAAAATAAATGAGGGGGAAAAATATTTTTTTTATTTAATATGGTTTTCTGTAGGAGGACAAACATGACACAAACATCCCTAATTGTTATAAAGCAAACTGTTTTGTATTAAACATGCGTCACTGATTGAAGTATTTGGCAAGCGCCGTTTTGTCCTACTAATTTTGGCGGTCCTTGAACTCACCGTAGTTTGTTTACATCTAGAACTTTCTACGACTTTCTAGGACGTGTTTAAAGCCACTTCTTTTTCCGTCTCATTTTGTCCACCAAACTTTTAATGTTGTGCGTGAATGCACAAGGGTGAGTTTTGTTGATGTTATTGACTTGTGTGGAGTACCTAATAAGACATATTTGGTCACTGCATGACTGCAAGCTAATCGATGCTAACATGCTATTTAGGCTAGCTGTATGTACATATTGCATCATTATGCCTCATTTGTAGCTATATTTGAGAGCATTTAGTTTCCTATAAGTCCTCTTAATTCAATGTATATCTCATGACACACTATCTGTATGTAATATGGCTTTTAATATTTTGTTTTTGTATTTTTGGTCCTATATGGGTCTTTCAACATTTTGGGTTGCCGACCCCTGCCCTATGGGAGCGTCTCCATACTGAGTATGGTGACACACCTTAAGGTTTTCAGCTGGGGAACTGAAAATAAATACAGTGTTAGCCAGAGGGGTGTGTGATTGGCATTAAAAGGCATCAATAAAAAATGACGATTATGTGCTTATAACGTATTATCATACTTTCCAAACATATTTTTGTCTAAATAAAAATACTTAACTTTACAGCAAACTACTCATCAAATTGATAAAAATCACAATACATATTACTGTAAATTGAAAAAACTATTACTGTTTTTTGCGTTGAAATTCTGTTGACTGAGCTGCCAGTTTTTGACTGGAAAATCCACGGTTGTGGTTTATAACGGTGTATTACTGGTTGTCAGAATTAAAAAAAAAAAACTTGTACAGTTTTGCCATTAACAATATAATGTTGTAAAAACCCATGTAAATTTAATAGTAAAATTCTGGCAACAGAGCTGCCAGCTTTTTACGTTAAAAAAACAAAACAAAAAAACAAAACACAGTTGTACTGTTTTTCTATTTATTGTAAAATGTTGCAAAAAATAAAATTTTTGTAAATGTAAAGTTTTTACTGTAAAATCAACAGTTTGATTAAAATAATTTATATAATTGATAATGAAATCCAGAGGCAAATTCATACATCATTCCATGTAGCCCTCTATGAAAGCCAGTTTGACATCCCTGAATTAGCAGTACCCTAATACAAAGTATCATTTAGTTTAAGTCTGTTGGCCCTCCACAAATGATACAATATTGTACATTTAATTATTACACAATATTGAATACCCATTGTGGAGGGAGAGTGTGATCAGCGTACTCGCAGGAGCAAAGGTCACTGCCTCTGTCGATGGTGTTGAGGAGTGTCGAGCACCATCGGATAAGAGTTGGGCGCCAGATGTGGAAGTCGCTTCCTAGCAGCTCCACTGTAGACACGGCACAAGAGGCAAGCATGCAGGTTTTAACAAGGTTTTAATGAACATAGGTTTTTAACAAAAGTTTTCTCCAGCAGAACCTACCTTTCAGTCACATCCGTATCCTCTCTCCCTCTCTCTTCCCGGCTACTCACTGTTAAAGACAACAGATGATTATATTACCACGCACCACATGTGAAATATAATCACCTGCAAGCTGTGTCTCGCCATCCGCACATGCACCGCCCCTATCCGATGGTGCTCCGCCCTCAACACCATCGACAGAGGTGACCTTTACTCCTTCAGACGCGCTGATCACACTCTCCCTCCACAAACATCCATCCATTTCCTACCGCTTTTCCCTTTAGGGGGCCCAGGCGGTGCTGGAGCCTATCTCAGAACAATTTAAAAATATATAATAATTACCAATATGGCTTCAGTCAGTCTCAAACATGTTTGCTCAGCAGGAGCTGTGACCATATCTGAGGAGAAGAAGCTTTGCACTGGATCTGGGAAGTTCTTGCAGATGTGCGAATCCAACGAGGTAAGAACCACCGTGTTTGAACCGCCACGATTGAATAAAACGAGTAAGACATAAATAAGTCGACTATGCGATGGTGATCCGAGTATTATCTTTGAATCTTACAGCTGGACTTGACCTTTCACCTGTTTGTGTGCGCGCTGGCGGGAGCAGGGGCGGCTGTGATTGCCATGGTGAGGAACACACACACTATTTTACAATTCTATGGAAACACTTTTGTTCACATGACCACACTAGGTAGACACGTAGATGTTGTCAGTTTAAGCCTCATGTGGCTCTAGAGGGGCTCGAGGCTCTTTAGCTCCGCCCTAGAGGCTCCTTGGATCTCTTTCTTAGCTGTGTGAAAATGGAAGTTATTTTAATATGGTTTCTGCAGGAGGACAAACATGACACAAATGTTCCTAATTGTTAAAAATCCCACTGTTTATATTTAACATGCTTCACTGATGAGAGTATTTGGCAAGCACCGTTTTGTCCTAGTAATTACAGCGATCCTTGAACTCATCGTAGTTTGTTTACATGTACAACTTTCTCCAATGCTGCCACAGAAAGACATGTTTTATGCCACTCCTTCCTTGTCTCATTTTGTCCACCAAACATTTTATGCAGTGTGTGAATGCACAAAGGTGAGCTTTGGTGATTTTATTGATTTGCTGGAGTGCTTATCAGGCATATTCGATCAATTCATGACTGCAAGCTAGTCGATGCTAACATGCTATTTAGGCTAGCTGTATGTACATATTGCATCATTATGCCTCAATTGTAGATATATTTGAGCTCATTTAATTTCCTTTACTTATGTCCTCTATGTATTTAATTTATATTTGCATGTCCAAGTTTCCTTAAACTTGGACACACACATCTATATCTTTGGCCATTCTCAGACAGTAATTTCCAGAAGTTATCTCATCCTGTGAGAAGCCTCCATTTTACTAATGGTTTCCATTGTTGCAAAAATGTGTAGAATAAAAATTTAAAATACAACATTTCTGTCAACGAAGATTTGCGTTAGCATTTGATAGTAGGCTAATATAGACACTTAAATGTGTTGCCTTCATTATAACACTTATATAAGGCTTTTATTTTTTTGCGGCTCTCTGCAGCCTTTTTTTTTTGTATTTTTGGTTCAATATGGATCTTTCAACATTTGAGGTTGTCGACCCCTGCTTTAAGATTAGGTCAGTTTAAACTCTAAATTAGTATTTCAATGGTGAAAACCGGTCAAGTAAAAATAAACTTATGATCAATAATATTCACTTTTATGTGGTCATGTTTGTTGCGCATTTGAATGTGCTTATATACAGAAATATCAGCAAGAAATAAAACAAGATCTCTGCTTACATTAGTGGAAAAGCTCCACATTAACTATTTGAAGCATTGCAGCCCATTTGGTTGCTGGGGGACAGTGGCGGGCCGTGCGTTTCCACCTAGGCCTTTAGCGAGGTCCGACTTCAATAATTACCCCTCAAAATACCAACATTTATGTCGCCACATGACCATTGCTGGAGAAATTCTATAAAGTAACATATTTACGCACTACCTGTATTGAAACACATCAACAGTATACATAACGGGTTATTTTCTGGCGCATTTAAAAATCAATAAACCCGCATCAGCAATTAAAACATATCTTATGTGGTACTGTCAAAATTAAAATTGCAATGAACATTAAACGTGAAAAAATTAAGAAATAAAATATTTGAACTCAGTTCGATCCCGTATAACCCCTCGTAGTCGGTTTATTCGAGTGGAAATGGCGGGCATTTCCCCCTTTCATCGCGGACATCGTATCACAAGATGTAGTTTCTCTTTAAATATCCTTCTTGAAAATGGCCTTTCAAATATATATCTGCCACCTTATCAATGTTTTGTTTTCCTTCTTTGTGGGTTAACACTTCCTGCTTCCTGCTAAAATGCAACTTGTGATTGGATACTCACTTTGGAATGACAAGTGAGTATCCAATCACAGGCTACCTAGTTATTCTACCTTCAACAACTTGTGATCTGATTGGCTATCGCAACTGTCTATCAACTGTATGTGTTCTCAAATTGATCCGCTATCGGTCCCGGTGAGTATCCAATCACAGGACGCCTAAATGTGACATTCAACCTTAGGCCAGCTAGAAGGTCTTATTGACAACTCGTGATATGTTTGGCTATCGCAATTGTCTATCAACTGTATGTGTCCGTTCACTTACAGTGCACAGACGCCCATATTGTTGATTCTGGAGGCCTCGGGCAGATTTGGTACAACATGGCAACATAAGCTAGCTGGATTCTGATTGGTTACAAACTAAAACTAAAAACAACAGCACTGGAAAGAACATAATATGACATGAAGACAATATGAATACTTTTATATTGATTGATTGATTGATTGATACTTTTATTAGTAGATTGCACAGTACAGTACATATTCCGTACAATTGACCACTAAATGGTAACACCCAAATAAGTTTTTCAACTTGTTTAAGTCGGGGTCCACGTTAATCAATTCATGGTAAAATATATTTAGGGAAAGTAAATAAAAAATCAATTGGATCTTTAATTATGATCATGATTTCTGGTTATGTTAGGCCAGCAGAGAAGGCCTTGCTGGCCCTGACGGCACACCACTGCTGGGGGACAGAACTTAAAAGGGAAGCCCCCAGGCCTGATTCATCCTTTTGCTTACCCTTTATATCACTTGATGTTATATCCATCTACAGTGCATGGCCATTTTAAATGGGGCAGTTGGGGCCTGATTTACAAGATGTTTGCGTGTAGTAAGCACGCACAAACTTTGATAGCGCATGCAAAGCTGATCTTCTAAACGTGTGCAAAGCATACTTACCAACATTGAGACCTCCGTTATTCAGGAGATGGGGGGGGGGGGGGGGGGGTTGGTTAGCGGGGGGTGTATATATATATATATATATATATATATGTGTGTGTACTTACCAGTGTTGTACCATTCAGCCAATCCAATGTAACCTGCCATGCCTGTCAACCTGCCTACTAAACAAGTAAACTGCCATATGCCAAACGAACTGTCCTTTCCATTGTGTCCTGACCGACGCCCCGGGGGCGAATGAGACTACCTTTATAGAACCATACAGTCCTTTATAACTCTCCACAACATTTTAATTTTCCTGAAGGAACTCTTCTGAAGGAATCAATAAAGTACTATCTATCTATCCATATATATATATATATATATATATATATATATATATATATATAAAATCTCCTGATGATTGAGGGAACCCCTCATGAAACAGATCTGTAGAGATGAAGTAGTCTTGTGATTTTTTTTCCCACACCTACATATTGCGATCTACCACGGTATCGAGCACTATTCTCCGGATAATCCAATCAAGACATATATATATATATATATATATATATATATATATATATATATATATATATATATATATATATATATATATATATATATATATAATCATGTATGAGTATATCCGTTTGGCCACCGTGTTCAATGGAGAAGTCTGATCTACAAAATTTGCAGCAAGCATACCCCTTCCCCTTCGAGCTGTCCTGGATGAACTGAAAATTTTTTTTCCAATCAGTTTGGAACTTGCAAGCATACTTCTTCTTCTTACTTGTTGTCCCCATGTCTCTTCTTCGTTCTTCTGCATCGTCTCTGTTATGTTTTTGGACATTAGTACTTGCCTTAGTTTTGAAGCAATGCATGATGGGAATCCGGATGATGTGTGTCAGTGTATTAACGTGCCGGCTGGAATAAACACACGCTGAGAAATAGCTCCATGCCTGCCTACTTTATGGCTTATAGATAAACCTATGGATAAGGGAGACATATATAATAGTCTCCTTTTCACGTGAGACAGGACGCTAAAGACAGTGCCTTTAAGGCACGCCCCAAATATTGTTGTCCGGGCGGAAATCGGGAGAAATTCGGCAGAATGGTTGCCTCGGGAGATTTTCGTGAGGGGCACTGAAATTCTGGAGGGTTGGCAAGTATGGTGCAAAGTGGATTGCCGTCTATTAAGGCGTGTGAACCATTTGGCGTCTCTGTCTTCATTCCAAGATCAGCCTGTAGACTGTGTGGACAGGTACAAGTACCTCGGCACGGTCATAGACTCTAAGCTGATCTTCGAGGTGAACTGCGAAGCGGTGTGTAAAAAAACGGGACACCAACGTCTTCATTGCCCGAGGAAACTGTCACGTCTCCACATAGATAGAACCATGTTGTCGCTCTTTTATCAGGCATGTATTGAATCAATCTTGGTGTCATGGTTTGGTAGTTTGTCCTTGAGAAACAAGCACTAAATCAAAAAGTGGGCTAGTAAATCCCACCTAGAACCAACCTCGTCACGTCCGTTGTGTCCTGAGCAAGACACTTCACCCTTGCTCCTGATGGGTGCTGGTTGGCGCCTTGCATGGCAGCTCCCTCCATCAGTGTGGTGAATGTGTGTGTGAATGGGTAAATGTGGAAGTAGTGTCAAAGCGCTTTGAGTACCTTGAAGGTAGAAAAGCGCTATACAAGTACAACCCATTTATCATTTATTTATTTAGTAAGTTTTTAGCAGGGGTCACCGACGCGGTGCCCGCGAGCACCAGGTGGCCCGCCGGCCTATTCTAAAAATAGCTCAAATAGCACACCTTACCAGTGTGCTTCCTCTATTTTTTAAATGTTATTTATTTACTAGCAAGCTGGTCTCGCTTTGCTCAACATTTTTAATTCTAAGAGAGACAAAACTCAAATAGAATTTTAAAATCCAAGAAAATATTTTAAAGACTTGGTGTTCACTTGTTTAAATAAATTAATGTATTTTTTTACTTTGCTTCTTAGATAAATTTTTTGATACATGTTGCAGGCATCAAATTCAGAATGAGCCTATAATTTAAAAAAATAAAGTTTTATAAGTATCTTGTCTTTGCTGTCTATTCAATTTAATATAAATTGAAAAGGATTTTCAAATCATTGTATTCTGTTTTTATTTACCATTTACACAACGTGCCAACTTCATTGAATTTGGGGTTTGTATGTGCATAATTCTTTCAATTATACATATTATTAAGCCAGCAAGATAAACCATTTTGAAGTGAAATACAAAAGCAAGCTAGCAAAAGCGGATAATCCTACCTTGAATTAAAAACATTTATATACCAATTATGTAAATGTTTTTTGTTCTGACTGAAAATTAGTTTATACGTACGATGCATATTCCACGGTGATTCCTTGTTGCAGCAAACTATTTGTGTCTGGCATTTCCCCTTTATCTGTCATCATAAAATATTTACTTTCAGTACTCCGAGTGTAAGAAATGCAATGTGTTCGACTATATTTGCTGGCAATTGCACACAAAATTGAAACCAGGCCTTGTTTTGAAGCTAGTGTGGAAGAGGTGGGTATTGGCAGTGAGTCACCAGGCTGTGTCGTTATCCAAACTGTGCTATGAAACCCTTCTAAAAGACATTCATCTGTATGCTTCTCTCTATATACCGCACATAATAAACTGTACATGAAGCATGTATCTCCCAACATCTTATTCATATTATGTCTAAGGCCCTGTGTCATCTCCCTCTATTTCTGCACCTGTTTATTGCTGCTTACATTCACAGGGGGTTGGCGCCTATCCCAGGAAAGAAAACACTCCACCCACTCACATTTTGGTGTCAGAAGCACAAAACTGCAAAGCCTTTAAAAATGTATCTGTATGTGAGACTTCTAATCAGCCAAACGTAACGATATATATATATATATATATATATATATATATATATATATCCATCCATCCATTTTTCTACCGCATTCCCTTTTGGGGTTGCGGGGGGCGCTGGCGCCTATCTCAGCTACAATCGGGCGGGAGGCGGGGTACACCCTGGACAAGTCGCCACCTCATCGCAGGGCCAACACAGATAGACAGACAACATTCACACTCACATTCACACACTAGGGCCAATTTAGTGTTGCCAATCAACCTATCCCCAGGTGCATGTCTTTGGAAGTGGGAGGAAGCCGGAGTACCCGGAGGGAACCCACGCATTCACGGGGAGAACATGCAAACTCCACACAGAAAGATCCCGAGCCTGGATTTGAACCCAGGACTGCAGGACCTTCGTATTGTGAGGCAGACGCACTAACCCCTCTGCCACCGTGAAGCCCTTATATATATATATATATATATATATATATATATATATATATATATATTTATATATTTATATTTATATATATATATTCAAATATACGAAACCCCGAACCAGTAAAGTTGGTACTTTGTGTAATTCGTAAATAAAAACAGAATACAATGATTTGCAAATCCTTTTCAACTTATATTCAATTAAATAGACTTCAAAGACAAGATATTTATTGTTCAAACTGAAAAACTAAATTTTTTATTTGCAAATAATCATGAACTCAGAATTTAATAGCAGCAACACATTGCAAAAAAGTTGGCATAAGGGCATTTTTACCACTGTGTTACATGGCCTTTCCTTTTAAAAACATTTAGTAAACGTTTGGGAAATGAGGAGACCAATTTTTAAAGCTTTTAAGGTGGAATTATTTCCCATTCTTTCTTGAGGTGTTCAATAATCCGGGGTCTCCGTTGTGGTATTTTAGACTTCATAATGAGCCACAAATTTTCAATGGGAGACAGGTCTGGACTACAGGCAGGCCAGTCTAGAACTCGCACTCTTTTACTCTGAAGCCACGCTGTTGTAACAGGTGGCTTCGCATTGTCTTGCTGAAATAAGCAGGGGCATCCATGGTAATGTTGATTGGATGGCAACATAAGTTGCTCCAAAATCTGTAAGTACCTTTCAGCATGCCTTGCGCACTAATACACCCCTACATATATATATATATATATATATATATATATATATATATATATATATATACACATATATATATGTGTGTGTATATATATATATATATATATATATATGTGTGTGTATATATTACGGAAAAAGTGGGAATGTTTACAAAGTGTGAAATAGTTATTCTGCCTGTTTTTGATGTTGGAATGGTTTGAATGGGTTGAGGGATCTGGAACTAGTGAGAATTCTCAGGATTAAAGGGAATTTAAGTTTGGAAAATGTGGAAGTTTTGGAAAAGTTGGAACGTTTTGGAAACGATTTGAGCATTTTGTAGTTGGACTGGTTTTGAATACATTGAGAAATGAGTAAAGAGTTGAGTATCAAAAGCAAGTATCCATCCATCCATCCATCATCTTCCACTTATCCGAGGTCGGGTCGCGGGGGCAGCAGCCTAAGCAGGGAAGCCCAGACTTCCCTATCTCCAGCCACTTCGTCTAGCTCTTCCCGGGGGATCCCGAGGCGTTCCCAGGCCAGCCGGGAGACAAAGTCTTCCCAACGTGTCCTGGGTCTTCCCCGTGGCCTCCTACCAGCTGGACGTGCCCTAAACACCTCCCTAGGGAGGCGTTCGGGTGGCATCCTGACCAGATGCCCGAACCACCTCATCTGTCTCCTCTCGATGTGGAGGAGCAGCGGCTTTACTTTGAGTTCCTCCCGGATGGCAGAGCTTCTCACCCTATCTCTAAGGGAGAGCCCCGCCACCCGGCGGAGGAAACTCATTTCGGCCGCTTGTACCCGTGATCTTATCCTTTCGGTCATGACCCAAAGCTCCTGACCATAGGTGAGGATGGGAACGTAGATCGACCGGTAAATTGAGAGCTTTGCCTTCCGGCTCAGCTCCTTCTTCACCACAACGGATCGATACAACGTCCGCATTACTGAAGACGCCGCACCGATCCGCCTGTCGATCTCACGATCCACTCTTCCCCCACTCGTGAACAAGACTCCTAGGTACTTGAACTCCTCCACTTGGGGCAGGGTCTCCTCCCCAACCCGGAGATGGCACTCCACCCTTTTCCGGGCGAGAACCATGGACTCGGACTTGGAGGTGCTGATTCTCATTCCGGTCGCTTCACACTCGGCTGCGAACCGATCGAGTGAGAGCTGAAGATCCCGGTCAGATGAAGCCATCAGGACTACATCATCTGCAAAAAGCAGAGACCTAATCCCGTGGCCACCAAACCGGATCCCCTCAACGCCTTGGCTGCGCCCAGAAATTCTGTCCATAAAAGTTATGAACAGAATCGGTGACAAAGGACAGCCTTGGCGGAGTCCAACCCTCACTGGAAACGTGTCCGACTTACTGCCAGCAATGTGGTTACTTTATACTTTTAGATGTATTACAATGAAACGTGCGCAACAAATCAAGTCTATTATTGATATTGTTTTTATTATTTATTGTATTACAAAAATAATCGGTAGAGTGTCCTAATTCAATACTGATTTTGGGGATTGGTTCGATATCCGCAAAAAAAACCAAGTATTGGCTTATACGGGTTTATATGTAAAATCACTGGTGTAAGCGCTTGCTTGTGCTAAAGCGGACAGCCAGTTAGTAGCATCTAAATGTCTTCCAATAAGCACACAAGGTTCATATTTTCTTGTGTTTTAGTTGTGTATATTTAAAAAAGGTAAAAATAGTATGATACTAGAAGCTAGCAGCTGCCTGGTGTAACACAGGGGTCGGCAACCCAAAATATTTGAAGAGCCATATTGGACCAAAAATACAAAAAACAAATCTGTCTGGAGTCGCAAAAAATGAAAACCTATATATAAGTCTTACAATGAAGGCAACACATGATGTAAGCGTCTATTTTAGCTGTAATAGCCGACTATCAAAAAGGCTATTTGTCGCAGGCTGAAGCAAATCTTTGTTGACAGAAATGTTGAAATTTAAAATTTATTCTACACATTTTTTCAACATAAGAAACCATTAGTAAGAGGCTACTTAGAAGGTGAGATAACGCCTGGAAATGACTGCCTTTTAATGGCCAAAGGTATAGATGTATGTGTCCAAGTTAAAGGAAACGGCAGGCTGTCTTCTTCTAATGGATTGATTACAATCTTTGGCAAGCTAGGCAATATTTGCTGTGGTCTGGAACAACATGGCACACAAACAACTATCTGAAATGCAGCCGATATTACATACAGATAATGTGTCATGAGACATGCAAATATATATTAAACACACAGAGGACATAAGTAAAGGAAATCAAATAAGCTCAAATATTGCTACAAACAAGGCATAACGATGCAATATGTACAAACAGCTAGCCTAAATAGCAAGTTAGCATTGATTAGCTTGCAGTCGTGCAGTGTACCAAATATGCCTGATTAGCACTCCAACAAGTCAATGACATCAACAAAGCTCACCTTTGTGCATTCACGCACAGTATAAAACTTTTGGTGGACAAAATGAGAAAAAGAAGGGGCGGAAGATTTTACATGTAAACAAACTGTTGCGTCACAGTCCACACTATGGTGGGATCAAAAACCGCCAAAATTAGTAGGACAAAAAGATGTTCACCAAATAGTCTCATCAGTGAAGCATACAGACAAACATATTAAACAGTGGGCATTCTAACAATTGGGAAGGTTTGTGTCATGTTTGTCCTCAAACAAAAAACATACTTAAACGAAAACAATATTTTTCCGCCATCTTTTTCCATTTTCATTCCAGGGAGCCCCTAGGGTGGCACTAGGGCTGACCCCCCGATCTAACACAAGTAACTCTAACAACCTTTAAAGGCCTACTGAAACCAACTACTACTGACCACGCAGTCTGATAGTTTATAAATCAGTGATGAAATATTAACATTGCAACACATGCCAATATGGCCGGTTTAGTTTACTAAATTGCAATTTAAAATTTCGCGCGTAAGTATCATGCTAAAACGTCGCGGTATGACGCCGCATGCGAGTGACGTCACGCATTGTAAAGGACATTTTGGTCCAGCACCGTTCACAGCTATAAGTCGTCTCTTTTCATCGCATAATTCCACAGTATTATGGACATCTGTGTCGCTGAATCTTTTGCAATTTGTTCAATTAATAATGGAGACATCAAAGAAGAAAGATGTAGGTGGGAAGCGGTGTATTGCAGCCGCTTTTAGCAACACAAACACAGCCGGTGTTTCCTTGTTTACATTCCCGAAAGATGACGGTGAAGCTTTACTATGGAACAGAACGGTCAAGCGAACATGGTTCCCTACCACATATCAACCGGCAGGTTTCGGTGAGAAAAGGGTGGTAATAAGTCGGCTCTTACCGTAGACATGAGCGGAGAGCTTGCGTCATTCCTCCTGCACCTGTCAAAGACACAGCTGCGGACTCTCTTGCCTCCTCCCACCGGCCGCCCCCGACTGTCGGATGCTTCCACCGTGGAGAAGGGTAAAAAAAAAAATCTCAGCCCAGCCCCAACGGCTGCCTTCGCCTCTTCGAGTAATGTGGCTTCCCTCGGAGACACTGGCGGTCACCAGACCCGTGGCCACACCCCTCCAACTTTCAGGTTGTACAGGTACGACCATATAATCTCACTAAAACACTAGTAACACAATAAGCAGATAAGGGATTTTCCAGAATTATCCTAGTAAATTTGTCTAATAACATCTGAATCGCTCTGCCGTCTATTTTTTTTTTCTAGTCCTTCACTCTCACTTTCCTCATCCACGAATCTTTCATCCTCGCTCAAATGAATGGTCCGAATCGCTCTCGCTGCTGGTGGCCATGATTTTAAACAATGTGAGGATGTGAGGAGCTCCACAACCGGTGACGTCACGCGCACATCGTCTGCTACTTGCGGTACAGGCGAGGCTTTTTTATTAGCGACCAAAAGTTGCGAACATTATCGTCCATGTTCTCTACTAAATCCTTTCAGCAAAAATATGGCAATATTGCGAAATGATCAAGTATGACACATAGAATGGACCTGCTATCCCTGTTTAAATAAGAAAATCTCATTTCAGTAGGCCTTAAATTTCCCATCTTTTCAAGGGAGATACTAGAAATAAAGCTGGCATTTACATAAGAGTAGTCAGAGAGCATTGCATTATTAAGTCCTATTTTTTTCAAATACATTTTTATTCTAGTCCTTACAAAAACAACTTTTCCCGCAGCTTTCTTAACGAGCTGTCGCAAAATTCAGACACGTTAGGCTGCAGCAATAACAAAAAAAAATCTTGCAAAATCCTTTAGGAACACTGGTTAAACTTTATTAGACAAAATGCTAATTAATTATTATTATTTTTCCCTCGTTAGGTTCACTTCCTGATGGCGCTAGCTGCTAACTGGGGCTACCTGAAGGATGCCAGTCGGATGCAGAAATATGAGGATATCAAGTCGAAGGAGGAGCAGGAGCTGCATGACATCCATTCTACACGCTCCAAAGAACGCCTCAATGCCTACACATAAACACCATACACTCGTTTACCCGAGACACACACACACACGCACACACACACGCACACAATGGTCCGAGACACACACACACACGTGTGCAGCACACACAACATGCATACAAGGATAGCAGAAATATACACATCATTCAACTGAAAAGGTTTGAAAGACACTGAAGTCCTCCTTTGTCCCCAGCTGATCTTTTGCTGAAGTGGTCTGTGCTGACATGCTAGACATGGCAGTCAGCCATTTTTGTTTGTTTGTTTGTTCATTTTTTACTGGGAATAGTACTAATCTTAAATTTGCCAGATATCTGCCCATCATTCCTCCAGTCCATCAGGACGGTGAAGTATTAGGGGGCCAAAATCTTTTTTGGGAGAATATAGTAGCTGGATGTGCAACACTAGCAAGTCTCGAAGTACAGACCCATCCATCCAAATCAAAATGAAAAGAAATACCAAAAAAAGCCAAAGATTCCAAAGAAATGTGAAGTGAATTATGTTTATATAGCG
The DNA here is from genome assembly GCF_033978795.1 of Nerophis ophidion. NCBI lineage: Eukaryota > Metazoa > Chordata > Actinopteri > Syngnathiformes > Syngnathidae > Nerophis > Nerophis ophidion. Next base: position 27,656,795 of record NC_084630.1, read on the forward strand.
CTTTTCTCTAGTGACTCAAAGCGCTTTTACGTAGTCAAACCCAATATCTAGGTTACATTTAAACCAGTGTGGGTGGGCGCTGGGAGCAGGTGGGTAAAGTGTCTTGCCCAAGGACACAACAGCAGTAACTCGAGTGACAGAAACGGGAATCGAACCTGGAACCCCTCCACCAACCGAGCTATACCGCCCCAAATGTCCCAACTACGGTTGTTTATTTTAAAGATCATAGCTACTGTTTCTCATTTTTAACTTTTAAAAAGACTTCGGGAAACAAGCGCAGTCGTACCTCAACTTCCAAGCTTAATCGGTTCTGTGGCGTCACTCTCAACTCGAAACACTTATATCTGAAATCAAGGTCTCCCATTGGACTGAACTGAAATCAAGTTAGAGTACCACTGATAGTCACAATCACATTAGGTGTGGTGAAATTACCCTCTGCAATTTGACCCATCCCCCTTGTGCCACCCCCTAGGAGGTGAGGGGAGCAGTGAGCAGCAGCGGTAGCCGCGCCCGGGAATCATTTTTGGTGATTTAACCCCCAATTCCAACCTTTGATGCTGAGTGCCAAGGAGGGATGTAATGGGTCCCGTTTTTATAGTCTTCGGTATATGACTCGGCCGGGGTTTGAACTCGCGACCTGCCTATCTCAGAGCGGACACTTTAACCACAAGGCCTGAAGTCAACAGTGCATTTTGAACATGCTTTTTAAAAACAAACTTTTACAAAATAAATATTGGATAAAAACAATACAATAGAACAGGGGTAGGGAACCTATTGCTCTAGAGCCAGATGTGGCTCTTTTGATGACTACTTATGGATCTCAGATAATTTATATAGCGCTTTTCTCTAGTGACTCAAAGCGCTTTACAAAGTGACACCCACCCAATATCTAAGTTTCATTTAAACCAGTGTGGGTGGCACTGGGGTCAGGTGTGTAAAGTGTCTTGCCCAAGTACACAACGGCAGTGACTAGGATGGCGGAAGTGGGAATCGAACCTGGAACCCTCAGGTTGCTAGCACGGCCACTCTACCAACCGAGCTATGCCGAGTAACCGTGTAATACTCTTCCATATCAGTAGGTGGCAGTCGGTAGCTAATTGCTTTGTAGATGTGGGAAACAGCGGGAGGCAGAGTGCAGGTAAAAAGGTGTGTAGTGCTTAAACCAGGGGTAGGGAACCTATGGCTCTAGAGCCAGATGACTGCATATGGCTCTCAGATCAATCTTAGCTGACATTGCTTAACACGATAAGTAATGAATAATTCCGCTGGTAATCACAGTTTCAAAAATAACGTTCAAATTATTAAACATTCTCATGCATTTTAATCCAACCATCCGTTTTCTACCGCACCTGTTCAAGATGTCGTATTAATGGTAAGAAGTATTATATGTATTATTGGTTAACTTTTATAATAACAATGTTGTTAAAAAGAATAAGAGACTTATTATACTCTACAAATGTTGGTCATACTTAAAAATGCACAAATTTAGTTGTATTCAGTGTTGAAAAATGTTAAATGGCTCTTACGGAAATATATTGTGAAATATTTGGCTTTCATGGCTCTCTCAGCCAAAAAGGTTCCCAACCCCTGCAATAGAATGTACTGCTGACAACTACTGTAGTTATCTGAAGTAATGTAACAATAATGCACAATATTTACCTTGGCGAGTGGACTTTATCAATCAATCAATCAATCAATGTTTACTTATATAGCCCTAAATCACGAGTGTCTCAAAGGGCTGCACAAGCCACAAATACATGCTCATATCCCACATCAGGGCTAGAAAAAACTCAACCCAATGGGATAACAATGACAAAGGAGGGGACCAACAATGTTTTCATGGATAGACGTCCGCCGTTGAGCTATCATTCAAACGTCATTGGCGGGTGTTAGACTCATTCTGTAGTTCACACACACTTCCTTCCTTCCAATGGCTAGAAAAACAAAGTTATGTTGATCTCTCGCTTTAAGCCAATGCTAGCAAGTAACATACATGCTAACTTGAGTTTTGCCTCCAAGTGAAAGCACAACAATTAGCCCGGAAACAGCAGTCTTAAGTTGAGGTACAACTGTCATCAAAGTGATGTGTTAATTCTAAAGTAATTAAACAGAGTTAATTGTTGAACACAAATGTCAATATTAAAGCAAATATTGACTATTCCCAAAAAGTCAACGCTGAAGCAACAATCAGCCGGAGACATGGAAGACCGCAGTGTCGATGTTGACCTTTTCAATGGGGGGGTGGGTGACTTGTACCCCCGCATCAAGCACACGTACAGTACAGTACACTTACACATACTGTATTTGGATGGGTGGTCAGTGTCGTGCGGTGGTGTTATGCTGTGCTATGTCGTTTCACCACATGTTGATGAGTGCTATATCGCAGAGGAATAAGGTCCGCGGGAAATTTGAAGTCCAAGTGGGTATAGCTCGGCTAACTCCTGGACCCTCCTCAACCCCTTTTCCCAACTCTCTTCCGGAGCCCAATTTCATGACTTTTTTTCCCTGGATGTATCACAACTGCCATTTTGCTTTTCAAAAAAATGCACTCAATTAGGCGGGTTGAAATTGTTGATTGACGAGACACGTAAGAACTTACCAAAGTTTGAATATTCTGTACTTGTTGGACTCGGACTACAATAGCACTTAAGTGTATTTCAAAAACAAGCGTGCAATTGGGCTCCTCGTTCTCCCTCTCTGCTGATCTTTGTACAAACTATTGGTCGGTCCTCAGAAACAGCACATCTTAGCAGCACAAAATCTTTTTCGAGATCAAGTCATTGTCTATAAATTGTCGTTTTTTCTCACTTTTTTGCAATTTTTGCCACCGTTTTTACCAGCATTGTTATGGTGTCATTTTTGGCATCGGGGCTACGTGGAGAGTGCACGTATCTCGGGGGGGCTGGGGGGCATGGGGGGGTCGTTATCACTTTCACAGTTTCATGTGATTCTGCACACACAAATACACAAAACACACACATATTTTTTGTGCGTAAACACCAATCATTGCGGAAGTTTGATTCTAAGATTTTAACCAAAATGTCTCGTTTGTCATGAGATGTAGTCAATTCCTCACTGGAAAACACAACAGTGAGAAGAGATAGCTGTGAACTGACTAAATATTGTTGTTTATTCGACTGTTTTGTAGTGTTTCACTACAAGTTTGACTTATGTTTGAATATTGACCTCTTATGGAGCAAGATCTGAATCAGAAATGTTTCCCAAGGCATGCTTAATGTGATAATTAGTGATGGGTCCAACTATACTGTTGTGTGTGTTGTGTGTTTGTCACCTAAAGAAAGAGTGCCACTTTTGACGCCGCAAAAACCTGAATGGAATTACAAACAAAAAGAAATTCTCAAGCGCGGGATAATTTGAATATAATAGCGCCTAAAGAGGTAAATTATCTTTTTTCTATGTACTACTTGGCTCATTAAACAGAGTTGCAAGTTTAATATTACTTTTTTACACAGCTATTCATTTAAAAATAATTATATTTGCTGATAAATATTCATTTTATTTGCTGACTTTTAAATCCAGCAGATGGCGCCTTAATGAAACACCAGTATCAATACATCCAGTGAGTGTGCCACATACTCACTATAGCATAATTTACCCATCACTAATAATAATTAAAAAAAACGATAGTGAGCGAACGTAAGTCTCTATCTGCCAGTAGAGATGCTTGAACTAATTAACGCAGAGGTGTCGAAGAACCTCGCTAATATGTTCGATGAAAGGTGGCAAATGTAATGATCAGGGCTGGGAAAGGTAACACACTAATGTATGTGATTAATAACAAAAAATTATTGCATTAATCATGTATGAACGCAGATTGATCGCACAATGTATTTTGACCACAAATGCTATTTTATGTTAACAGCGGATGGTTACCTGAAAGAAAACATAATATGCAAGATAATTTGCATAAATTATGCGTTCTATGAAAGGTGGGAAATGTAAGGATTAGGTCTAAAGTATTTGATTAATCACAAAATTATAGCATTATCATATATAAACACAGCACAATTTGGTTTTACCCACACAAACTAATTTAGCCTATGAATACTTGAAAAAAAAATATATATATATGCAAGGTCATTTGCATAAATTGTAGCGATGAATTTTCTTATCATTGAATCTTAACAAGTTTACAAGATTACCTGAAATTACCAGACGAGCTTGTCAACAACAGGGAGTATACCATTGGCAATGTTCTCAACATAAGTACCACAGGCGCGACTCTTTTGTGGAAACTGCGATTAATCGCGATCAATCGACATTCAAAAGAGTGATTAACCTGTCTTTAGAAATAAATCATTTGACAGCACCAATAATGATATCAATCGTTTTGATTCGACATGTTCAAAACAGGCTAAACCAATATAGATATGCAAATATATTCAATAGAAAACAGACAAGTATTATTATTGGTATTAATAACGACATCAATTCGATATTGTTACATTACTCCTTTTTGCTGTGTTTGAATTTTTAAAACCATTTTTTTGGGGTAGTTTCTCTGTTTCATTGTATGTTTATATTAAGATGTCACCAGCCAATGAAAAACAAGCAGAGAGCCACAACTATTGTTATTTTTGCCCCTCGTTCCTGGCGCCCACTTGTTTACATAAAAACAGCAGTTTCCTGTAAATGTACTGTGTTAACTTTATTCCCCGAAAAATCCAGCACAGATATTGCAGCGCATCGGTAGTCATTAAGGCAGAAAATAGCAGAAGGTCCCATGTTTGACCTTATTTTCTACAAAATGTATTTTATTTTGCAAAAACAAAATGGGCCTCGTTTTGGAAAATTTCCCCTTATTTCTAATGCAAATTTTAACAGGTATGTGTAGATGGCTAGCGGGATTAATGACTTTATGACGAGACAACAAGCAAGAATATTCACACACACACACACACACAAACACACACACACACACAAGCCGATCATTGCCATCCCTCTGAGCCATAACTCTTTTACTGATCACCAAACATTTCACTATTTTACTAACAACTTTTATTCCTTTCATTTTTAAAATAATGTGAAGTCATTTAAATACAAAAAATGTGTTTTTTTCCCTCAGCAGTATTATGCTGTTTATTGTGTATAAAGCTATACAGTACATAAATGTGAAAAGGCCGAGAGAGAGAGAGAGAGAGAGAGAGAGAGAGAGAGAGAGAGAGAGAGAGAGAGAGAGAGAGAGAAGCTGATTCCTGATAGGATTTGATTCAGTATCAACATCCAAACTGCCTTTACACACACACACAAACAAAATAGAACTAAAGTTTACCAAATAAACTATACACAATCCTTATGGATTTTAAATGTTCATCCAAATTGCAATAAATTCGGTGCAAGATGTAAAAAAAATGAGGGAATTCAACCTTAAATAAAAAGTTTTTTTCCCAGATTCAACATCGGATACATACAAGGTGTGCTATCGTGTGTGTGTGTGTAAACGCGTTCAGACAAAGAGAGGACTGATGGTGTGTTCAGGTTCAGTCAGTATTTTTAAGGGTCTAGTTTTACAGTAACAGTATTCTTTCATTTCATTGCCTGACAATGGATGTCTTGTCAGTGTTTTTAACCTCAGATAAAAAAAAAAGAAAAAAAAAAAAAAAGAGTTGTTTTTGTGCACTTATTGGCCATTGTGAGCTCTCTATCTCTTTATTCTTGGTGTGTAAGTGCATTGACATCCCCCCTCGGTGGGACTCGCGTATAGTCTTGCAGCACTGGTTATATAACCTGAAGAAATAACAAAGATGAAAAATTCAGTTCATACAAATGAAAGAAAAATCTTATTCTTAGGTTAAAAAAAAAAAAAAAAAAAAAAAATGAAAGTGAATCTAGATGTTGTTTGTGGCATGGTTATGCATTCAAGTGGTCATAATTTTGACGATGAAACAGTATTGAAAAACCAAGAGAAAAAAACAAAACATTCCACTGGCGCTGTTCTGCTCTTTTTTTTTTTTTTTTCATTCTTCAGCTTGCAGTATTGCAGTCGCTGTTGGTAATGGTGTTGCTACGCTCGTTAGCCTGTTTCGTTGTCTACTACCAGAGCAATATGTTGTACCAGTTGGACCAAAATATGAATAAATAGTAATCCTAACCTTACATTTTTGGCATACAAGTGCATGGCAAAACAATGCAAGTCTTACGTGGTATGATCCATGGTGTTATTTATCGGTTGTTTTTGACAGATCTGCAGCTGTGATGTAATGTATTGCTCTGGACGCCCGTTACTCGCCAATCAGCTCACATCCTTGACACTGCAACTCCTAAATCGTGTCGTCTTCCTGTCCTTGGGACGACGCCTTTACCCAGCGAACAAGCACAAGGTCAAAGCGACAAATATACAACTGCAGCTCGTAAAAAGGATATTGGATGACTTGGTTCTCGCCCGTCCATACGTTTAAGTCAGGACTTTGGGAAGGCTGTCCTAAAACCTTAATTCTAGCCTAATTTAGACATTCCTTTACCACTTTTGACGTTGTCCTGTTGGAAGACCCAACTGCGCCCAAGACCCAACCTCCGGGCTGATGATTTTAGGTTGTCCTGAAGAATTTGGAGGTAATCCTCCTTTTTCATTGACCCATTTACTCTCTGTAAAGCACCAGTTCCATTGGCAGCAAAACAGGCCCAGAGCATAATACTACCACCACCATGCTTGACTGTAGGGTGGTGTTCCTTGGTTTAAAGGCCTCACCTTTTCTCCTCCAAATATGTTGCTCGATATTGTCTTGTTCACGAGTGAGGGAAGAATGGATTGTGAGATCGACAGGCGGATTGGTGCGGCTTCTTCAGTAATGCGGACGTTGTATAGATCCCTTGTGGTGAAGAAGGAGCTGAGCCGGAAGGCAAAGTTGTCAATTTACCGGTCGATCTACATTTCCATCCTCACCTATGGTCATGAGCTTTGGGTTATGACCGAAAGAATAAGATTACTGGCTGAAATTAGTTTCCTCCGCCGGGTGGCGGGGCTCTCCCTTAGAGATAGGGTGAGAAGCTCTGTCATCCGGTAGGAGCTCAAAGTAAAGCCGCTACTCCTCCACATCGAGAGGAGACAGTTGAGGTGGTTCGGGCATCTGGTCAGGATGCCACCCGAACACCTCCCTAGGGAGGTGTTAAGGGCACGTCCGACTGGCAGGAGGCCACGGGGAAGACCAAGGGCACGTTGGGAAGACTATGCGTGGCAACGCCTTGGGAGCCCCCGGCAGGAGCTGGACGAAGTGGCTGGGGAGAGGGAAGTCTGGGCTTCCCTGCTTAGGCTGCTGCCCCCGCATCCCGATCTCGGATAAGCGGAACATAAAGTATCGAAATAAGCTAAAGTAAAAAAAATAGTAGTCATTAAGAGTGTAACGTATACACCGCCATCTTCATCCAGTTTTAATGGTTTGTTCCATTTGTACTGGGGAGTCGGAATCCCAAGTCGGAAGTTTCAACTGGAATGACCCCCAAGGTCGGATTTCTTACTCGGAAAGTCCTCGCCAAACTTGGCTTTCAAAGATGGCTTCTCCGAGTGTAATCAAAAATAGAAGCTTTCGTAAAATCCGTCTTTTTCACTTCCTACAATTTCTATCGCACTATCAGCCACATACGGTGTATGGTTGGACTTATATTTATATATAGTAATGTTATTCTTGTTTGAATTACCTTTTTTCGTTTGGTATATGCATGTGCATTGCTAGCAATGGCATCTTTGAATTTTTTTCCATCCATTGTGATTGACGTTTGCAGAAGGAGCACATATTTGTCCAGAATTTGTTTATAGAATACCTTTCGTGGTTGTGGCCATCTTGAGTTCCGACCTCGTAAAAGGAATGCCAGTAACTCTGTCGTTCACATTTCCGACGTGCAACTTCCGAGCTTAGCTTAGCTTAGTTTAGTTTAGCTTGTAGCTTCGTTCCTCATCTTTACTGAACAATGGCAGTACGCTACTTTCCTCTTATCGATTTTTTTTGTGTGCGTTCTACCGAGCATTCAGGCCAACTTGTACAGAGGACACTCCTCATTGACACGACTGCTAGCCAAAAAGTATTAACGAGTAAACTCATGGCGCGACAAACACTTCCTGTTCCACACGTTTTCAGGAAAACCGTACGTCTCTGAACTGAACTTTCCGCACCTAAAAATTAAATTAGAAAATTTTGCGTTACACCCGTACTTAGGTCGTTAGCCGTGATGCTAACAAGATGGCGTAAAGAAACGAACACAATAATGAGATTATTGAACTGTAGAAGAGGATGTGAGCTGTTTGCGTCTTGTTTGTTTGACTTTTCCTGTTCTATCCACAACTTCTTGTTAAAAAAAACAAAACAAAAAAACAACAACAATGTATGTATCGACACAAAATGATAATCCCGCGTCCTTCTTGTCTGTCCACTGCTGAACTGGACTCACACTCTTCCTCCATCTTCGTATGTGTTGTGTGGAATTTCAGCATGAAGCAAACCTTCCAAAAAAAAAACAACAACAAAAAAAACACCTTAAACAGAATTCCTGATGTGCGGCTCTAAAAGGTCGGCTCTGAATCAAGGATGAAAAATCGGTGCCTGAATAAATTGAGCTCTTGTCCATCACGAGCTGGTCAGTAGACAGACAAGCAGAGTCTGCAACCCTTACCTATCTACACATAATCAGGTCGGACATTTTGGACGTAGGGAGATGTGGTTTTTTTTTTGTTTCCATCGTAGATTTTTGTACTCCACTCTGGTCGCTTAGTAGCTTTGTTCGATTCACTCCCCTATTTTGTACATATCTGTGCCAAGAGCTTGGGCAGACAGTGGCTTTTTTATTTGTAAAGACATAAATTTGCTTGCATATATAAATAAAAGGAAATACTACACTTGTGTACTTGTTAATAAGGAAACTACACGACTGGTGTCTTTATTTCATTTCATTTTTGATAAGATCTGATCAATCTTAGTCAGACATAGTCAGACTGGATCTGACCAGTCAAGCTTAACTCAACAGTCTTGGTCAATATTTGACATATACTTGTAAAGAACATAATGTCATGGCTGTCTTGAGTTTCCAATAATTTTCTACAACTCTTATTTTTTTGTGATAGAGTGATTGAAGCACATACTTGTTGGTCACAAAAAATTCATGAAGTTTGGTTCTTTTATGAATTTAGTATGGATCTACTGAAAATGTGACCAAATCTGCTGGGTCAAAAGTATACATACAGCAATGTTAATATTTGGTTACATGTCCCTTGGTGTCAGGTTCAAACACTGATGACCTTTATTAATCAGACAAGTAGTAAGAAACCATGTAGAGACAGAGTTCAATTTAGCTCATGAGGAGAACGCATGGAGCTGCACACTTAGTCACAATCTCGCCCTACGCTCCAAGGTTCAGCTCCCGCGTACCTCTATTTATTCAGGAGTTCCACAGTCAACATCACTGAGGCTGCCTCTAAAAGGACTGGTCACATATATTATGCAAAGCAGGTCCAGGATGCACAATAAGTGACGGAATGTGCTGGGGGCCTTGTGATTTTGCCTTGTCTCCGCTTTGTCTGAATGCTGCCGTCTTATCTGCGTTGAGGTCCTTAATGTCCCTAGCTGTTAGCGGCCTTGTCTCTGCTTCGTCTGCATGCTGTCGTCTTAGCTTCGTTGAAGTCCTTGGCTGTTAGTGGCCTAAAACAACGATAACATTTGCGGCTGAGGCCACCCCTCAGACAAAAAGTTTCATCCTTGCACAGATTAAAAAATGTCTAACTTGAGCACAATAGCTAATAACTAGAGCAACGGACTTTAAGCATACTAAAGTTTGTGTGATAATATATATACATGATTATTTTAACACTTGGCAAGTTTAACTGCAATAAGGCGCTTTTGGTAGCCATCCACAAGCTTCTGGTTGAATTTTTGACCAACTCTCTTGACAAAATTGGAGCAGTTCAGCTAAATGTGTTGGTTTTCTGACACAGACTTGTTTCTTTAGCATTGTCCACACGTTTAAGTCAGGACTTTGGGAAGGCCATTCTAAAACCTTAATTCTAGCCTGATTTAGCCATTCCTTCACCACTTTTGACGTGTGTTTGGGGTCATTGTCCTGTTGGAACACCCAACTGCGTCCAAGACCCAACCTCCGGGCTGATGATTTTAGGTTGTCCTGAAGAATTTGGAGGAAATCCTCCTTTTTCATTGTCCCACTCTGTAAAGCACCAGTTCCATTGGCAGCAAAACAGGCCCAGAGTATATACTACCACCACCATGCTTGACGGTCGGATTGGTGTTCCTCGGATTAAACGCTTCACCTTTTCTCCTCCAAACATATTGCTGGGTATTATGGCTAAACAGCTCAATTTATGTTGTATCTGACCATAGAACTTTCCTCCACAAGGTCTTATCTTTCTCCATGTGATGTCAGGGCAATGACCCCAAACACAAGCCAAAAGTGGTAAAGGAATGGCTAAATCAACAAATTTAGCTGAACTGCACCAATTTTGTCAAGAGGAGTGGTCAAAAATTCAACCAGAAGTTTGCCAGAAACTTGTGGATGGCTACCAAAAGTGCCTTATTGCAGTGAAACTTGCCGAGGGACATGTAACTAAATATTAACATTGCTGTATGTATACTTTTGACCCAGCAGATTTGCTCACATTTTACTGACTCTTACTGACATCTAGTGGCGATAGGAAATTACTACGTTTGATTTGTTCACTTCCGGGTCGACGATTTCAGGAAGTCAGTTTATGAGACAAATGAGAAGCAGACAAAATTGTGTTAGCTATTACATGCCTTGGAAAAGATAAGACTGTAAGTAAACTGTTGAACTTGTTTATATACTTCAATATTAAGGTGGAAAGTGGTTCAATTTGATAGTAAGATGTTCATGGAAAAACAATTTTTGTGCGCTGTTTTGAGGACTTAAAATGGCTGCTAGTCAAGCTATTTCCACCATCAAAACAGTTTCAACACTCAGTAGTATTTCTTTGATGATAGTATTGTATATTTGTGTAAAGCTAGTATTTACATATTGTGTATTACCAGTCGACCGTGTGTATCCCACCTAGGCCTTCAGTGATGTCAGACTTCAATAATTACCTCTCAAAATACCAACATTAATGTCACCACATGACCATTGCGGGAGAAATACTATACAGAAACACATGTACGCACTACTGGGCATTGAAACATATCAACAGTGTACAAAGTAGTTATTATCTGGTGCATTTAGAAAACAATTAAAATGCTTTAGCAATTAAAATATATCTTATGTGGTACTTACCATGAATAGATCAACGTGGACTTATTTGGGTGTTACCATTTAGTGGTCAATTGTACGGAATATGTACTGTACTCTGCAATCTACTAATAAAAGTTTCAATCAATCAAAATAAAAAAAAATGTCAAAATTAAAATTGCAAAAAACATATTAAAAGTGATTTTTTTTTTATATTTGAAAAATTCATAACACTTATCGAAGCCGTACAATTAGAATCAGAATCAGACATACTTTATTAATCGCCGAGGGGAAATAACAATTTTCAGCACAATCCCATTCAAGATCAGACAAACATTACAGTTAGACAGAACAGGATCGCTGACGTGTCTGCCAACTTCCGGCGCCCCTTACAAAAAGGTGAGATACAGGTAAACAAGTGTTTAAACGATTAAAATTAAATTAAATTAAAAAATCGGTCTAAGCCTGGGCCTCTTGAGAGGGGGTCCAGACTGAGGCCAAGGGGGAAAAAAAACAACTCATAGCCATAGTAGACATCCCTCTTACAACATCAAAGAACACAAAGAACATTAAAGACATTAAAGAGCAGAGCTGATGCAACCAGCCACTTCTACATACAGCTATGAATTAAAAGTAAAATAAACATATACACTGTGGTGGCCTCTGCGGTGTTCCACGCCATCGTCTGCTGGGGTGGAGGGAGTATGGCCAGAGAATGGGCCAGACCCAACAAAGCAACCAAGAGAGCCGACTCAAGCCAGTTATACCCCTTGTTGTCAGCTTATTCAAAGGGAAATGGCAAGCATTTCCCCATTTCATCGCCAGAACAGCTGAGCTAATTTCCGGGGTTGGCCGACATTGTCTAACAAGATGTAGTTTCTCTTTAAATATCCTTCTTGAAAATGGCCTTGAAAATATATATCTGCCACCTAGTCAATGTTTTGTTCTCCTTCGTTGTGGATCAGCACTTCCCGCTTACTGCTAAATAGCAACATATGATTGGATACTCACTTTGGAATGACAAGTGAGTTTCCAATCACAGTCTTGTTAACATCAGGCTCCTTGGAAAGGATACTTTCAACAAATTGTGATCTGATTGGCTTTCGCAACTGTCTCTCAACTCTATGTGTTCTCAAATTCATCCGCTATGAGTATCCAATCACAGGAGGTGTAGATGTCACGTTCAAGGTGAGGCCAGCTAGAAGGCTTTACTGACAACAACTCGTGATCTGATTGGCTATCGCAACTGTCTATCAACTGTATGTCCCCGTTTGCCATTGTTGATTCCGAAGGCCTCGGGCAGATTTGGTGCAGCATGGCAACATAAGCTAGCTGAAATCTGATTGGATACAAACTAAAACTAAAAACAACAGCACTGGAAGGAGCATCATATGACATGAAGAAAATATGAAAGTTTTTAGATATTTAGGGAAAGTAAAAATAGAAAAAATCTTTAATTATGATCATGATTTCTGGTTAAGTTAGACCAGCAGAGGAGGCCTTGCTGGCCCTGACGGCACACGACTGTGTTTTATATTTCAGTATGTTATTTAAATCACATAGCTCATTGTTTTGTATTAATTATTTTGGAACATCTTGGATTGTTTGCTGTCTGCCAAGTTGTATAACCTCAATACATATAGTGAGGGCAGAACACACACACACACACACACACACACACACACACACACACACACACACACAGTCTTGTCGGTGAGCCCCAACACGTTAACCACTATGTTGCTACAATAAAAAACAAAAATAGGAAAAAAACTTACCTTGTGTTTGTGAATATTTCTGGCAAAAATAATATTTGTAATGATTATTCTGAGAGTGTTCAACAAAATGAAATAGTCACCGCTGACATTAACACAAAAGTGCACTTTGGCACCCTTTTCGGTCCCATAGAAATTAAAGACTTGCTGCGGAACAAACCCCCTAAGTGTCAAGATGGTGGGGGTCGCAGCTTGCTGCGGGGTCGTTCTCCCAGGAAGGCAGACAGGAACATATTCGGAACATGGCGTGCAGGTAAAAACATGATTTAATCATTAACTAAGAAAAGTACAAACAAATGGCGCGCACAAGGTGGAGACACAAACTTAGCCCATGGAAACAAAAACTAACTCTTAGACAGACTATGGACATGAAACCAAAAAAAACACTTACTGTGATGTGAAACAAGCAGCATAAACTATGAAAAGAACTAGCATGACCAGAGCATGAAAAGAACAACAACATTGACGCCAGGCCGACTGCCTGGCAACTACAAGCTCAAATAAGAGTGACATGATTAACACAGGTGTGTGACTCCTAAACAAATCAGGTGCGAGTCCAAATGAGTACAGGTGAAACCAATGAGTTGTCATGGAAACAAAACAAAGGAGTGAACAAACAGGAACTAATGGAGTCTTGAAGTAACATAACACAACTAAACAAAACATGATCACAAAACACGACACTAAGCTGACAGAATCCTGCCACGAGCTCGGGGCTAACTAACTAAAACGCTAGCTTAAAGCGATTGTCTAGCCACCCACAGCCAGACAGAGAGACTGTGAGACATTTAGACTTAGAGTCTTAGACTTAGACTTCCTTTTATTGTCATTCAAATTAGAACTTTACAGTACAGATAAGAACGAAATGTTGTTGCATTAGCTCATAGTAGTGCAGAATAAAAGAGCAATAAGGTGCAGATATAACTAAAAAGATTACTGTACCGATAAATATATTGCACTTTTGCATATGCATCCAAGTTTATGGATGTATGTTATATTGTCTTTATATTCCAGCGAGTTAATCCGTTTTTGGGGGGAATTGAGGGCATTATTATGATGCGTTCAAGAGTCTTACGGCCTGAGGGAAGAAGCTGTTGCAGAACCTGGAGGTCCTGCTACGGAGGCTACGGAACCTCTTTCTAGAGTCCAGCAGTGAAAGCAGTTCTTGGTGGAGGTGGGAGGAGTCTCTGCAGATTTTCTAAAAACCTGGTCAAGTAGTGGCTTTTTGCGATTCCCAAGATAGGAGGAAGAGGAGTCCTGATGATCTTCTCCGCCAGCCTCAACACAAGACTTCCAGCCTGAGGCATTGCTGGCTCCAGTCCAGACAGAGATGCAGTGGGTCAGTAGGCTCTGTATAGTGCCTCTGTAGAATGTGGTGAAAATGGGGGAAGGAAGTTGTGCTCTTTTCATCCAACGCAAAAAGTTCATGCGCTGCTGAGCTCTTTTTACAAGAGCTCCGGTGTGTAGGGACCAGGTCATATTGTCAGTTATCTGCTTACAAACTCCAATTCTGTGCCGTTGATGAAGAGTGGAGTGTGGCTGGACAGGTGCGTCTTGAAGTCGACGATGATCTCCTTGGTCTTGTCGACGTTCAGGACCAGGTTATTGGTTCCGTACCAGTCAACCAGATGTTTCACCACCTCGCTGTAGTCCATGTTCTGTCGACCGCTTACTTTACAATGTGGTTTTTAGTGGACCTGGCGCAGCAGTCATGGGTCATCAGCATGAACAGCAGCGGTCTCAGGACGCCATGCTTGCCAACCTTGAGACCTTCGATTTCGGGGGGTGGGGGGTTGGGGGGGATGATCAAGGATGGAGCGCGGGTGGAGCGCGGGGCGTGGTTAAGAGTCAAATATTTAATATATATATATTAAATATATATATATATATATATATATATATATATATATATATATATATATATATATATATAATATTGGCCCTGCGATGAGGTGGGGACTTGTCCAGGGTGTACTCCGCCTTCCGCCCGATTGTAGCTGAGATAGGCGCCAGCGCCCCCCGCAAACTCCAAAAGGGAATAAGCGGTAAAAAATGGATGGATGGATATAATATTGGCCCTGCGATGAGGTGGCGACTTGTCCAGGGTGTATGCCGCCTTCCGCCCGATTGTATCTGAGATAGGCGCCAGCGCCCCCCGCAACCCCAAAAGGGAATAAGCGGTAGAAAATGGATGTATATATATAATACTTGACTTTCAGTGAATTCTAGCTATATATATATATATATATATATATATATATATATATATATATATATATATATATATATATATATACACATATATACATATATAAAAGAAATACTTGAATTTCAGTGTTCATTTATTTACACATATACACACACATAACACTCATCTACTCATTGTTGAGTTAAGGGTTGAAATGTCCATCTTTGTTCTAATCTCTGTCACAATTTTTCTAACCACAGCTAGACTCTCTGGCAGAGAAGAAGTCTAGCAAAACTCCTAGCCATTATGGACAACACCTCCCACCCACTACACTCGGACTTTGCGGAGAGAATGAGCACATTCAGTGGAAGGCTCAGACTCCCAAAATGTAACACGGAACGACACAGGAGGTCTTCATACCGACAGCTATCAGACTGTATAATGCATATGTTCCTTGACTGCACTTAAATGTAGAATATATTTTTATTATTCATATATTAAATATATTATATGTATAATATATTATACATATTATTTATTATTATCATTGTTTATTGTGAGCGAACTGTGGTGCTAAATTACATAAAGTACATTCTATTCTACATTCTATTCTATTCTATGTACAATAGATGGCAGTATTGTCCTGTTTAAGAGTGTCACAAGTTCACAACATTGGAGCTTATGGCAGACAAACTGCTTTACGGTAGACGGAAATCTGACTGCTGTTGTTGTGTTATTACCGGGCTGGGAGGACTTTAATGAAACTGCCTAACAATAAACCCACATAAGAAACCAAGAACTCGCCCTCGATCATTCTACAGTTATTACGTCATTGGGCAGGCACGCTCTTTATACTGTGGGAAAGCGGACGTGAAAACAGACTGTCGACACGTCACTCAGGTCCGCTTGGAGCTGTAGGGGGCGTGGCCTCCAGGTCCGCCTGAATTTCGGGAGAGAATTTGTCCTGGGAGGTTTTCGGGAGAGGCGCTGAATTTCGGGAGTCTCCCGGAAAATCCGGGAGGGTTGGCAAGTATGCAGGACGCAGACCCTGGAGAGCCGGTGCTCAGGGAGATGGCACTGGAGGTGTTGTCGCCCACTCTCACAGACTGGGGTCTGTCTGTGAGGAAGTCAAGCAGCCAGTTGCATGGGGGGGTATTGAATTTAAAACGTTTCTGATCCAACAAAGTTATCACTACGACAATTGTGGAAATAAACACGTCAGAAGTGCAGCTCACTGTCAAAGCTTTTCAAAATGGCCGTTACAGATAGTGATGTCATCCAAATGGCAGGCCCCGATGGCTTCAAGTGGCATTCAAAATGAATGAATGAATTAACCGTTTGTATGCCGACACGTGGTTCGCACACAAAGGCATATTTGGCACAATGTAAATGATTCAACAGGGGGTGGGGGGGATGCAAATAAAACTCTGCTTAGGACCCCAATTTAGCCCTGCTTATTTTTACACTTTTAAATTAATGTTCTCTAAATAATGTTAATATAAGTTGCTCATTGTTAAGATAACAAGAAAAATAAACAGAATCATTTTCTTCAGGTAAAAAAATGTTCACATAGTTTTTCATTTATTTTTTCTTATAAAACCCAAAAAAATGTGGTTCTACCTTTATTTTGACACAAAGTACCGGCGCCCAAACGCTGTGTTACCTGGTGGTTAAAGTCTGATCCCCATGATGACACATTGGCACCAATGGACGCTGGCACTTACCTCTGCCTCCCTGTAGAAAGAAAACCATGACAAGTGCCTCCCCGTAGGACATTTTTCAGCATTTCATTGTTCGATTAACAAAAATGAGGATTCCACACTTACATTATTACACCTAAGGTAGAAAGTTATGGTGTATAGTAAGTTGGCGACATGCTGACAAACAGGCAGGCACGTGCCTTTTAATTTTCCTGAAGGAACTCTCCTGAAGGAATCAATAAAGAACTATCTATCCAAACCAATTGTGTGGTGTGTACCCAAAGATCCAGAAGCGGAAGCAAAAACAAATTCCAAAGTCTTTAAGAGCAGGTAAGGGTACGAAAAGGATGATTGAGGAAGCACATGGTGAACTATACAAAATCAAAACTGTTGTTCACAACAGGAAACAGCTACGCTTAACACGCAGGGGGAGGGAGTGCGAACCTGAGTGGGAGCCTCGAACAGGGAGAAGCAGGATGAGGAGTCTCGGTGGTTTTTCCAGAGTAATTGCCAGGAAAAATGTAACCATGCATTAAATCAGCCTCAGTAGCCACAGTGCTGATTAGTGGTTGGTTCACCCGATGACCCTGGCAACAGTAGATCGCCCAACTTCAGCAAGCAGAGAGAGACTGGGCTCATGAGACCCCAGGCGATCATAACAGTATCATACATCCCTCAGTGGACGCCCCTTGGTGGCTTACCTGGCTCATCAAGAAAAACTGTGGTAAATATCAAAGACGAGATTAAGGGACCTGGCGACCCAAGTGCGCTTCTCTGTGCCATACCCTTCGCAGTTAATCAGACACTAATACCCGCTTCCCCCTCCTTATCACTTCCAGGAACGCCTTAACTGTGAAATTGGGGTGACCGTCGACCAGCCAGGAGTACGGGCCGACGTAGCTGGGGTCCGGCTTCTTAGATTCTGTGGCAAGAGGCATGACACGGGACGACTGCCGTACCATCTGACCCACCTGGTGTGCGATGACGGTTGGCCAGACATTGATTACACAATGATGTCCTACACGGGTCAGAGGGAGTGGACCAACCAGGACCATGAAGCGGCCATCGGCTGCGTCTGCCTTTAGCGTCGCTCGACTTAGTAAACCGACTTTCCCAAAGTTCCTTTATCAGCTCAGCCACATCATGAGCCTAGCATAGACAGGCTGATACCAATGGCACCAGGGTTTCTGATCCAAGGATTGAAACGCAAGAGGTTGGAACCCATACATCCATCCACCCATTTTCTACCGCTTGTCCATGTTTGGGTTGCGGGGGGTAGCTGGAGCCTATCTCAGCTGCTTTCGGGCGGAAAGCGGGTGCACACCCTGGACAAGTCGCCATCTCATCGTAGGGCGAGGTTGGAACCCATAAGCCATATGGAAAGGAGTGTGGCTGAGCTGATGAAGGAACTGTGGGAAAGTTGGTTGACAAAGTCGAGCGACGCTAAAGGCAGACGCAGGGGATGGCCGCTTCATGGTCCTGGTTGGTCCGCTGCCTCTGACCTTCGCTTTGGGGGTGTTGGCAGATAACAGACATGGTGAAGCGTTCAAGGACCTGTAGAATGCCTCCCATAAAGCCAATGAAAACTGAGGACTGCTGTCAGAGACCACCTCTGTGGGGGTTGGAGCATGCCACAAAAGGAGCCATCTTGGAGAACCTTTTAACGAGTGGTGTTGCCTGTGAGAACCTTACGATGTGAGATCATAGGTAGAGAGCGGAGAAGTGTTTACGGAGCTGGAAAAAAAAGTAAATAGTACGACTGACACAATTAGCTCAGTTTTGGAGTCATGTGACTACATTACATTGTCCCCAAAACTTGTCTCAAGCATTCAGGTGTTAGTCAACAACCTTCCCTAACTCGCTTTCTCAACAAGCTTCTTGTTGATAGTCTTGCAGTCCATCAGTAATCTTGCAGGCCTACAATCCTGTCCCTGACGTCCATTGACAGTCTTCTCTTAGAGATGTTTGAATGGAAGTGCTTGTTTCTGTGACACGTATATAAGGAGATAAGATTAAGAATACTTTCTGATAGGGACTGGGCCAATTTGTGTTTCATGGACACATAACGGTCTGTGAGGGCCATAATGCTTTTTGGTTGGTAGGGAAACAATTACATATATTTCGATCAATTTACAGTATAAGTCAGGCTTGCCACTCACAGTTTGTTTGTGTTTTAGTTTTTCCTCTATGCGTGTTTAGTATTCCCTGTCCTTAGTTCCTGTCAGCAATCTTATTTGGGTTCAGCTTCCTGTTTGTCTCCCTGTGTGCTGTTTTCCCCACAGCTGCGGCTGATTGGCACCTGGCCACACCTGGTGTCAATCAGCCCGCTCCTTTTTTACCTGCTTTGTTCCTCCAGTCAGTGCTGGATTATTGTCATGTCGATGTCGCTCTTGTCGTTGCTATCTGTCGTGTCGTGTTTTGTCAATGCAGCATTGCGGTAAGCTTTATCTGATTGCGGTTTTTAGCTTACTGCCTTTTGTTCCCTGCTTTCAAGTTTGTTTTCATATTTAATGTACAACTTCTGTTTCCTGGTCGAGACCTGCTAGTTTCCACACTAGGCCTTTTTGTTTTTGCTAGCTTCCATGCTAAGCTCCGTTTATTTTCTAGTTCCCATGCTAGGGAACTAGAACTTTTGTTTGTTATCCGCCCACGTGCACAGTTTTTGTTTGTACCTTTTGTTTGGTTTTGTGTTAGTTTTGAATTAAATTATGTTTCCTTACAAAATGCCTGCCTCCTTCTCTGCATATTGGGGTTTGTCACAAACAAACTCTTGACAGTATAACCTTTTATACTTTATTCTGTCTTTCTATGATGAAACAAACCCACTGTAATATTGATGGACTGTAAAGAAGTGTCGGAACCTAAGATGCAGCGTGGATTACATTCCAGCAATATTTTCTTTTTTATTCAGCACAAAAATAAGACATGACAAGAAGAAGGTGAGAAAAAAGAATTCTACACTCGAGGAGTCAAAACAAGGCATAGCACATACATCGCTCCTCACCAGAATCTAGGTTACCGTATTTTTCAGACTAAAAGGCGCACTTAAAATCCTTTCATTTTCTCAAACTCGACAGTGCGCCTAATGAACGGGATAATTTTGGTTGTGCTTACCAACCTTGAAACTATTTTATTTTGTACACAGTGAAATGATAAGTGTGACCAGTAGATGGCAGTCACAAATGAGAGGTACGTGTAGACTGCAGTATGACTCAAGTAAACAACACCAGCATTTTATATGTTCCATTGAAAGTATAGAACATTACTCACGCCGCTCAAAAATCTATCAAAATGTTTTAGCATGACTTTGGTAAGCTATGAAGCCGCACCGCTTATGGATGGTACTGTGCTTCAACTTACCAGTATTATTATGGTGTGTGTATAAGGTAAGACATGTTATCTGACGTTTTGTTTCACAATATTATACAAAAGCAACTTTTCTTACTTTCTGGTACCTGCTGATCTGTATTTGGATCTGCATAAGTCCTGAAAATTTGCGCGCATCCGACTTTGTAGTCCGTGCCGACTCAATAGTCGATAAGCTTCTTCTTTTTGTCTTTTTTCTTGTTATGGGAAATTCATCCTCCACTGTTGCCATTTCTAATATAAAGTAGTGTAAAGTTCTTACTTATATCCGTCAGAGAAATCCACCTGAAAGCGCTAAAACATACCGGTAAAGTGAGTTGAGATTATACACCCAAGGAACTTTAGTTATTAGAGACTTCCGGTCGTACAGTTTTTCACGGGACACATATCCGGCGTTGTTGTTGCACTAGTGTGCCACAGATGAGGAGAGGCTACTCTTTTATTGATTGAAGTAAAGTCTGAATGTCATTAAAACAGTTAGCTCCATCTTTTGACACTTCTTCCACTCCCGTCCTTGCACGCTACACTGCTAAACCAAAGATGACGGAGAAAAAAAGCTGCCGAAGGTGAGCCACGTAACAAAACGGCGCATACTAAAGCGACTGTCAGAAAACGACTTGAAGATGATCTGTAAAACATAATTTATGCAACCATCTTTACATGTTTATGTGGACCACAAAGATTGGTTTTACATTTAGAAAAAAAAAATCATAATATGACCCCTTTATTGCGCTCAATAATATGGTGCGACTTTTGAATGAAAACAGACCTGACTAGACCCGCTCATCGGCAGTGCACCTTATAATTTGGTACACCCTATGGTCCGGAAAATACGGTAATTAAATTAAAAGCAGAAAAGGGAGAAAGTATTTCCAAACTAGGTACACAAAATGACCACCCAAAAAATACACAGAATACAGAATATAATAGCCAACTTACAAAATCAGCAGGAGATCAAATACTTATTTTGCCCACATATATTCATGTCAATTAAAATACAGTATTTCCTTGAATGGCTGCCGGGGATGTAATATGCGCCTGCCTTGAATTACTGCCGGGCAAAACTCGCTCCCTAAATTTATTAGCACATGTTTACTTTTATCGCCTGGTCAAATTCGTGACGTCATGAGTAATGCTTCCCCTGCCATCATTTTCAAAATGGTGGAGGAGGTTTTTTTGCTTTTAATGTGTGTAAACCAGGGATCTTGTTCCACAGCCATACAGATCACACTGATGGTTGTGCTATAAAACAATTTTAACACTCTTACTAAAATGTGCCACACTCTGTGAACCCACACCAAACAAGAATGACAAACACATTTCTGGAGAACATTGGCTCTGTAACACATAATAAACGCAACATAAGATTTACCCAGAATTCACCCGCTAGCACCAGAACCACCCCCTCCGTGCGTCGGTTGAGGTGGGTGGGGTTGGGGGCGCGTGTATAATATGGCCAATAGTCATGGATGCATTGGAATTCTGGGTAATTCTTATGTTGCGTTTATAATGTGTTACAGAGCCAATGTTCTCCAGAAATGTGTTTGTTTTTCTTGTTTGGTTAGGGTTCACAGAGTGTGGCGCATATTAGTAAGAGTTATATCCCAACCCTCAGTGTAAATGGTATGGCTGTTGACCAAGTATGCATTGCAATCTCGTATGAGAAGCAGCGAAATGTATGCGTCCTACTGGCACGCAAATAGCATGGTGCAAAGGTGGGCGCAAAGACATGTTGTAGAGCAGTGGTCCCCAACCACCGGGCCGCGGCCGCAGATTAATTTTATATGAATTTTTGCTTTTATCACACTCAATTATTTGCTGCATGCCATTGATGAGTGCAGGGGTGAGAAGAGGTTTTAAAATTAATAGCGCCTGCTTACTTTTACCGCATGCATTGAATGAGCGCGGTTGTGAGAAGATGTTTTAAATTAGTTAACGCCCCGGCGGCTATTCAAGGAAATACGGTAGGTGTATTAGACCTTTGTCATGCGTGACACATCAACTTTTCAACTATTTTCAGTGCATTTAAGTTGGTGGCAGATATATGGGTGTACTGTAGTCAATGAAAGCAACATCATTACACTGCGTCAAATCCAAGCAGAGGATGTTCACCTTTTTTTTTATGTAAAAATATCAGATTACAGTTTAGATGATTTTCCTTTTATTGTTTTGACGTCGCCAGTCAAAGGATGTAAACACAGTTTCTATTTTATAAAGCTGTACAAAAATGAACCGAGGATTAAGCACAGTATCACACAGCAACAGAAGATCATCATTTGTTTCTTGACAGCGTGCAGAAGAAGGACAGGGAGACAAAAAAAGAGATGAAAAACAAATGTTAGTATGAGACAGAAATGGGTAAATACAACAGAATACTTTTCATTTTGGTCATAATTATGAAATGGTTACAGTATGATATTGCAGACAAAGCGGAAGCAATTATTTTCTACAACAGCAGTTGGACAAATCTTCAATTAAGTTTGGTACAGTCATAACTTTGGTTTTCGTAGGCCCCGACTTTCGTATAATTCAAATTTCAACACAATTTTTTCCGGTTTTCTCATACCGTTTGATTATCGTCCATTTGCCCGAAAATCATTGCGTGAAGCTGAGTCCCCAAACAAAGAATCCCTCATATTGAGGTTGGAATTGGGGGTTAAAGCACTAAAAATTATTCCCGGGCGTAGCCACCGCTACTGCCCACCGCTCCCCTCACTTCCCAGGGGGTGATCAAGGGTAATGGGTCAAATGCACAGAATAATTTCACCACACCTAGTGAGTGTGTGTCAATTGGTACTTTAACTTATATTGGTGGTTGGGCCTCTGTACTTTTTGTTTATTGAATTCAACTGCTGAATAATCCACCATGGGGCCAAATACTGTCAAGGGTGCCAACACATTGATAAAGAAGGTGAGAAACACAATTGAGTATGGGTGCTGAAATTTTTTTCATATTCAAAAATCGATTTAAAAAAAGAAGAATTTATTTATTTACCTTCTTTTAAAAAAATATTGTGAAAAAAAGTTTAGTTTTTTTGGGATATTAAAAAAAGACAACACTTTTTATTAAGAATGTATTTATTTTTTATTTTTTAAAAAGTCCATCTGTGCGCTTAATCGCAGCGTGTATACGTCATATGTCGCAGCCAAGAGGAGCTTTTATAACCTGCATCGAACGGTTTTATTATACCTTTTACAACAAACAAATGAATTAAGTTATTTTTATATATATATATATATATATATGTTTGCATTAGAGATGTCCGATAATGGCTTTTTTGCCGATATTTCGATATTGTCGAACTCTTAATTACCGATTCCGATGTCAACTGATTCCAAAATATACAATCGTGGAATTAACAAATTATTATGCCTATTTTTTTTGTGATTCCTTGCTGGATGCATTAAACAATGCAAAAAATGTTTCCAAAATAAATCAACTCAAGTTATGGAAGAAAAATGCCAACATAGCACTGCCATTTTTATTATTGAAGTCACAAAGTGCATCATTTTTTTTTAACATGCCTCAAAACAGCAGCTTGGAATTTGGGACATGCTCTCCCTTTGAGAGCATGAGGAGGTTGAGGTGATGCGGGGCCGGGGGTGTATATTGTAGCGTCCCGGAAGAAATTGTCCTGCAAGGGGTTCTGGGTATTTGTTCTGTTGTGTTTATGTTGTGTTACGGTGTGGATGTTTTTCCCGAAATGCGTTTGTCATTCTTGTTTGGTGTGGGTTCACAGTGTGGCGCATATTTGTAACAGTGTTAAAGTTGTTTATACGGCTACCCTTAGTGTGACCTGAATGGCTGTTGACCAAGTATGCTTGCATTCACTTGTGTGTGTGTAAAAAGCCATAGATATTATATGATTGGGCCAGCACGCAAAGGCAGTGCCTTTAAGGTTTATTGGCGCTCTGTACTTCCCCCCACGTCCGTGTACACAGTGGCGTTTTAAAAAGTCATAAATGTTACTTTTCGAAACCGATACCGATATCACATTTTAAAGCATTTTTCGGCCGATGATATTGGCAGTCTGATATTATTGGACATCTCTAGTATGCATGCTTTGGAGCCCCTGCCTCGAATTGATTGAAACTTTTATTAGTAGATTGCACAGTTCAGTACATATTCCGTACAATTGACCACTAAATGGTAACACCCGAATAAGTTTTTCAACTTGTTTAAGACGGGGTCCATGTTAATCAATTCATGGTAAAGAAAGTAAATAATGTTTGCCTTGGTGCTCTTCCAACTTGCCTTGGTGCCCTAAAATATGAGCCCTTCTTTAAGCCAGTGGTTCTCAAACTTATCTCAGTGATGTACCCCCTGTGAACATTTTTTTTAATTTAAGTACCCCCTAATGAGAGTAAAGCATTTTTGGTTGAAAAAAAGAGATAAAGAAATAAAATACAGCACTATGTCATCAGTTTCTGATTTATTAAATTGTATAACAGTGCAAAATATTGCTCATTCGTAGTGGTCTTTCTTGAACTATTTGGAAAAAAAGATATAAAAATAACTAAAAACTTGCTGAAAAATAAACAAGTGGTTTGATTATGAATAAAGAGTTCTACATATAGAAGTAATCATCAACTTAAAGTGCCCTCTTTGGGGATTGTAATAGAGATCCATCTGGATTCATGAACTTAATTCTAAACCAGTAGTTCTTAACCTTGTTGGAGGTACCGAACCCCACCAGTTTTATATGCGCATTCACCGAACCCTTCTTTACTGAAAAATAAAATGTTTTGTTTTTTCAAACTCAAGAATGGATCCATAATACGCTGATAGGGAGAAGTGTTTATTTACACGATAAGTCGGATGTGTCTTTACCTTTATGGCGGAGTCTCCGCCGAACCCCTGAGGCCGACTCACCGAGCCCCTAGGGTTCGATCGAACCCAGGTTAAGAACCACTGTTCTAAACAGTTCTTCACAAAAAAAAAATCATTAACATCAATATTTATGGAACATGTCCACAAAAAAATCTAACCGTCAACACTGAATATTGCATTATGGCATTTCTTTTCACAGTTTATGAACTTACATTCATATTTTGTTGAAGTATTATTCAGTAAATATATTTATAAAGGATTTCTGAATTGTTGCTATTTTTAGAATATGTTTTAAAAATCTCACGTACCCCTTGGCATACCTTCAAGTACCCCCATTTGAGAACCACTGCTTTAAGGCAACACTTGCCTTGCCCTTAAAAAGTAAAAACTCGAGGCCTGATTTGTCATACCAATAATGATAAAGACTTACCCTGCGTGCCTCCTGCTGGAACTTGGCAGCTTTTTTGGTGTCAGCCACTGCTCTTTCTACAAAACCCACGGACTGGTCCATGTTGCTCTCAATTCTGTCAATCATGCCACCCTGAGAGATGCCAGGGCAAGAAATGACCAGAGTCAATGAATACACGCATTAGTTCCTCACATAAAATATCCATCCATCCATCCCTTTTCTACTGCTTATTCCCTTTGGGGTCGCGGAGGGGCGGGCGCTGGTGCCTATCTCAGCTACAATCGGGCGGAAGGCGGGGTACACCCTGGACAAGTCACTCTCTCATCGCAGGGCCGACACAGATAGACAGACAACATTCACAAACTAGGGACCATTTAGTGTTGCCAATCAACCTATCCCCAGGTGCATGTCTTTGGAGGTGGGAGGAAGCCGGAGTACCCGGAGGGAACCCACGCAGTCACAGGGAGAACATGCAAACTCCACGCAAATGTTCTGATTGAACCCAGGACTACTCAGGACCTTCGTATTGTGAGGCAGACGCACTAACCCCTCTGCCATGTTTTTGTCCTCATCACCTTAACCGTTGCCCTCCAATCCTAAGTCATTGTGAAGCCTTTCCTCAATGGTCAGTTTTCCTTTTAGACACATACTTAATTAGGAAAATATAAATACGACATTTGCTTTGTTTTCTGTAGCCGAGGATCGGACCACCAAGTGCCCTGCCTTCGGCTGCCGCCCAGCTCACAATGCACCCGACCTCTATGGCCCCTCCTGTGAGTGGTGAGCCCATTAGAGGGATGACCCACGTTGCGTCTTCGGCCACCAGGCGCTCGCCATCGTGCCCCAACTCCGGGCCTGGCTCCAGAGCGGGGCCCCGGTGACCCGCGTCCGGGCAAGGGAAATCTGAGTCCATTTTGTTGTAATTCCATAGAAGTCTTTGAGCTGCTCTTTGTCTGATCACTCACCTAGTACCTGTTTGTCTTGGGAGACCCTACCAGGGAGCATTAAAGCCCCCAGACAACAAACCTCCTAGGATCATTGGGACACGCAAACTCCTCTACCACGGTAAGGTAGCTGCTCCTCCACATCGAGAGGAGCCAGATTAGGTGGCTCGGGCATCTGGTCAGGATGTCACCCGAACACCTCCCTAGGGAGGTGTTTAGGGCACGTCCAACCGGTAAGAGGCCACGGGGAAGACCCAGGACACGTTGGGAAGACTATGTCTCCCGGCTGGCCTGGGAACGCCTCGGGAACCCCCGGGAAGAGCTAGACGAAGTGGCTGGGGAGAGGGAAGTCTGGGCTTCCCTGCTTAGGCTGCTTCCCCCGCGACCCAACCTCGGATAAGCGGAGGATGATGGATGGATGGCTTTATTTTGAAAATGTCTATCTTTCATCAAGATGGATGCTAAGACTTTGAGTGGGTCTTTACCTACACTAACTTACGCCTTCACGTTGCCTTTGACAACGACTGAAACATTCACCAGTACAAAGACAGACCTAAAGCTACAAGGTCATCTGGACAGTAAGTACAGAGAAAATGGAAATGTTTGTCCATTCTAGTGTCGCTTGCATAGTGCGGTAATGTGAATAATGAAGAAAAAGAAACGCCAACAATGGCCAACTGCTCAGCATTCTTTACATTTCTACATACATGGCTACTCTGTACTGTATTCTATCATAAAGCAATACCCAAATTCAAGTTAATTTTCAATTTATAGGTACCGTATTTTCCGGACCATAGGGTGCACCAGATCATAAGGCGCACTGCCGATGAATGGTCTATTTTTGATATTTTTTTATACTAACCCCGTTTCCATATGAGTTGTGAAATTGTGTTAGATGTACATATAAACGGAATACAATGATTTGCAAATTCTTTTCAACCCATATTCAGTTGAATGCACTAAGAAAACAAGGTATTTGATGTTCATGGCTGCAACACGTGCCAAAGTAGTTGGGAAAGGGCATGTTCACCAGTGTGCTCCATCACACTTTCTTTTAACAACACTCAATAAACGTTTGGGAACTGAGGAAACTAATATTTGAAGCTTTGAAAGTGGAATTAATTCCCATTCTTGTTTTATGTAGAGCTTCAGTCGTTCAACAGTCCGGGGTCTCTACTGTCATATTTTACGCTTCATAATGCGCCACACATTTTCCATGGGAGACAGGTCTGGACTGCAGGCGGGCCCGGAAAGTACCCGCACTCTTTTTTTACGAAGCCACTCTGTTGTAACACATGCTGAATGAATGATGGCAGCATATGTTGTTCCAAAACCTGTATGTACCTTTCAGCAATAATGGTGCCTTCACGGATGTGTAAGTTACCCATTCCTTGGGCACTAATGCACCCCCATACCATCACAGATGCTGGCTTTTGAACTTTGCGTCGATAACAGTCTGGATGGTTCGCTTCCCCTTTGGTCCAGATGACACAATGTCGAATATTTCCAAAAACAATTTGAAATGTGGACTCGTCAGACCACAGAAAACTTTTCCACTTTGCATCAGTCCATCTTAGATTATCTCGGGCCCAGAGAAGCCGGCTGCGTTTCTGGATGTTGTTGATAAATGGCTTTCGCTTATAGTAGAGCTTTAACTTGCACTTACAGATGTAGCGACAAACTGTATTTAGTGACAGTGGTTTTCTGAAGTGTTCCTGAGCCCATGTGGTGATATCCTTTAGAGATTGATGTCAGTTTTTGATACAGTGCCATCTGAGGGATCGAAGGTCGCGGTCATTCAATATTGGTTTCCGGCCATGCCGCTTACTTGCAGTGATTTCTCAAGATTCTCTGAACCTTTTGAATAGATTCTCTGAACCTTTCCCAACTCATATAGAAACAGGGTTGTATGTACATGTAAGGCGCACCGGATTGCTATATTCGTCCTTCGTTTTCGAAGTTGACTTCACGTTGATTTGTGTGTGCAAAGATGGTTGATAAGGCCAATCCTTACGCGTAATGAACAGCTGCAGTGAGGGCAGGTTATGGCTGGGGGGGTGGCTGGCTGAGAGGGAGGAACTGTCTCCTGGTCTTGCGGAGCTGTCGCTTCTGTTTGGCTTCATGGATGCGTTTTTCCTCTAAGTCTACAACACCATATCAGACTGCAGCGCGTCAGTTTGAACGGTGTTGGGTATCGGCTTCCCTGGTGTCTGGGTTTAGACCACAGCCCTTGCAACTGGCCTTTAGTAATTAGAGAGTTCCGGTCAGACAGTTTTTCACGGGAGACATATCTGGCGTTGTTGTTGCACTAGTGAGCCACGAATGAGGAGATGCTGCTCCGTTATTGATTGAAGTAAAGTCTGAATGTCATTAAAAGAGTTAGCTCCGTCTTTTGACACTTCTTCCACTCCCGTCCTTGCACGCTACACCGCTACAACAAAGATGACGGGCAGAAGACACTGTCGAATGTGAGCCACGTAAAAAAGATCGCCCACAAAACGGCGCATCCTGAAGCGACTGTCAGAAAGCGACTTGAAGATGATCTTTAAAACATCATCCATGCAACATTTTGACAAAAGAAGAACAATTACATGTTATGTAGACCACAAGGAAGTGTTTTACATTTAGAAAAAAAAGATTATAATATGACCCCTTTATTGCGCCCTAGGTGCGCCTAATACATGAAAAAAGATCAAAAATAGACCATTCAAAATTCTGTAACTAAATCAAAAATAGAAAAGGGAGGAGGTATTTCCAATTTAAGTACACAAAATGACCACCCGCAAAATACGCATAATCCAAAATATAACAGCCAACGTACAAAATCAGCAGGAGATCAAATATTTGTTTTGCCCACATATTTTCATCCATCTGTCCATTTTCTAATTACAATTATGTGTATTAGACTTTTTTCATGTGTGACACAACAACTCTTGAACTATTTTCAGTGCATTTAAGTTGGTGGCAGATATGTGGGTATCAATTTTCAAATTCAACTTAATTTTCAACTTATAGGTAGCGTATTTTCCGGACCATAGGGCGCAACGGGTTATAAGGCGCACTGCCAATGAATGGTCTATTGTTGATCTTTTTCTATATATGAGGCACAACAGATTATGAGGCGCATTAAAGGACTGTTGTTTTATTTATTTTTTCTAAATGTAAAACACTTCCTTGTGGTCTACATAACATGAAATGGTGGTTCTTTGGTC
Source organism: Nerophis ophidion (assembly GCF_033978795.1). Taxonomy (NCBI): domain Eukaryota; kingdom Metazoa; phylum Chordata; class Actinopteri; order Syngnathiformes; family Syngnathidae; genus Nerophis; species Nerophis ophidion. The sequence continues at coordinate 27,686,419 of NC_084630.1, forward strand.
AAAATGTTGCATATATAATGTTTTACAGATCATCTTAAAGCCGCTTTCTGACAATCACTACCGGATGTGCGGTTTTGTGGGCGGTCTTATTTACGTGGCTCACCTTCGGCAGCGTCTTCTCCCCGTCATCTTTGTTGTACCGGTGTAGCGTGCAAGGACCGGATTCGAAAAAGTATCAAAAGATAGAGCTAAGTGTTTTAATGACATTCAGACTTTATTTTGATCAATCACGGAGCAGCGTCTCCTCATCCGGAAACAACAACACCGGAAATGTGTCCTGTGAAAAATGTCAGACCGGAACTCTGATAACTAAACTTCCTTGGGTGAATAGTGTAAACTCACTACACCGGTATGTTTTAGCGCTTTCATGGCGAGTTTATTGACAGATATAAGTATTTTTACACTACTTTTTATTAGAAATGGCAACAGCGGAGGATGAATGTCCCATAACAAGAAGATAGAGAAAAATAAGAAGTTTATCGACTACGACTTTGTTGTCGGCACGGACTACAAAGGCGGATTCGCACATTATTTTAGGATTCAAGCAGATCCCAAATACAGATCAGCAGGTACCAGAAGGTGAGAAAAGAGACACCACTGGACAAGGGAGTGTAGGCCGAAGCCGAATCATCAATTTGGATTTTAAAAGTTCTGTTTGTCAGATATGACCTGAAACATTTTAATGGTGTGCCTTTTAAACCCAAACATTGTTCCAAGCGACTGATGAGAGTTGTGTGTTCCACTGTATCAAATGTAACAGTTAGATCTAGAAGAATTAAAGTGGCAGAATTGCCAGTGGATATTAAAAAGTTGTTAAGAACCCTTAAAAGTGCATATTCGGTGCTATGAAAGGCTTTAAAACCGGACTGAAAAAAATCAAGAATAGCGTGCAAATCAAGATAAGACTAATTGTAAAAGCACAGCTCTCTCTAAAATCTTTGGAGTAAAAGGAAGCTTTGAAATGGGTGTAAAATTTGATCAAACACAGGGGTCTAAATTTGGCATCTTTAGCAGAGGTTCCCAAAGAGCTTGCTTAAAATAATTTGGGACAGTCCCTGAAGCAAGACTGCTGTTAATTATTTCTTGGACATGGGAGGCGATGACATTCCAGACGTCTTTCAACAGACGAGGTGGCATTAGGTCCGTGGAACATGCCGCAGGTCTGAGCTGTGATACCATTTTGTTTATTCAGCAAGTTTTGAGCAAAAAAATGACGTGACTTCAAGTAAAACAATTGAAAAAAATGTCATGTATGAAATTTTGACAATAAAATTGCATTTGTGTCAAAATATTAGAGTTTATTTTAAAGTATTTTTTTTTATTATTTAGGCACGTAATTGCTGTGTATAATTATAATTAATCAAAATCTAAAGTGTGATTAATCTGATAAAGAACATTAAAAGATTGACAGGGCTCATTAATACACATAATTGTGAAGAAGTAACACGATCAAAGGTTGACCAAAACAAAGTGGGTAAAATCATAAATGGATAATAATGATTTAGTTGCAGTTGTCATCTTGTGTGACAGGATGGAGTCAGGTCTATCAACTGTTCTATTTTTAATAAGAATATAATAGGCTTTTATTGTCATTGTACATTAAAAACAACAAAATTGTGGAATACTAATGGCAGGAGCTGCCATCCAAGGCGCTAACCACGATCCATTAGGAGCAGTTATGGATTTGGCGTCTTGCTCAAGGACCATGTGTTTGTGATATTGGGATCAAACCAGTATCCGGTTACAAGACAGCCACTCTACCAATTAAGCCATCAGCATAAGTTGTTCAGTTTTGAAAGTTTTCAAAAGTTCCTTTTTTATGAAATCATTTTTTAACTGCGGTACTTTCTCCGTATGTTAGTAAAATCAACACAGATAGAATTGTCAGGAGTGGATCAGTATAAAACTAGCTTTGGTCAGCCATCGTCTTAAACTAGAGGGATTCATTCATCCTTGGAAGATCTACTAATGCTTAATGGTTTATGATTTAAGTTTATTTTGAAAATTATATAAAGTACCGATTTTCGATTCCCATCTCTACCTTACTGTCGATATTGCCAAGCACACGTAGGATGGAACTGCAGCACAATTGCCTCATTTCTGTGTGTAACTTTGGCAGTTTGCATTTTTTGGACATGCATCCATTTTCTACCGCTTGTCCCTTTCGGGGTCACGGGGGTGCTGGAGCCTCACATTCACATGCTTGGGCCAATTTAGTGTTACCAATTAACCTATCCCCAGGTCCATGTCTTTTGGAGGTGGGAGTGAAGTGAAGTGAATTATATTTATATAGCACTTTTTCTCTAGTGACTCAAAGCACTTTACATAGTGAAACCCAATATCTAATTTTTACATTCAAACCAGTGTGGGTGGCACTGGGAGTGAGTGGGTAAAGTGTCTTGCCCACGGACACAACGGCTGTGACTACAATGGCGGAAGCGGGGATCGAACCTGCAACCCTCCAGTTGCTGGCACGGCTGCTCTACCAACCAAGCTATACCGCCCCCAGAGGAAGCCGTAGTACCCGTAGTCCAGGGAAGAACATGCAAACTCCACACAGAAAGATCCTGAGCCCAGGATCGAACCAAGGACCTTCGTATTGTGAGGCACATGCACTAAACCCTGTACCAGCTGCACTTGGATGGAAAGCGGGATAAACCCTGGACAAGTCACCACCTCCTAGAGAGCAAACCGTTCCACAAAGGATGCAATTAACACCACCCTTCACACAGCCCTAACTCACTGAGATAGACCCAACCGCTACGTGCGGATGCTCTTTGTTAACTTCCATCCATTCATTTTCTACCACTTATTCCCTTTGGGGGTCGCGGAGGGCGCTGGTGCCTATCTCAGCCACAATCGGGCGGAAGGCGGAGTAAACCCTGGACAAGTTGCCACCTCATCGCAGGGCCAACATAGATAACACAGATACACAGATAGACAGACAACATTCACACTCACATTCACACACTAGGGCCAATTTAGTGTTGCCAATCAACCTATCCCCAGGTGCATGTCTTTGGAAGTGGGAGGAAGCCGGAGAACCGGAGCGAACCCACGCATTCACGGGGAGGACATGCAAACGCCACACAGAAAGATCCCGAGCCCGGGATTGAACCCTGACTACTCAGGACCTTCGTATTGTGAGACAGACACACTAACCCCTCTGTCACCGTGAAGCCCTTCTTTGTTAACTTAAATTTTGCATTTAACACTGTCATCCCTCAGAAACTGGTTAACAATGTGGATATTCTAGGCTCTAGCTCCCCGATGTGTTCCTGAATTATGGACATTCTCACAGGAAGACCACAACAAGTGAGAATATAACACTGCACATCCTCTGTCCTTACTTTGAACATAGGTGTACCACAGGTCTGTGTGCTGAGCCCCATCCTCATTACACTTTTTACCACTGACTTCACACCCATCCTCAGTTCCAACCACATAATGAAGTTTCCTGACGACACCAAAGTTGTGGGCCTAATCTTAGACAACAATGAGTCGACATACAGCCACGATTGGTGCAAGAATAATAACCTGATCCTTAATGCTTACAAAACTAAGGAAATAATCATGGACTTTTGAAGAGCAAATGGCTGAGACAACCTCCCTCCCCACATCCAATGTGGAGAGCTTGAAATTCCTTGGAGTCAGTGTTTCCATGAGGATGTCTTGGTGTGGTAACACATCAAACCTGGTCAGGAAAGCTCAACGGAGACTGTTCTTTCTCAGGAAGCTGAAGTAGGCCCAGCTTCCACAGAGACTGACGCTCGATTTTAATCAGAGCTCTATTAGCATCCTCACCAACTGCATCATTGTGTGGTTTGCAAGCTGCAAAGTGGGTGAGGGGACAGCTCTGCTCAGAGTGGTGAAAGCAGCCCAGCGCATAATTGGGCTGGAGCTCCCTCACCTGGACCCACATTACACCAGCAGACTGAGAAAGAAGGCCAAGAAAATCTCTATTGACTCCACACACATTGGTAACCCCCTTTTTCAACCACTACCATCCAGGGAGCAGTCCAGAACCGCTCAACACTAACAGGCTGGGAAACGTAAAGTAGCGTAAAGTTCTAAGTTATATCTGTCAATAGTCTCGCTGTGAAAGCGCTAAAAACTACCGGTGTAATGGGTTTACATAATACCCCCACAAAACTTTAGTTATTAGAGAGTTCCAAATAAGTCACAGATGAGGAGACGATGCTCCGTTATTGACATCATTAAAGTCTGAATTTTATTAAAACAGTTAGCTCCATTTCTTGATACTTTTTCGACTTCCGTCCTTGCATGCTACACTTGTCCAACAAATATGCTGGGAAAATACGCTGTCGAAGGTGAGCCACGTAAATAAGACCACCCACAAAACGGTGCATCCTGAAGAGACGGTTAGAAAGCGACTTGAAGACGATCTGTAAAACACAAACTATGCAGCACTTTGAACAAAAAACAACATTACATGGTATGTAGACCACAAGGAAGTGTTTAAAATTTAGAAAAAAAAAATCATAACATGACTCCTTTAATGAGCCCTATAATCCGGTGCGCCTTTTGTATAAAAGTAGACCTGAATACACCCGCTCATCGGCAGTGTGCTTTATAATCCAATGCGCCCTATGGTCCGGAAAAATACGGTATATATGTACATGTATGTCTAAATACATATATAAATGATAAATGGTAAATGGGTTGTACTTGTATAGCGCTTTTCTACCTTCAAGGTACTCAAAGCGCTTTGACATTACTTCCACATTTACCCATTCACACACACATTCACACACTGATGGAGGGAGCTGCCATGCAAGGCGCCAACCAGCACACATCAGGAGCGAGGGTGAAGTGTCTTGCTCAGGACACAACGGACGTGACGAGGTTGGTACTAGGTGGGAATTGAACCAGGGACGCTCGGGTTGCGCACGGCCACTCTCCCCACTGCGCCACGCCGTATATATATATATATATATATATATATATATATATATATATATATATATATATATATATATATATATATATATATATATATATATGTATGTATATATATATATATATATATATATATATATATATATATATATATATATATATATATATATGTATATATATATATATATATATATATATATATATATATATATATATATATATATATATATATATATACCGTGAATGCGTGGGTTCCCTCCGGGTACTCCGGCTTCCTCCCACTTCCAAAGACATGCACCTGGGGATAGGTTGATTGGCAACACTAAATTGGCCCTAGTGTGTGAATGTTGTCTGTCTATCTGTGTTGGCCCTGCGATGAGGTGGCGACTTGTCCAGGGTGTACCCCGCCTTCCGCCCGATTGTAGCTGAGATAGGCACCAGCACCCCCCGCGACCCCAAAAAGGGAATAAGCGGTAGAAAATGGATGGATATATATATATATATATATATATATATATATATATATATATATATATATATATATATATATATATATATATATGTGTGTGATAAAATCACAAGACTACTTTATCTCTACAGAACTGTTTCATGAGGGGTTCCCTCAATCATCAGGATATATATATATATATATGTATATATATATATATATATGTGTGTATATATATATATATATATATATATATATATATATATATATATATATATATGCAAACAAACGTATGAATAAAATCAAATAGGACATACCTGGTTCTCAACCAACATGGCGATATCAACAAACATGTCATGGAGTTCCTTGATGCTGCTCTCCAACCTCATGATGTCTTTGTGCCGAGCCTCAATCTCATTTAAGGCCTGCTGGTTGATTTTGGAATCCATAATCTGTGCAAAAGGCCACACAGTTATTATAAATTAAAGAAAAATGACATATTTTTGTAAGCAAGATTACGGTAAAACTGTTGGACTCAAATAATAACCTGAGAAATATGTGTCTAAAAAAAGTCAACATATGTTGACTTGGTCTCTGCATGCATTAGAAACTGAATGATTTCCCCAACGGGATCTATTTTTTTTTTTACAAAGAAATCTTATAGTTTTTTGATATAATGGAATGTACATTACTTACAAATGTCCTCTTCCCACATTGAGACATTATTCATTGTGGTAAATTATACCGAGATGATTGTAAGCTGGCATGTATTTGTATTTGCTCACCGAATCCTTTAGAGCAGTGGTTCTTAACCTTGTTGGAGATACCGAACCCCACCAGTTTCATATGCGTATTCTTTGAACTCCCCTTTTTTTACAAGTTCAAGACAAAGTTATATGTTTTTGGTAACACTTTAGTATGGGGAACATGTTCTAAGTAACAAATACTTAATTTTGAGTTTTTTGGACACTAAGGGAACATATTCTAAGTAACAAAGACTTAATTTAGAGTTATTTGGTTAGGGTTCGGGTTCGGGTTAGAGGGTTAGGGCCAGAGTTGGAGGGTTAGGGTAGTAATAAGCCCATGCCGAAATAGGCATTAGTAAGTACCTAATAATGACTAGTAAAGAGCCAATATGTTACTATTTTGCATGTTAATAAGTAACTAATTAATGGTGAATATGTTCCCCATACTAAAGTGCTACTATGTTTTTTTTACTGGTGCACAAAATGAACGGTGCATGAACATCACCTTGTTCAACCAACAAAACCAACACAGTGCATAAACTCACAACAAATTACACACCTGCAAATCAGTCTGACTTCTGCTGTTGCTGTATCCATGGTACGCCGATAGGGAAAAGTTTTTATATACACGATGCGTCGTGTGTGTGTGAGCCTGACTCACCGAACCCCTAGGGTTCGATCGAACCCAGGTTAAGAACCACTACCATAGAGGATTATTCTACTAAGGTCAAAAGTGCACATGTCCATCACGAACTCTCCAGAGAGTGGTGGATATAGCCTATAGGAAATTGGAATCTTACAGGTTTGGATTTTAAGAGGAAGTATAAAGACATCAGCAACATGTGGTAGGAAGCCCTCACAAGTAGGAGTAAAGGATAGGGGTCGGAGGTCACCCGACTCAAATCGATCACAGAAAATCGGCTGACTGGCCAAGCCACAAACTGGGTGTAGTCCAGACTGACCGGCCCCAAGACTAGAAAAACAAAGAGTAACTGTCTTTGTGTAAACGGTATTCAAGGACAGTTGTCCAAGAAGACAGCAGAAGAGTGATCAGGCTTATACTCTTTCTACTGGAGCTGAGAGTAGCTTTCGTGATGGCCAGAAAAAACTCGGTATGGGAGGAGTTTAGTGAGCTCATTAAACAGGATTTTGGACAGCTTCCAGAGGTTCTGGCAAACCATTTGACATCTGCGAAATGGGAAGCCGCACCCATTTGGGGCAGCGTGGCTCAGATGGTAGAGCGACCTTGGCAGCAACTTGAGGGTTTCTGGTTCCAATCCAGCTTCTGCCCTCTTACAGTCACTGCCGTTGTGTCCATGGACAAGACACTTCACCAACCTTGCTCCTGTTTGGTCGTGTTTAGCGCCTTGCATTGCAGCTTTCGCCACCAGTGTGTGAATGGGTGAATGTGACGTATAATGTAAAGCGCTTTTGGTATCGTGCAGGTATAGTAAAAGTGCTATGTAAATATAAAACATTTATAATTTATATACTGTTACCAGTGGGAAAGGAGACCTACTAATCTTGACTAGGGACATAATTGTGCGGTAGAAAGAATACTTGGAGGCCCTTCTTGATTACATTGACACACCCTTTTTGAAGGAAGCATAGTCTAACATGAACATGGATGTTCATCATTGTGGCTGATATTGAGATGTTGTGGAACTGTCTTGGTTCTCACGTCTCTTCAATATTGCAAGGAGAAATGAATAGTACATTTAGATTGCCAGACTGAGTGGTGGTCCCCCTTTTCAAAAAGGAAGAGGGATCATACTCTCCTCCCTGCCTGGGAAAGTCTATTCTCAAGTGCTGGAGAATAGAGATTGTTCATTAGTTGGACCATGGCCACAATGTGGTTTCGGTCTTGGTTGTGGAACACTGGACCAGCTTTACACCTTTGCCAAGGAACTGGAGGTTTCATGGGAGTTTGCCCAACTCGTTCACATGTGCTGTCTGGACTTGAAAAGTGGTATCCTACCCTGTGTTATTCAGTCCTAAGCAGAAGTCTAATTTGTTTTTCCAGGAATAACTCATGCCTGTTTTTGGTGAAAGTTGTCCTATGTGCCAAGGCTACTCTTTGTCATCTGTTCTGTTCATTATGTTCGAGGTTCCAATTTCTAGGTGGAGCTAAGGCGTTGATGCTGCCTATTTCAGGGGACTTGGGGTCATGTCTCTGCTATTTGTACTTGATGTCAAGATATGTTCTTTAACGTTTACTGGGCAGTTCTAAGCTAAGCATGAAGCCTCAGGGCCTGACGCCATGCTTCTCAGAAAAGGGTAGCTTACGCCCTTTCGGTTGGTACTGAGGTCTTGCCCAAGGAGGAGTTCAACTATCTTGGTTTCTTGCTTTTGAGTAAGGGAAGGCAAAAGTATTATATTGACAGGTGAATTGGCCCAAGCCTCCACCGTAAGGCAGTCACTTCCGGATCAACATGGTAAAGAGGGAGCTTAGCCGGAAGGAAAAACTCGCAATTTACCGGTCAATCTACGTTTCTACCCTGACCTATTGTCACAAGGATCCCAGGGTAGTGATCAATAAGCAATATCACAGGAACTAGCAGCCAAAATGAGTTTCCTTTGTATTGGGGCTGGAATAACCCTAAGAGAAAGATTGAGGAGACCCTTCATCCGGTAGAAGAGCATCTTGAGAAGACTGTTAAGGTGACTCGGTCTGGTCTGGATGTCTGTCTGGTGAGGTTTTCAGGAGAGTGCAGCACATCACAGCAGGGTGTTTAGACGCTTGCAAGCTTAACCGGGTAGCAGACATAGTATAGGGGAACATATGTGCGATGTTGATGGATGTAACAAAACCGAGCGATTGTAACATCCAAAAAAGGAACATGAAAATCCGAAAAAATACCAAAAACTGAAAGAAAGAGCTAGATAAGTTGTGGCGTTTGAGGGCTACCGCAGTGCCAATAGTGATCGGGGGACTGGGGGTCGTAACCCACAGGCTGGGTGGATAGGTTCCATAAGATACCAGGAACAACATCTGATATCTCTATCCAGAAGAGTGCAATACAAAGAACAGCGAAGATAGAACTTGAAGGAGATATTGCCCCAATGGGCAATTTTTATTTCTTTTAATTGTGTACCTATAAAGATGAGTAGTCTTACCCCAGCAGAGAAGACATTGGAGTTTCCTCCCTCGAGCATCTCTTCTAGTTCCTCATCAGTAGTCGCTTTGCCAGCTATAATCAACAAAATATACAAAACAATCTCATAAAAACACGTAGAGAGGATTACTTACAATATTTGTTTGTTTGTTTGTTCACTAACAACACAATAATAGAACATTTAATCATTCATTTGACTTCATGATTAACGTTGTGATAGTGTGACATGGACTTATCTGATATGTAATGTCAGTAACTATTTAATTCTGAGATTAAATGAAAATGAACCTACTCAGTGGCCTAGTGGTTAGAGTGTCCGCCCTGAGATCAGTAGGTTGTGAGTTCAAACCCCGGCCGAGTCATACCAAAGACTATAAAAATGGGACCCATTACCTCCCTGCTTGGCACTCAGCATCAAGGGTTGGAATTGGGGGTTAAATCACCAAAAATGATTCCCGGGCGTGGCCACCGCTGATGCCCACTGCTCCCCTCACCTCCCAGGGGGTGAAACAGGGGGATGGGTCAAATGCAGAGGACAAATTTCACCACACCTCGTGTGTGTGTGTGTGACAAATCATTGGTACTTTAAGTATTGAACATGTACAGTACAGTTTCACTCAGAGTTATGTAACAACAATTGTAAATTATATTTCAAAACGATTGCAAGTTCATCAGTTTTACAATGAGGTTTGAATAATAATAGCAGTTCTTAAGCAGAAGGACTCACTGATTTCCAGCTGTCGGGCAATCCGTCCTTTACTCTTGTCTCTGAAGTCGACTTGTGCCTCGTTGTATTTCGTCATCACCTCTACAAATTTCTTGGCCAGGATGGCATGCTGGGAAATAAGAACATTGACATTTCCATTGATGGCACAAACATCACACATTGTGATTTCACCCCAGACAAGCATTTGCAGGTTGTTATCATTAAAAATCATCCTTGTTGAGTAGCAGCACACCGAAAAGTTAAACAAGTCCAAATATGCTATGAACAAGTCAATCATTGTTATGTAGGATTATTGTACAAAACCCAAAACCAGTGAAGTTGACATGTTGTGTAATTCGTAAATAGAAACAGAATACAAAGATTTACAAATCCTTTTGTCATGTCTTGTGATTATGTTTTGTTACCTCAAGACTCCATTAGTTCCTGTTTTTTCACTCTCTTGTTTCGTCACCATGGCGACCCATTAGTTTCACACACCTGTTTTTAATCACAGAGACTATTTAATCCTGTCATTTTCTGTTGGTCGCTCTGGCGTCATCACTCCGTTCATGCTCACTCCCACTCTGCTTCATGCAGTATTTACTCTTTCATGCAATTTCATAGTTCATGCTGCCCTGCTCACATCACCGCAAGTAAGTTTTGTTTATTCATGCCACAGTTAGTGTCATTTGTTTCATGTCAATTAAGTTTTGTACCTTCGCTCCGAGCTCCTTTTATTTGCACGTTTTATAGTCAAACAATTAAATCCTGTACTCACCTTCACGCCATCTCGGGAAAACTATCCACACAGTAAACTTCACCATAGTCCAAGTTACGACACCTTTTCATCCTATATTCAATTAAATAGACTGTAAAGGCAAGATACTTAATGTTCAAACTGAGAAAAGTATTTATTTTTTGCAAATTATCGTTAACTTAAAATTTAATGGCAGCAACACATTGCAAAAAAGTTGGCACAGGGGCATTTTTATCACTGTGTTACATGGACTTTCTATTTAACAACACTCAGTAAACGTTTGGGAACTGAAAAGAGCAGTTTTTGAAGCTTTTCAGGTGGAGTTTTTTCCCATTCTAGCTTGATGTACACCTTAAGTTGTTCAACAGCCCGGGGTCTATAAATAAATAAATGGGTTGTACTTGTATAGCGCTTTTCTACCTTCAAGGTACTCAAAGCGCTTTGACACTACTTCCACATTTACCCATTCACACACACATTCACACACTGATGGAGGGAGCTGCCATGCAAGGCGCTAACCAGCAGCCATCAGGAGCAAGGGTGAAATGTCTTGCTCAGGACACAACGGACGTGACGAGGTTGGTACTAGGTGGGGATTGAACCAGGGACCCTCGGGTTGCGCACGGCCACTCTTCCACTGCGCCACGCCGTCCCCTATATTGTCGAATTTTAGGCTTCATAATGAGCCACACATTTTTAATGGGAGACAGGTCTGGACTACAGGCAGGTCAGTCTAGTACCCGCACTCTTTTACAACAAAGCCACACTGTTGCAACACGTGCAGAATGTGGCTTGGCATTACCTTGCTGAAATAAGCAGGGGCGTCCATGAAAAGGACTTTGCTTGGATGGCAACATATGTTGTTCCAAAACCTGTATGTACCTTTCAGCATTAATGGTGCCTTCACAAATATGTAAGTTACCCATGCCTTGGGCACTAATACACCCCCATACCATCACAGATGCTGGCTTTTGAACTTTATCAGTCCGGATGGTTCTTTTCCTCTTTGAAATGTGGACTTGTCAGACCACATTGCATTAGTCCATCTTAGATGTGCTTGGGCCCAGCGAAGCCGGCAAAGTTTCTGGGTGTTGTTGATGAATGGCTTTGGCTTTGCATGGTGGAGTTTTAACTTGCACTTACAGATGTAGTGACCAACTGTAGTTACTGACAGTGGTTTTCTGAAGTGTTCCTGAGCCCATGTGGTGATATCCTTTACACACTGATGGCGCTTTTTGATGCAGTACCGCCTGAGGGATCGGAGGTCACGGGCATTCAATGTTTGTTTTCGGGTTTGCCGTTTACGTGCAGTGATTTCTACAGATTCTCTGAATCTTTTGATGATATTACAGAACTTAGATGGTGAAATCCCTAAATTTCTTGCAATAGCTCGTTGAGAAATGTTGTTCTTAAACTCTTGGACAATTTGCTCACGCATCTGTTCACAAAGTGGTGAGCCTAGACCCATCCTATTTTGTGAATGACTGAGCATTTCATGAAAGCTGCTTTTATACCCAATCATGGCACTCTCTTGTTCCCAATTAGCCTGTTCACCTGTGGGATGTTCCAAATAAGTGTTTGATGAGCATTCCTCAACTTTCTCAGTCTTTTTTGCCACTTGTGCCGGCTTGTTTGAAACATGTTGCAGGCATCATATCCCAAATGAACACATATTTGCAAAAAAATAACAGTTTACCAGTTCGAACATTAAATATCTTGTCTTTGCAGTCTATTCAATTGAATATTAGTTGAAAAGGATTTACAAATCATTGTATTCTGTTTTTAGTTACCATTTACACAACGTGCCAACTTCACTGGTGTTGGGGTGTGTACATTTTTCATATGACACATGGCTTCAGTTTAAATGTCTAAAGGGGAATGGAAAGGTTAGGTTTTCGTCTTTTGTTGTATCTCACCTGTGATTTCTTTATCCTGAGGTCAGCTGAGGCTCTCTCATCCGTGTTGGTCTCAAGCTGGTGTTCAATGCCTAATGGAAAATGTGTGTATATATGAGCGCACACACACAGAAACACACACGCACACACACACACACACACACACACACCCACACACACACACACACACACACACACACACACACACACACACACACACAATCAAACAGACTTTTCCACAAGTAACATGTAAAAACTAAAAGGGTGAAACGGTACATGCATTTGCAATATGATATTTCATTGATACAGTACTGAAGCGTACTGATTTCCCCCACAGTATGAATCAAAAGTAAGCGACAAGAAGTGTTTTTCGTGTCACACATCTACTCAATAATCAGTACAATGCGGTCCAACCCTTCCCGTAGCATGAATCACGGTTCGTGATAAATCCAAGGAAAATTCAGTGCATAAAAACGCTGTTTGGGCACACTTTGCTGTCCCTTTCCCATACCTTATTCACCTTTTGCCCTGCTGTCTGAGGCAGAGCCAATCGGTGGCCACGATACTGAACAACGTGATCTGATTGGTTTGGTCTCAGCAAGTAGCCCATACAATAGCAATATCGACTTTTTTATTATGCTTGAAAATGCTTACTTCAGGAGTAATGAATTGTAGAATTTTGCTTTAAAAAATAAAATGAAGTTTTTTTATATATGAATATATATGAATAAACAAATATCCATCCCTTCCATCCATTTCCTACCGCTTATTCCCTTTTGGGGTCGCGGGGGGCGCTGGCGCCTATCTCAGCTACAATCAGGCGGAAGGCGGTGTACACCCTGGACAAGTCGCCACCTCATCACAGTAAACAAATATATAATATATATATATGAATATTTATATATATGTATATATATGTGTGTATATATATATGTGTGTATATATATATATATATATATATATATATATATTTATATATATATATACATTTATATATATATATATATATATATATATACATATATACATATATATATATATATATATATATATGTATATATGTATATATATATATATATATATATATATATATATATATATGTATATATATATATATATATATATATATATATATATATATATATATATATATATATATATATATATATATATATATATATATATATATATATACGTTAGGTCAGGAAAAAAAGCCTGTTTCGCAGGTTTCCCTGCTCCTCAGGGGATTTATAAGATCTCATCGAGAGAATACCAAGAGTGTGCAAAGCCGTAATCAGAGCAAAGGGTGGCTAGAATATAAACTAGAATATAAAACATGTTTTCGGTTATTCCATTATTTTTGTTAAGTACATAACTCCAGTAATAATCTACAATGTAAATAGTCATGAAAATAAAGAAAACGCATTGAATGAGGACGTGTATCCAAACTTTTGGCCTGTACTGTATATATATATGTATATATATATATATATATATATATATATATATATATATATATATATATATATATATTCATTAAGTCAGGAAAATAAACATGGAGGCTATTTATTCCGGACAAGCCTGCTTCACAGGTTTCCCTGCTCATCAGGGGTGTTTATTCCTAATTATTAGTATTTTTTTATTATTATTATTAGAAATAAACACCCCTGACGAGCAGGAAAAGGCTTGTAAAGGCTTGTAGGGATGAAATAGCCTCGGTGTTTTTTTCCAACACAAAAGATTGTTGCTAAAATAGGCACCAGGGAACCCAAAAGGCAATAAGCGGTAGAAAATGGATGGAAAAGCCAGTCAGTTTTATCTTTTGCATTGTGCTTCCTTTCTTTTCTTGCAATTAACCAATTTGTGACCTTAAAACTTAGGCACAAATTGTGTCATACTTATGGTTGGTCATGCTCAATTGATCCATTTTTTTTTCAACCACAAAATTAGTATCCTGTGTAAGCCATTCTTTGTTATTTTTGTTTTCAAAAATATATTTTTTCAGTCGAAAAAAACACGATATAACTACTTACTTTTAAGTTTGTTTCTGGCATTGTTGGCTGACTTCTTGATGGTGTTGGTGACTGCTTCCAGGTCGTCCTGAGTTTCTGTGAAAATTGGGATATCATAAAACAGAATAGGCAAAGTTGACAGTTCTCTAAATTATCTCATTCATATACAGACCAGAAATTGTGACTTTGAGCATGTGTGTGCGTGCGTGCATAAATGCGTAAAAAGTTGTGACGAAAAAAAGAATGTAGTATTTGAGATTAAAGTGTGATGCATCACTTACAACATCATTACAATGGTTTCAAAATATTTAAATACAATATATCTTAAGGTTATCAAGAAAAGACCATTTGGACGCGATCAAATATGCAGTTTTTGCTGAACTACTAAGTACTTCCAGTGTGATTAGTCTGCCTCATGTCCTCCATCATACAACTACAATCAGTGAGTAAATTAAATATCTCGATTGTTTTCATACGTTTTTCATTATCTTGTATTTGTTCATATGAACTTTTTTATCCTCACTGTCATAGAGGACGTTTAACACTTAAGATAACCAATTTTAAGTCAAAAGATGGTGGATATAAATCTATCTAAATGAGGGTTGTCCCAAAAAGTAAGGTTTTTTCGAATTGACAGTGTGTCGGTTTTAGAATTGCTCCCCCTCTTGTCAACATATGAAATAACATGTGTGTGTACAAATTTGAAGTGCTCCTCCTCTGGCCAACATATGTAACAACAAGTGTGTGTAAGAAATTGAAATGCGCCCCCTTGACCAAAATGTATTACAAAAATTTAATAAATATGTATCTGGAGACATACTGTAATAACTTGAAGTAAATAATGAAGATTAAAAACCAAATAAAAACAAAACATTTTTTTAAAAATCTCTAAAAGCAGTTTTTTTCTCACAATGTGTTGACTTTTTTCTTATAAAATTGTGAAGAATTTCTCATATTCCTACTGTTACTCTAATACTGCAATATTTTCTCATAAAATTATCAGTTTTTAATGCGAAATGGTGACATTTGTCGTATAAAATTCTGACTTTTATTAAAATCTTGTCAATTTTTGTGTTCTTGTAAAATAGTTAATTTTTTGAGTAAAATGATGAAGTTTGTCATCATTTTGCCAAGTAAAATTCTGATTGTTATCATATTATTGCCAACATTTTAAAGTGTTCTTATAAAATTGTGACTTTTGTTGAGGAAAATGATGACTCTTTCATAAATTATTAATCCTTTCTTTTAAAACTGCGACTGTTATTGAGTAAAATTCCAACTCTTATCATAATATTGCACAAATGTTCAGTTTTTCTTAGGGTGGTCCTAAGAGGTATAGTTATCCAGAAGGTGACAAATATGATACAGTGTGTGTGTGTGTGTGTGTGAGTGTGTGTGCGTGTGTGTGTGTGTGTGTGTGTGTGTGTGTGTGTGTGTGTGTGTGTGTGTGTGTGTGTGTGTGTGTGTGTGTGTGTGTGTGTGTGTTTGCGTGTGTGTGTGTGTGTGTGTGTGTGTTCTGGCAATGCTTACTTAATGGAGACATCGCTCTGTTTACACAGTCACCTTCAGGGACCTCTGACGGTATGGGGACAAAAAACCAGGAGTGGCAAGCATTGAAGTACTATGTGTAACTGCCCTACGGCCTACAAAAGGAGATTGCAGGTAAAATAGTAGTTTAAGAGATAATCAGCAAAACTGGTTAAGGAGAACAGTTTTTTATGTTCTTTATATTCAATGTTGTTAAAAATAAGAAGTAAAAATAAAAGTTTAAATGAGTTTGTATTTTATTTGTATGGTTTTAGGCAGTGGTTCTCAACCTTTTTTCAGTGATGTACCCCCTGTGAACATTTTTAAATTCAAGTACGCCCTAATGAGAGCAAAGCCTTTTTGGTTGAAAAAAAGAGATAAAGAAGTAAAATACAGAACTATGTCATCAGTTTCTGATTTATTAAATTGTATAACAGTACAAAATATTGCTCATTTGTAGTGGTCTTTCTTGAACTATTTGGAAAAAAACACATAAAAATAACTAAAAACTTGTTGAAAAATAAACAAGTGATTCAATTCTAGATAAAGATTTCTACACATAGAAGTAATCATCAACTTAAAGTGCCCTCTTTGGGGATTGTAATAGAGATCCATCTGGATTCATGAACTTAATTCTAAACATTTCTTCACAAAAAAGAAATCTTTAACATCAATATTTATGTCCACAAAAAATCGAGCTGTCAACACTGAATATTGCATTGTTGCATTTCTTTTCACATACATTCATATTTTGTTGAAGTATTATTGTTATTCATATTTTTCTGAAGTATTATTCAATAAATATATTTATAAAGGATTTTTGAATTGTTGCTATTTTTAGAATATTTTTGAAACATCTCACGTACCCCTTGGCATACCTTCAAGTACCCCCAGGGGTACGCGTACCCCCATTTGAGAACCACTGCTTTAAGGTAAGATCTATTGATCCCACAACAGGGAAATTTAGGTTACTTTGTTTACGTGTTTAAAAAATGTTGGTAAAAGAAAAAATTGATTTTGGTGAAAAGTGAAACATTTGTAATCCTGGCATTAATAGTACTTTGATTCTGTATGGTATCAATCCTTAGTTAAAACTAATTTATTTTTCCAAAAACAAAATCTGGTTTAGTGTTCCTTAGGGTGACATTTTCATACAGCATGATTATAAAACAGTATTACCTTAAAGTATGATTCACATTCAGAATTTTCCATCCTTCTATATATGGTAGTTGGAGTTGCAGACTACTCTATTAATGCTAAATAGCAGTTTTCAGTAATGTCACAGAAGATGCAGGATTTGCTTTAACATTTAAGCGGTGAAACTTCCTATAAGAGGACAACTGTAATGCTGTGTTCTGAGGATCATGTCATATTTTTTTTAAAATGGTCCTCAGTAGTCACGTACAAATTTGTGTGAATTATGCAAAAATATTTATTTTGGTTACCATGAACCATATTCTTTTTCCCCAGGGTCCCCAGTAAGAATGATCAGCACATTACTTCATCAATCCAGAGATTTAAAGACGTGTATGAGCGAACTGGGCAGTGGCCATTTCACCTCATTTTTTTTTATGCCCCCACAACCTGTAGAAAGGGTGGTCCCCACAAGTGATGATCAAAAAATTGGTCCCTATTCCAAAAGATAACGTGTGTGTGTGTGTGTGTGTGTGTGTGTGTGTGTGTGCGTGTGTGTGTGTGTGTGTGTGTGCGTGCGTGCGTGCGTGCGTGCGTGTGTGGGCGCGTGCGTGCGTGTGTGTGTGTGTGATTACTCTGGTCAGATGTGGGGGCGGACAAGATTGTTGAGTAGAGTTTTTTAATTTCTGTTATACTCTCATCAATCTTATCGATACTGGAGCGGATGTCCTCGATCTAAAACACAAACAAACACAGTGAGTCAATAAATAAAATAATGATAATAATACTATTTACTATTATTATTTTATTATTTTTCAAAATAAGATTGAGTGAAGACAAAACCCATCCAACCTGGGCAAAGAAATCATCCATGAAAGATACATTTTCCATAGGAATCTCAATATCATCGCCCCCAGCATCACTGGTCTGTTAAACAACACACAAACACATTAACAATCAAGTCAGCGTTTCAACGAAAAACAATTTATAACTGAAACAGATTCACATCAGGAATATGCAGGTATTATCTTGGGCACTGGCAAAGACACCCCTCAGTGTCCAGATGAGTTTGTTGAGTTTATTTTCAGTTTATTTGTTTATAAAGCACATTTAAAAACAACCCCAGTTTCTAACACAGAAGGATGAATATAATACCATATTAAAATATACCTTAAAGGACTACTGAAATGAGATTTTCTTATTTAAACGGGGATAACAGGTCCATTCTATGTGTCATACTTGATCATTTTGCG
This sequence comes from Nerophis ophidion, assembly GCF_033978795.1. Taxonomy (NCBI): domain Eukaryota; kingdom Metazoa; phylum Chordata; class Actinopteri; order Syngnathiformes; family Syngnathidae; genus Nerophis; species Nerophis ophidion. The sequence goes on from NC_084630.1 coordinate 27,704,933, forward strand.
ATATTGCCATATTTTTGCTGAAAGGATTTAGTAGAGAACATCCACGATAAAGTTCGCAACTTTTGGTCGCTAATAGAAAAGCCCTGCCTATACCAGAAGTATGTGCGCGTGCGTCACGTGTTGCAGGGCTCCACACATATTCACATTCTTTTTAATGGGAGCCACCAGCAGTAAGAGCAATTCGGACCAAGAAAGCGACAATTTCCCCATTAATTTGAGCGAGGATGAAAGATTTATGAATAAGAATATTGATAGTGAAGGACTAGAAAAAAAAAAAAAAAGCGACGGGTCCGGACAGATGTAATTAGACACATTTACTAGGATAATTCTGGAAGATCCCTTGTCTGCTTATTGTTTTAATAATGTTTTAGTGAGATTTTAATGATTGTAAAGACATACCTCGAGGTCGGATGGCTGTGGTGAACATGAAGTGTCTCAGAGAGAAGCCGATTAGCCAAGCTCACAGCTGCCTTTCAAACAGCTGCTGCAGGACGACGAATAATCCAATGTTTTCTCCGGTAAGATATATATCACAATTTCCCCATCCAAAAACAGGCTGGTTAACGTGGAGAAAACATGTTCGCTTGACCGCTCTGTGTTAAAGCGTCACAACAAACAAAGAAACACCGGCTGTGTCTCGGTGCTAAAGACAGCTGCAATCCACCGCTTTCCACCAATAGCATTGTTCTTTATAGTCTCCATTATTAAATGAACAAATTGCAAAAGATTCAGCAACACAGATGTCCAAAATACTGTGTAATTACGCCATGAACGGAGATAACCTCTAGCCGTGTTTGGTGCAGCGCTAATATTTCCTTACAGTCCGAGACATCACGCATACACGTCATCAGTCCGCGACCTTTTCAACAATTTAGTAAACTAAAAAGGCCGTATTGGCTTGTGTTGCAATGTTAATATTTCATCATTGATATATAAACTATCAGACTGCGTGGTCGGTAGTAGTGGGTTTCAGTAGGCCTTTAAAAGAAGTGCAAAATATATCACCTACACTACTAAAATGTAATAAATAAATACAAAATGTATAAAACAGGAAATTAAATAAAAAACGACCAGGATAGCCTACCTAGCTGGATTTGAACGCCGGGGAGAAAAATATGTTTTTAACCTAGATTTCAATTGGCTCAGAGACTGGGAAAATCTAATGCAGTGGTTTGATTGATTGAGTTAAACTTTTATTAGTAGATTGCACAGTATAGTACATTTTCCGTACAATTGACCACTAAATGGTAACACCCGAGTAAGTTTTTCAACTTGTTTAAGTCGTTAATCAATTCATGGTGACAGAGTCAAGGCCCGCGAATGAATGATCTATTTCCCCTGGGATGATATTTGATTAGTATTAGAACCGGCCCGCAGGCCACAGCCACCTGCTGCTGTTTTGCATGAACCAATACTCCATTCCCCACAATGCAACGGTAGCCCGCGAACTCACTGCAGCGCCGCAAGTGGACCACAGCTTCATTATTCATCAGCATTCAGGGCAGATGTCAACTTTCAGCAACCCCCCCTCCCTAATAATGGCTACATGTAAGGTGGACGGTGAGAACAGAGGGTTTCAAGCCAGGTGGGAGGCAGGGTACATATTCACGGAGGTACAAAGTGTGGAGGAAGTGTGGCTGTAATGAAAGAATGTACCATATGTCCCAGCAAGAAATCTGCGTTCAAAAGACTCTGGCTTATTAGTGATTCCTAAAGCCCAAAAAAAGTCTGCGGGCTATAGAGCGTTTTCCGTTCGGGCTCCAGTACTCATCTACCTCAGTAGAAGCATTTAAGTCTCACCTTAAAACTCATTTGTATTCTCTAGCCTTTAAATAGACCTCCTTTTTAGACCAGTTGATCTGCCGCTTCTTTTCTTTTTCTCCTCTGTCCCCCCCTCCCTTGTGGAGGGGGTCCGGTCCGATGACCATGGATGAAGTACTGGCTGTCCAGAGTCGGGACCCAGGATGGGCCGCTCGCCTGTGTATCGGTTGGGGACATCTCTACGCTGCTGATCCGCCTCTGCTTGGGATGGTTTCCTGTGGACGGGACTCTCGCTGCTGTCTTGGATCCGCTTTGAATTGAACTCTCGCGGCTGTGTTGGAGCCACTATGGATTGAACTTTCACAGTATCATGTTAGACCTGCTCGACATCCATTGCTTTCGGTCCCCTAGAGGGGGGGTGGGGGGGTGGGGGGTCGGGGGGGGGGGGGGGTCCTCTCCAAGTTTCTCATAGTCATCATTGTCACTGGTGTCCCACTGGGTGTGAATTCTCCCTGCCCACTGGGTGTGAGTTTTCCTTGACCGTATATGGGTTCTTTAGAGGATGTCGTAGTGGTTTGTACAGTCATTTGAGACATTTGTGATTTAGGGCTATATAAATAAACATTGATTGATTGAAAGAATATAATCTAAGAAGGCAACAAGAAACGTCTAAAAAACACAAAGACAAGAATATGGACACGGAACAAAGGCTACAGAAGGTGGAAGAATTAAAACAAGGTCTTAAGTCCCGGCAGGCTCTGTTCAAAAAAGCCACATCACAAAGCCATGGTGTCGTTTTGATAACTGACACCATGTTTAATTATAATTGTAATATTTCAATGATGGTAAAAGAATGTGTTGTGGCAGTATGTGATTTCCCCAATGTGGTTTATGGAAACATTCGGTTGCTTTTCCAAACATTTTGAATGAACTGGCAACGAATCAGCCTTTTCATATAAAGCAATAAAGGAAGGGAACGACCTCACAACAAACTTGAAAAGTCTAACAATTGAAGTTAAACAGTGGCTTTGGAGCAATCAAAGCTGTTCACACGCTCACTAAGGTGGGCAGTATGTTTGACACATCAACTTAATGTGTATTATTTTTATCCATGAGAGCATTTCTGTTGTAAATTGTGAGAATATGAGTGTGAATGTTGTCTGTCTGTCTGTGTTGGCCCTGTGATGAGGTGGTGACTTGTCCAGGGTGTACGCCGCCATACGCCCGAATGCAGCTGAAATAGGCTCCAGCACCCCCCGCGACCCCAAAAAAAGGGACAAGCGGTAAAAAAATGGATGGATGGATGGAATTGTGAGGTGTGTCTGTTAAAATCATGGTTGTTTGTACAAATGATGACAGATGTGAACAAGAGCATGTATTGTCTTTGTGTGATGATGTAAATGAGGTGTGGTTGTATTGTATATTAAGTATGTGTCAATGAAAGGGCATTTTATGACTTGGGACAAGCAGTAGAAAATGGATGGATGGATTACTTTTCTTAATTTGATTACATGCTGTAGTATGATTTTACTGTCATAATTTTATTGCATGATTTTTGTATCCCTTTTGTATCCCATTTTTGTAACACTTTCACAGTATCATGTTAGACCCGCTCGACATCCATTGCTTTCCTCCTTTCCAAGGTTCTTATAGTCATCATTGTCACCGACGTCCCACTGGGTCATTATTGTCACCGATGTCCCACTGGGTTTGAGTTTTCCTTGCCCTTATGTGGGCCTACCGAGGATGTCGTGGTGGTTTGTGCAGCCCTTTGAGACACTAGTGATTTAGGGCTATATAAGTAAACATTGATTGATTGATTGATCCCTTTAATTTAGGTAGCCAAAGACTGCAGATGGAAATTAGCTTTTTTTTCTTCTTTTTTTTTTTTACTTAAATTCATATGTGCAGCTCTAGTCATTGTTGATTTAGGCTGCACATTGGAGTAACAGAAAAAAAAAAGGAGTTATTCGCTTTCATAAAAACATTATTATAATGATATTATGATATGATAAATGGGTCCCAAAACTATTTGATAAAGTTGTTATTAAATATTTTTTGGTCCCATTTGCTTTTAACAAAATAAGTCAAGTATTGTGAGTGTATTTTACCTTTCTTTATTTGTATCTGAAGCAGCAATAGCTATCCTCCATGAAAACCTACTTTGTATGATCGCATTAATTTGGTCTTAAAGTCCAGTTTAGAGAAGTATTTCATCTTGAATACTGTATACGATCCTCCATATTGTCGGAAACATTCATTAAATTAAATTTTATTCCAAGAAATAAACAATACTTTTGCATCTGACAAAAAACACCCACAAACGCTGGCTTACTCCAATAAAAAGTCCATGTTTGTTATATACACAGTTTAAAAAAAAGAAAATATAAAAATGCTGGCTTCCGCTGGAGAGACCTGTGTCTGCTAGCTTGTGCGCCCCCCACTTCTCCAATTGTGGCGAGTCAGAGTACTGCTGAGGCATTGAACTGCAAGTTTACAATAGATCACCCTCTATCTTGAGGCAGAAGTACTTGCTGCCTCAAGACCTGCCTTTTCCACGTGGCAATAAGCATGCGCCCCTCGCACGCACGCCCAATGCACACTGTGGTACCTGTGGAGGCACCGCCTATGTCTGCCTCACTTTTCATCAGCTGCATTGTTTTGATCCGGAAACCTGGAATTTCCGCGATTTTGACCATGAAAATTATCAAAATATACAGGAATCACACCAAAATCACATACAAAGCATAAACCAAAAGACAAATATTAAAATTCATTTTATTTTATTACTTTGTTTTGGAACATCTCATGGTTAAGCCACCTGTTTTGCAGGTGAGGCACTGCCTTACTTGCCTCCCCTGACAGCACGTCACTGTTACAATCAAGTGAAACGCAACAAAAATGCGACAAACAGTGAAATATGAACGCAAAGAATAAAAAATAAACCCACCTACAATCTGATACATCAGATATTTGCTGAATTTCCTCCAGGTATCAATAAAGTACTTTCTATTCTATTCTATACATCACTAAGCTTTAGAACTTTATTGTAAAAATCTCCTTCCGTGTCTGTGGAAACGCTTCCCGCCCACATTGCTTGGTGCCTCGTCTGAGCTGCTGTGATGTAGATGACCCTAGTAACTAATTAGATGACCATAGTAACTAATTAGATGACCATAGTAACTAATTAGATTACCATAGTGACTAGCATATCATCCATAAGCGCAGATTACTGAACATCATAATGGCAGCTACAGTTTCCACCTTAAAGATCAAAAAAAAAATATTTGGGAAAGTCCGGAGGGCCAGATTGAAAAGCTCAACGGGCCGCATGTGGCCCCCGGGCCTTAATTTGCCCAGGTCTGATTTAGCTACTATATTTAGGTAACTTACACAAAAAAAAAAAAAGAACGATAGATATCAAACATATTGTGATATATTCCTAATACACTGCTTTTTAACATTTACAAAATGTCTTGTACCCTTTTTCACGGCTCCTTAAATGAGATATTGTAAAACCCCGTTTCCATATGAGTTGGGAAATTGTGTTGGATGTAAATATAAACGGAATATGAGAGTGGATCATTTTTAACCCATGTTCAGTTGAATATGCTACAAAGACAACATATTTGATGTTAAAACTGATAAACACCTTTTTTTTTGTTGTTGCAAATAATCATTAACTTTAGAAATGGATGCCAGCAACACGTAACAAAGAAGTTGGGAATGGTGGCAATAAATACTGATAAAGTTAAGGAATGCTCATCAAACACTTATTTGGAACATCCCACAGGTGTGCAGGCTAATTGGGAACAGGTGGGTGCCATGATTGGGTATAAAAGCAGCTTCCATAAAATGCTAAGTAATTCACAAACAAGGATGGGGTCAGGGTCAACAATTTGTAAGCAAATTGTCGAACAGTTTTAGAACAACATTTCTCAACAAGCTATTGCAAGGAATATAGGGATTTTACCCACTACGGTCCGTAAAATCATCAAAAGGTTCAGAGAATCTGGAGAAATCACTGCACGTAAGCGATCATATTAAGAACCTTTGATCCCTCAGGCGGTACTGAAGAAAAAAACCGACATCGGTGTGTAAAGGGGACGGCGTGGCGCAGTGGAAGAGTGGCCGTGCGCAACCCGAGGGTCCCTGGTTCAAATCCCACCTAGTACCAACCTCGTCACGTCCGTTGTGTCCTGAGCAAGACACTTCACCCTTGCTCCTGATGGGTGCTGGTTGGCGCCTTGCGTGGCAGCTCCCTCCATCAGTGTGTGAATGTGTGTGTGAATGGGTAAATGTGGAAGTAGTGTCAAAGCGCTTTGAGTACCTTGAAGGTAGAAAAGCGCTATACAAGTACAACCCATTTATCATTTATTTATTTTAAAGGATATCACCACATGGGCTCAGGAACACTTCAGAAAACCACTGTCAGTAACTACAGTTGGTCACTACATCTGTAAGTGCAAGTTAAAACTCTACTATGCAAAGCAAAAGCCATTTATCAACAACACACAGGAACGCTGCCGGCTTCTTTGGGCCCGAGCTCATCTAAAATGGACTGATGCAAAGTGGAAAAGTGTTCTGTGGTCTGACGAGTCCACATTTCAAATTATATTTGGAAACTGTGGACATGGTGTCCTCCGGAACAAAGAGGAAAATAACCATCCGGATTGTTATAGGCACAAAGTTCAAAAGCCAGCATCTGTGATGGTATGGGGGTGTATTAGTGCCCAAGGCATGGGTAACTTACACATCTGTGAAGGCACCGTTAATGCTGAATGGTCCATACAGGCTTTGGAGCAACATATGTTGTCATCCAAGCAACCTTATCATGGACGCCCCTGCTTATTTCAGCAAGACAATGCCAAGCCACGTGTTACAACAGCGTGGCTTCGTAGTAAAAGAGTGCGGGTACTTTCCTGGCCCGCCTGCAGTCCAGACATGTCCCCCATTGAAAATGTGTGGCGCATTATGAAGCGTAAAATACGACAAGACCCCGGACTGTTCAACAACTTAAGCTATACATCAGGCACGAATGGTGAAGAATTCCACTTTCAAAGCTTCAACAATTAGTTTACTCCATTCCCAAACGTTTATTGAGTGTTGTTGAAAGAAAAGGTGATGTAACACAGTGGTGAACATGCCCTTTCCCAACTACTTTGGCACATGTTGCAGCCACGAAATTCTAAGTTAATTATTATTTGCAAAAAAAATAAAAGTTTTTGAGTTTGAACATCAACTATCTTGTCTTTGTAGTGCATTCAATTGAATATGGGTTGAAAAGGATTTGCAAATAATTGTATTCTGTTCATATTTACATCCAACACAATTTCCCAACTCATATGGAAACAGGGTTTGTAGAAGCAATTACCATTAATTGATTAACGTGGACCCCGACTTAAACAAGTTGAAAAACTTATTCGGGTGTTACCATTTACTGGTCAATTTTACCAAATATGTACTGTATTGTGCAATCTACTAATAAAAGTTTCAATCAATCAATCAAATTTTATAAAACATACATATTGATCAAGGCTAATTTGCATACAATCATGTTGTCTTGCATAAAAGATGGTGAATTACTCGGTCAATAGTTGTTGAATGCAAATCATCAGAAGGCCCACGGAGGCTTCTAGCAAGCAGGTCATTCATAAAATAGAAGCAAAATATTGCCTACCTCCTTGAGCTGGGCGAGTCGGTCCTTCATCTTGACAAATCTGTAGCTGCAAAGTAATTAAAAAAAAAAACAAGAAAGCTATTTACATGTAAAGTGGGAAAAACAAGTATTATAATGCTGGAGCCTACAAAAATAAACTGAGTAGCAAGGAGGCTGATGAATATTCTTCTCTTGTCTCAACTCTATCAAGTGTTCAAAGGGTCAACAAACCCGACCAGTGTTTTTAAATAAGATATCAAAGGAAAATTAACGTTAGTTAATTTGCTTCTTTCTAATGGCACAATTGTGGCCAATCTAACCTGAGGTCTCCTAAACCTCTATCCTTAGTGCAGATTAGTGCAGATTAGTGCAGTAGTTAGGATGATAAACCTCTCTCTCCCCCACCCTGTTCAAATCCAGCCTATAGGCTTTGCAATCTAAATAATTGTTCTGCTTACAAACTATTGGGAAATTGGAATAATACTACTTTATACATTCTACAGTCAATGACTGTATTTTATACAATACTCCCGTCAAATATGCAGAAAACTAGTAGAAGATAGTAGTACTATTTTACAAAGGCTACAGTAGTACACCCCTCACATGTGTATTATATCTTCTAAAGCAGGGGTGTCAAACCCGTTTTAGATGGGGGGGCCACATGGAGAAAAATCTACTCCCAAATGGGCCGGACTGGTAAAATCACGGCACGATAACTTAAAAATAAAGACAAATTCCGATTGTTTTCTTTGTTTAAAAGTGGTAAAAGCACATTCTGAAAATGTACAAATCATAATGTTGTTGGGTTTTTTTTTACACTTACATGTTGCGGTTAATAGTATTCAGAATCAGAACTACTTAAATAATCACCGAGGGGAAATTAAAATGTTCAGCACAATCCCATTCAAGATCAGACAAACATTACAGGGAGACAGAACAGGATCGCTGATGGGTCTGCCAACTTCCGGCGGCCCTTACAAGAAAGGTGAGATACAGGTAAAAAATAGGGGGGTCCAGACTGAGGCCAAGGGAAAAAAGACCTCATAGCCATAGCACACATCCCTCTTACATATGCATAAGAGGGAAACATCAAAGAACACAAAGAACATTAAAGACATTAAAATAGCAGCGCTGATGCAACCAGCCACTTCTACATACAGCTATGAATAAAAAGTAAAAGAAACATATACACTGTTGTGGTCTATCTTTATTTGTCGTTATTTATATTTTCTGAATAAATGATGTGATAATGTTCATCAGTCAACTCCTTGGTGTTAATTTTCAACATATAAAGATAAAAAAATAATATGAAAATATAATTACAGGATAATATTTATGTAGTTTGCTCATTTTCCTCAATTGATATACAAACCCCGTTTCCATATGAGTTTGGAAATTGTGTTAGATGTAAATATAAACGGAATACAATGATTTGCAAATCCTTTTCAACCCATATTCAGTAGAATATGCTACAAAGACAACATATTTGATGTTCAAACTGATGAACATTTTTTTTGTTGTTGCAAATAATCATTAACTTTAGAATTGATGCCAGCAACACGTGACAAAGAAGTTAGGAAAGGTGGCAATAAATACTGGGATGCTCATCAAACACTTATTTGGAACATCCCACAGGTGTGCAGGCTAATTAGGAACAGGTGGGTGCCATGATTGGGTATTAAAACCGCTTTTCAAAAAAATGCTCAGTCTTTCAAAAGAAAGGACGGGGCGAGGTGAGCAAATAGTCAAACAGTTTAAGAACAACGTTTCTCAAAGTGCAATTGCAAGAAATTTAGGGATTTCAACATCAGCGGTCCATAATATCATCAAAAGGTTCAGAGAATCTGGAGAAATCCCTCCACGTAAGCGGCATGGCCGGAAACCAACACTGAATGACCATGACCTTCGATCCTTCAGATGGCACTGTATCAAAAATGACATCAATATCTAAAGTATATCACCACATGGGCTCAGGAACACTTCAGAAAACCACTGTCACTAAACACAGTTTGTCGCTACATCTGTAAGTGCAAGTTAAAGCTCTACGATGCAAAGCAAAAGCCATTTATCAACAACATCCAGAAACGCCGCCGGCTTCTCTGGGCCCAAGATCATCCAAGATGGACTGATGCAAAGTGGAAAAGTGTTCTGTGGTCTGACGAGTCCACATTTCAAATTATATTTGGAAACTGTGGACGTGGTGTCCTCCGGAATAAAGAGGAAAATAACCATCCGGATTGTTACAGGCACAAAGTTCAAAAGCCAGCATCTGTGATGGTAAGGGGGTGCATTAGTGCCCAAGGCATGGGTAACTTACGCATCTGTGAAGGCACCATTTTGGAACAATATATGCTGCCATCTAAGCACCGTCTTTTTCATGGACGCCCCTGCTTATTTCAGCAAGACAATGCCAAGTCACATTCAGCACGTGTTACAACAGATTCAAGATTGTTTTATTGTCATATGCACAGTTAAACAGACAGTTTGCCGTACAATGAAAATCTTACTTTGCTAGTCCACCCTTCAATAAGTCACAAAGTACTTAGCTAAAATTTAAAAAAATTAAAAAGTAAAAAGAAAAATGTTATATACAAGGCACAGTAAGTAACATAACATTATTGCACATCCTATTTGACAGTCAACAGTATAAATATGGAGGTGACCTTGGGTCACAGCAGCAGTAAAAAGTGTCTTTAGTGAACAAAGGCGAAAAGTGTCTACAGTGATGGCTCACAGTTCTGGGGTGGTCATGGTAACTGTCTTTTGTTCAAAACGGGGGAAGGGGGGTGAGCTAGCATTCACAGGTTAGCATTCACAAGCCTGATGGCCTGTGGGTAGAAACTGTGTCAGTCTCGTAGTCCTGCATTTCAGGCCCCTGTATCGTCTGCCTGATGGTAGGAGGCTGGAGCTGAACCAAGAATTGATTAACGTGGACTTAAACAAGTTGAAAAACTTATTCGGGTGTTACCATTTAGTGGTCAATTGTACGGAATATGTACTGAACTGTACAATCTACTAATACAAGTATCAATCAATCAAAAAAGAGACTGTTCAGGGGTGTGTACTGTCCTTTATGATGTTGTGTGCTTTCCTGTTGGCCCTGGTAGTGTACATGTCCTGTAGTGGCTTCGTAAAAAAAGAGTTTGGGTACTTTCCTGGCCCGCCTGCAGTCCAAACCTGTCTCATATCGAAAATGTGTGGCGCATTATGAAGCGTAAAATACAACAGCAAAGACCCCGCCCGGACTGTTGAACGACTGAAGCTCTACATAAAACAAGAATGGGAAATAATTCCACTTTAAAAGCTTGAACAATTAGTTCCCTCAGTTCCCAAACGTTTATTGAGTGTTGTTAAAAGAAAAGGTGATGTAACACAGTGGTGAACATGCCCTTTCCCAACTACTTTGGCATGTATTGCAGCCATGAAATACCAAGTTAATTATTTGCAAAAAAATCAAGTTTATGAGTTTGAACAGCAAATATCTTGTCTTTGTAGTGCATTCAATTGAATATGGGTTGAAAAGGATTTGCAAATCATTGTATTCCGTTTATATTTACATCTAACACAATTTCCCAACTCATATGGAAATGGGGTTTGTACTAACATCATGTGGTTTATGTTTTTTTACATATGCAGCACCATCTAACAAGATACAAAGAATTGCTATCGCGACATCTAGTGGACACATTTAGAACGGTAGGTTCTTTCATTCAAAAATTTCGGCCCATTTTTATACTTAGCGAACTTATCCCACGGGCCGTATGTTTGACATCCCTGTTCTAAAGGAACAATACTATAGAAATATTTTTAGCCTAGTCAGTGTGCAGCTTGCATAGTATTATTGACGTACTATCCACTGAAGTTTTATCCGCCTTTTCCATACATTGATTTTGTTTTGCCGTGCATGGCAGCCGTCCTAGTGGCTCCTTGGAACATTTTTTAAAAAATGTTTGAAAATGGAAAAAGATGGGTTAAAAGCAAATTTTTTGTTTTAGTATGTTTTTTATTTGAGGACAAACATGACACAAACCTTCCTAATTGTTATAAAGCCCATTGTTTGATATGTTTTGTGTGTATGCTTCTCTGACAAGAGTGTTTGGTGAACTTCCTTTTGTCCTAAAAATTTGGGTGGTTCTTGAACCCACCACAGTTTGTTTACATGTAAAATCTTCCACTCCTTCTTTGTCTCATTTTGTCCACCAAACTTTTTATGCTGTGTGTAAATACTCAAAAGTGCGCTTTGTAGATGTTTTTGACTTGTTGGAGTGCTAATTGGGAATATTTGGTCAGTGCATGACTGCAAGCTAATAAATGCTAACATGCTATTTAGACATATAGAATAGGGTGGAATAGAATAGAATAGAAAGTGCTTTATTGATCCCTAGGGGAAAATCAGCGCCACAGTTCGCTCACAATAAACAATAAAAATAATAAATAATACATAACATATATTATATATATAATTTATGAATAATATAAAGATATTCTACATATATATATATATATATATATATATATATATATATATATATATATATACATATATATATATATGGGAACGACGTGGCAAAGTTGGGAGTGTGGCTGTGCCAGCAATCTGAGGGTTACTGTCTCAATCTCCACCTTATACCATCCTAGTTACGTCCGTTGTGTCCTTGAGCAAGACACTTAAGTTAGGGCCGTGCATGGCAACTCCCGCCATCAGTGTGTGAATGTGTGTTTGTGAATGGGTGAATGTGGAAATAGTGTCAAAGCGCTTTGAGTTCCTTAAGAAAAAGTAGAAAAGCGCTATACAAGTACAACCCATTTACCAAGTACTATATATATACATATATATATATATATATATATATATATATATATATATATATATATATATATATATATATATATATATATATATCTTGATTGGATTATCCAGAGAATAGTGCTCGATACCGTGGTAGAGCCCAATATGTAGGTGTATATCTCGCTCCAAATTGACATTTGTTCAGCACTGTACGACGATCCGAAATGGAAAAATTCAGCATCGACTACTCCACAAAGAACATTCCCATACCCGCGCAGAAGGACTACAGGCAAAGACTCATAGAAAAGACAAAACACCTTTTCCTCCACCCTGAAAAAAAAGGAACGCAAAAGGAAACTTACGGATTCAAATCTACCAAGAACCCACCCACAGTCAAGGAATTAAAGGACTTTGAGAACGACATGCTCAAAATGATACAATCAGTCAAATTTAAACCAGCCCGCAACCCATTCCTCACCAAGCTGAAAAATGACACGGAGCACATCAAGAAAGTAAGCAACCTCATCATGGCCGCCGATAAAACCACAAACTTCTACAGAATGGACATACCAGAACATAACACTTTACTGGACAAAAGCATCACCAAATCATACAAAAAAGCGCAACCCAACACTTTACAGAACATCCACCTGGACAACAAGCGGATCGCAACCGAACTGGATATTGAGGACAGGGTGGACGCCACAGCCAACAAAGACGCCTTCATCACATTGAAGGGCCACAAACCCAACTTCGCGAATAACCCAACATGCCAACTAATGAACCCAACTAAATCTGAAATAGGAAAAATCTGCAAAATAATCCTGGACAGAATCAACACAAAAATCAAGGACAAAACACCACTCAACCAATGGAGAAATACAGCAGCAGTAATCAAATGGTTTAACAACATCCAAGACAAACAATAACACAACTTTATCTCCTTCGACATCGAAGAATTTTACCCTTCCATCACGCAAGACCTACTGACCCAAGCACTAAACTTCACCTCGGACTACGACTCAATCACAGGTAACGAAAGAAACATCATCATCCACGCAAAGAACTCCATACTCATCCGCAACAGTACACCATGGCAAAAAAAGAAGAATTCAACATTTGACGTTGCTATGGGGAGTTTTGACGGAGCAGAAACGTGTGAACTCGTTGGGAGTTTCCTCCTCTCCCAGCTTGCTAGCCTCAACCTGAACCTTGGTATTTACCGTGATGACGGACTGGCAGTGTGCCGCGCCTCGCCAAGGAGCAGCGAGAACACCAAGAAGCGCATATGCCAAATCTTCAAAGAAAACGGCCTACGGATCACGATTGAAGCCAACAAGCAAACCGTCAACTTCCTTGACGTCACTTTCAACCTGAGAAATAACAGCTACCAACCATTCACGAAACCCAACACAACACTCCAATACGTGCACCATGACAGCAACCACCCACCCACCACCACGAAAAGAATACCTACCAGAATTAATTAAAGGCTATCGATGCTGTCATCTAGCAAAGCTGAATTCGACCAAGCAACCCCTCCGTACCAGAAAGCACTTGATGAAAGCGGATACAACTTCACCCTCACCTATGAACCCACTCCAGGAAACCAATCAAAAAAGAGCAGAAAACGAAACAACATCATCTGGTACAACCTGCCATTCAGCAAAAACGTCTCAACCAACATCGGCCGCAAGTTCCTCACTCTGATCGACAAACACTTCACCAAAGGCAACACCCTCAGAAAAATATTCATCAAGAACAACATTAAATTGAGCTACAGCTGTATGAATAACATACAACAAATCATTTCAAACCACAACAAAGCAATTGCAAAAGGACTGTCCACCCCCAGACTAAACGACTCTGAAACCAATAAGGAATGTAACTGTCGCAAGAAACCTGATTGCCCTCTCAACGGAGGGTGCTTACAGACATCAGTCGTTTACCAAGCAAAGGTAACACCCAAGGACATTAACACATCCGACACGTACGTAGGATTAACCGAAGGAGCGTTCAAAACAAGATGGAATAATCACAACGCCTCCTTTAGAAACCAGACTTTGCGGAATTCTACAGAACTCAGCAAACAGATTTGGAACCTCAAAGACAATAATGTTGAATATTCAATAACATGGCAAATTCTTGCATCCAGCACACCTTACAACAGTGGTAATAAAAGATGAAACCTATGCTTAAAAGTGAAACTGTTTATTATATATCATCCAGATTTATCATCCCTCAACAAGCGCAGTGAAATCATTTCAACTTGCCGCCACAGACGGAAACACCTCCTAGGTAACACAGGAGCCAATCACCATGCCCTACGCCTGCCTGTACCCACCCACTCTGTGCCCTATATAAACCATTGTATGTGAATGCTTCCATTAAAATCTCCTGATGCTTGAGGGAACCCCTCATGAAACAGTTCTGTAGAGATGAAGTAGTCTTGTGATTTTTCCCACACCTACATATATATATATATATATATATATATATATATATATATATATATATGTATACATATATTAGGGCTGCGAATGTTTGGGTGTCCAACGATTCGATTCAATATCGATTCTTGGGGTCGCGATTCGATAATATATGGATTGTTTCGATAATATAAGGATTGTTTCAATTCAACGCGCTTCTCGATTCAAAAACGATATTTTTCCGATTCAAAACGATTCTGTATTCATTCAATACATAGGATTTCAGCAGGATCTACCCCAGTCTGCTGACATGCTAGCAGAGTAGTAGATTAAAAAAAAAAAAAGCTTTTATAATTATAAAGGACAATGTTTTATCAACTGTTTGCAATAATGTACATTTGTTTTAGCTATTAAACGAACCAAAAATATTACTAATTTTATCTTTGTGAAAACAATGGACACAGTGTGTTGTCAAGCTTATGAGATGCGATGCAAGTGTAAGCCACTGTGACACTATTGTTCTTTACTTTTTATTTTTATAAATGTCTAATGATGTCAGTGAGGGATTTTTAATCACTGCTATGCTGAAATTGTAACTAATATTGATACTGTTGTTGATAATATTCATTTTTGTTACACTACTTTTGGTTTGTTCTGTGTCGTGTTTGTGTCTCCTCTCAATTGCTCTGTTTATTGCAGTTCTGAGTGTTGCTGGGTCAGGTTTGGTTTTGGAATTGGACTGCATTGTTATGGTATTGCTGGGTATTGGTTTGTTGGATTGATTACAGGGTGTACACTGCCCTCCGCCCGATTGTGGCTGATGTAGGCACCAGCTACCCCAAAGGGAATAAGCGGTAGAAAAATGGATGGATGGATGGATTGCATTAAAAGACACACCTTACTCTCCGTTTATAATCGTCATAAATAAAATAGTGTTGAGATTTTTATGGGAAACAAGGTGTATTTTTTTAATTGAACAACAAAAGTCAAGGCACTTCCGACATCGAGGAAAGAAAACAAAAGCAAATACAGATAGAGTATTGAATATTAATAAATGATAAAAATTATAATTTTATTGTCTTTTTTACATCATGGCCAAGGGACTACAGATGAAAACTAGCCTTCTGGCAAATTCTGGCTTTTTTATCCATGTGTAGTCATGTGTTTTTTATGAAATTGCATTGTCCTCTTTGAAATTAATTAATCTAATCCAACCTAATAATAAAAAATATGGAGAGAAAAAATAGAGAGAAAAAGGGATACCTAATCACTTTAAATGTTTTTAACCGAGATATCACTTTAATGGCTTTTGTATTCTTAATCATTCTTTAAGATTTGACTGATGATTTTAAACCATTAAGCTAATTAGAAAAGGTAGGTTTTACTTACTAAAGGGCAAAAAGGTTTTTTTAAAGAATTTACAGCAGGGGTCACCAACGCGTTGCCCGCGGGCACCAGGTCGCCCACAAGGACCAAATGAGTCGCCCGCTGGGCTGTCCTAAAAATAGCTCAAATAGCAGCGCTTACCAGTGAGCTGCCTCTATTTTTTTTTATTTTATTTATTTACTAGCAAGCTGGTCTCGCTTTGCTCAACATTTTTAATTCTAAGAGAGACAAAACTCAAATAGAATTCAAAAATCCAAGAAAATATTTTAAAGACTTGGTCTTCACTTGTTTGAATAAATTCATTTATTTTTTTACTTTGCTTCTTATAACCTTCAGAAAGACAATTTTAGAGGAAAAGTACAACCTTAAAAATGATTTTAGGATTTTTAAACACATACCTTTTTACATTTTAAATTCATTCCTCTTGTTTCCTGACAATTTAAATCAATGTTCAAGTATTTTATTTTATTTTATTGTAAAGAATAATATATACATTTTAATTTAATTCTTCATTTTAGCTTATGTTTTTTCGACGAAGAATATTTGTGAAATATTTCATCGGACTTATTATGATTAAAATTAAAAAAATATATTCTGGCAAATCTAGAAAATCTGTAGAATAAAATTTAAACCTTATTTCAAAGTCTTTTGAATTTCTTTTAAAATTTTTGTTCTGGAAAATCTAGAAGAAATAATGATTTGTCTTTGTTAGAAATATAGCTTGGTCCAATTTGTTATATATTCTAACAAAGTGCAGATTGGATTTTAACCTATTTAAAACATTTCATCAAAATTCTAAAATTAATCTTAATCAGGAAAAATTACTAATGATGTTCCATAAATTATTTTTTTTATTTTTTTCAAAAAGATTCAAATTAGCTAGTTTTTTTCTTCATTTTTTCCGTTGAATTTTGAATTTTAAAGAGTCGAAATTGAAGATAAACTAAGTTTCAAATTCAATTTTAATTTTTTTCGTGTTTTCTCCTCTTTTAAATCATTAAATTAAGTGTTTTTTTCTTCATTTATTCTCTACAAAAACCTTCCGTAAAAGGAAAAAAAAATGTACGACGCCTTCGCATTAATGAGTACCCAAGAAGTAGTTCTTGATTTCAAAAAGGTCGGTGAGCCCTGATTTATAGTCACACTGAGGTTAACGTCCGTTACTCCATTCCAAAAGATGGCGGTAATGCACCTAAACGCTGTTACCAACCGCCATTAAACAATATAAGTAGAAGAAGAAGCGGAAGAAGTAGAAGTGACGTAATCCACGCACATGCGCAGATGAGATGGTGTTTTCCGGTAGTGACAATGGTCATCAAACAAACGTGAAAGGCTGGTTCGCTGCCTGCATGTGTCGGAACTAGGACGACTTTGTAAAATGAGACTTAAATTAGGATTCATCTTGCGGAGTTTGCTTGTCATTGGGACCTGTTTTGTGGTGGTGCTCTTGTGGTCTTCTCTGACTTCCAATATAAACAACGAGGACCGCCTTAAAACACAGGTGAGTTGGTCAATGAACATTACGTCATTTTACAACCCCTAAACTATACGAATATTGCACAAGGTTTCAATTTGGCATTGTTATGCTTTATTTCGGCATTGCTGTAATACTATTGCTGGTTAAAACTGTTTGATAATTAAATATAAATTGTTTGTTTGGTACCAGTAATATTTACTTTTCTTCTAGATGATGTCAGGATATATACAACAAATTAAGGTCCGATCAGGAACCATATCCGCATATGACGTCATATCAGCCCAACGTTGTCAGCGCGCATAGCCGACAGTCAGGTTCTGCGACCAAGTAAAATGTTCATTTTAAACCATAAATACTAGTTAAAAATGAATTCAATGTTGACAGGTGATGTGGATAGTTGTTGGATTGAATGCATATGTTTGTATATTGTTATGGTTACTTTAGCCATTACATGGAGTTGTTATATTAAGTACAACTTCTTCAAAAGTTACCCTGTACATGCACGAACAACACTTAAAACTTTCATTACATTTTTTATTTATCTCCGTCATTGATGTGCATCTTTGATCGATAGGATAGGATAGGTCTTTATTGTCATTGCACAAGTACAACAAAACTTTGTTTTCAGCACAAACCTGTTCAAGATTAGACAAACAAACAGTGTACAGGGTTACAGAACAAGAACGCTGATGGGTCGGCATAAGGCGCCCCATAAAAGATAGGAAAAAGGTAAACGCTGTGGAAGGATGAGTAAAAAAATACAATCTCGACTGGGCTCCTAAGGAGGCCCAGTCTGGAGTGGGAAAAACCTCCATAGCAAAGCACATATACATATTACAACATACATCTCGAGATATCTAGCAACAGACGGGAAGGTAGTTCAAGGTCATGGTTAGGGTTGGGTATCGTTTGAAGTCGAACGATTCCGATTCTTTGTTTCGATTCTGATTCCTAATGATTCTCGATTCCTATTGTTTCTTTAAAAAATAAAATAAAAAGGCAGGGTCAAAAAATTCTTCCCTCTGTGGCACTGACATCTTCCCCATTGCTGCTACAGTAAACGGAGTATGCTGAGCACATCGCGGAACCTGGCTAGCAGGTTGTAAATTGTCTATGAAAAAATATGCGGGATAATTTGTTAGCTGCCTCAACGTTGCCGCAAAACACATTATTTATTGCATATATATTGTTTTACTTACCGGATTCGGACTGCAGTGCAGTCACCGGGATGCCAGGCTGGGCGTCGGAGCCGGAGCCAGAGGAAGAGGTAGAGGAGGACGGTCGGCGCAGCGCGTCGAAGACGGGACTTGCATTTATTTGTACTCCATGAACTCGGAGATGCTTCATCATGTTTGACGTGCACCCTCCTAAGCATGAAACAGTCCTGTTGCACGTGTTGCATTTGGCCGGTATTTCATTTTTTTTTTGTAAAATAAAGCCACACTTTCAACCACCGACGACCGCTATCCATGCTTGACTGACTCGCTCGGCTACATAGGCTCGGCTACATGGGCTCGGCTATGCTAACACTTCCGGCGGTGGGCGCTTCTTCATTGGTGTTCAACGGCTTCTTCTTCCGGGTCGGCTGACATTTTTCTTTTCCGGTCTGCGGACTGGGTATCCAAACTAGGAATCGCAATTTAAACTTTTGAACGATGCCGGGTGAATCGGAAAGTTAGTCCCGGTTCCAATCGATACTCGATACTCGATACCCAACCCTAGTCATGGTGGTAAGCCGCAACTCTTCAGGTGCTGACCATCCATTCATCACCCCTACGGGATTTGCGTCGAGGGCGTTGGGTTGGGGGAGGAGGGGTGTATCCGTGGCGTATACTTTTTTGTGGATGTGTGTGTGTTTGTAAGCCCGCAGTGTGTCTCTGTTCCGCGGCCTTGATGTATTATGCAGTCGCTAGTCCAAAGTCAACAACAACAGGTGTGTGTCCATGAGAGACAAAAAGGGAGTTTGTTGTGTCTTTACTGCAGTGACCTTCGGGAGAGTCTCGAAGCCAGGGAAACAATCCAAGTTAGAATGATTTGTATGGGAGTGAAAATAAAATTTGCTTTTTACTCTAAATTGACAATTGATAGACAATTATACCTCAATTATACAATTTTACATTTACACACCAATGCCTGAGAAGGAGCAGGATGAAGAAAAATCTTATATTTTCCTGCCCCCTTCAACATAATACGTAGTCTTACTTAATGGATATCATACAATCCTACGAATACATCCAAGTGTAATGAAAACAAACAAAAAACACACAAGAAAAACACAACAAGTGCAAAACTTCATGAAGTACAAACCGAACAAAAAGGTTGATCGGCAACACTAAATTGGCCCTAGTGTGTGAATGTGAGTGTGAATGTTGTCTGTCTATCTGTGTTGGCCCTGCGATGAGGTGGCGACTTGTCCAGGGTGTACCCTGCCTTCCGCCCGATTGTAGCTGAGATAGGCGCCAGCGCCCCCCGCGACCCCGAAAGGGAATAAGCGGTAGAAAATGGATGGATGGATAAGATATATATATATATATATATATATATATACACCTCACGGAATGATAAAAAACCAGACAAAAAAATAAGTAAAATAAGAAGCAAAATGTAAACACTTATGGCCGTCCATATGATCTTATTCTTCTGTCTTTATATATTTTTGTCAATTGGAATATATTTCTACAATCTTTTATCTCATTGTAAAGAGAATTCCATAGTTTAACCCCCACCACTGATATACACGTTTGTTTTAAAGTTGTCCTTGAATACTGACTATGTTTTGTATTCTCAGAAGTGATGACAAACATTTTTTGTAAATTTGCTGGTAATGTTTTACTTTTAGCCTTAAACATGACGCATGTCAGGGGTGTCAAACTTACATGGAGAAAAATCTACTGCCAAATTGGCCAGACTGGTAAAATCACGGCACGATAACTTAAAAATAAAGACAACTTCAGATTGTTTTCTTTGTTTAAAAATAGAACAAGCACATTCTGAAAATTTACAAATCATAATGTGGTTGGGTTTTTTTTTTACACTTACATGTTGCAGTTAATAGTATTCTATCTTTATTTGTTGGTATTTATTCTTTCTGAATAAATTATGTGATAATGTTGATCATTGGTGTTAATTTTTAATCTATCAAGATACAAAACTAATATCAAAATCAGATTACAGGATGTTATTTATGTAGTTTGATAATTTTCCTCAGCTGGTGCACAACATCGTGTGGTTTATTTTTTTTTTTACATATGTAGCATGATCTTCAAAGATACAAAGACATATACAAAACAGCAGTTTAAAATGGTGGCTTATTTTTGTACTTAGCAAAACCATTCCGTTCACAATTAACACTTGAAACGGGGATCACCAAGGCAATGCCTGCAAGGAGGCTTAGGCAAGGGTAGACATTATCCCATTCGTCGAACTCACTTGCCAGCAGAGTAAAGATGTCAGCCTGGTTCTTGTCCTTCAAAAAACAAATTTGGCAATAGTTAGTGAGTGTGTTATTAATCATATCCTATTATCCTATAGTTATAAATCAGTTTAATTCGCCCACCTTGAATGCCCCAGTAAGGACATGTTTCCTAAATGAAGTCCACTCCTGCAGGACCTCATTCTGTTGCTCAGGGCAGAATTTTCTGGCAAGAATCCTCAGATTGTCGATGTTAGCAGAGTCATCTTGCAGAGCAGCCGATTTAGGTCCAAAGACACTGAAAGCCCCAAGTATGTCCAGGTCATGGAACCGCAGGTGAAGGTTTTTTTCCAGGCCACTTAGGTAAGGGTGGATGACCTACAATGAACATAGGAAGATGAGCTTACAGCTACCTTTAATATAGTCATTAAGGGTCAGACCATAGAGTCAGGAGTACAAAAAAAAACATGTAAGAGTTAAATCATTACTTTAATCATTATTTACCTCTTGCTGGAATTTGGCCCACTACCCCTCCCTTGTGGCTTCCTGGCCATCTCCTTGCCCCCGTCTTCTCCTGTCCCTCTCCTCCTCATGCTGTATGTTAAAGGCCCCAAGACCTTGGGAATTATCCAGGTCCTTGTGGAGGCGAGACAGAAATGATCCCGGGAGTGGAGTCTGTCCAGCTTCTCTGATGTTCCTCAGAGTATTAATGGTGACAGGGGCCTAAATTAAAAAACAAAACAAAAAAACATAGCTGCTGTTACTGGTCAGATATGGAAAGGACCCCTATTTCAATGTATCAAAACACACTGACTTTTATCACACTAATTAAATGTGCACATTCAGCATACCATCTCCTTTTATATGAAGGAAGTTGACGTCTGCTTTCTGAAATACTCTGGAGAGACTTGCAAGGTGGGGCAAAACATCAGCTTGCAGGTAAACAGCAGCCACAAATCTGTAGGTGGCACAAAAAGTGTAGAGACCCTTTGCCACCGGACATCTACGCATTTCTGCTTCCTCTGCCAGGGCTGCCAAGACTGCTGGCAGGTTTCTCTGCAAGTTCTCAATTACCTTGTGCTGAGACAACCAACGTGTGTCTTTTACTTTCTGGAAATGTTGCAAAAAAGACCGAATATTGTAATAGACAGAGAATAACTATGCTATCACATTTTACATTATGACAAAAGATACACAAAAGATAACTACTACAGTATCAAATTACAATTACCTTAATTTTTAAGTCACTAACACCAAGGGTGATGGATGCTGCCTTGAGTGTTGCAGTGCAATTTGCACTATTGCGGAAGAATAAGTGGAGATCTTGCAGGTGATCTCTGAAGGTAGCCATGTACTTAACATGGTTGGATGAGTGCTCATGGCTTATATCTTACTAAAATCTTTCCCGTTGACTATTTAAAACACTACACAGTATTTATTATTATTATTATTATTATTATCTATAATTACATTTAAATGTCATTGCATACATGTAAAATTAAATGCTATTTCACATTATTTGACCAGTAGCAGTTACACCCATCTGAACAGGTCAGCCACCTGTTTAAAGCCCGATCACAGTTGAAATCTTGAAATGAAGTGCCATTAATGGCTAAAACATTACCCTGGACAACATTTTAACAGCTGGTTGGCTCAGATTTTATTCTTTTCATTGCATTCACATGCTGCAGTGGACAGTGCACAATTTAGCTTTCAGTATTAATGCAGTATCTCCAGCACCGTCTCCACGTGTGTTTATTAACAACAGAGTTATAACCCGGACATGTTAGCTCGTCGGTTTGGTAACAGGTGACTGTTACTGCGTGCGTCTACCCCGGTCCTGAAAATAAAAATTAAGAAAATCCGAGTCGGTGCTACTTTTGAACTTGTTTGCCAATACGTCTTACCCTCGTATTTTGATCCGGTCGGTCCGTTATTCCTTTACTTCGTCGTCGTCTTCTCCTTCTTCTTCTTCTTCTGATCCACCAGGTGAATTAAGTGCAATTGGCGGAGTTAGAATGCATAGTAGGCTACCGCCACCTACTTCACCGGAGTTGTAACTACAAGCTTTATTCACAGACAGAGTCCCATTGCTTTTATGAGCGGTCGAGCGAGTCAAAAGCCGAAAAATCTATTTGTGGCGGCCGTAATTCTTTTGTGGCGGGCCGCCACAAATAAATGAATGTGTGGGAAACCCTGGGATGGATGGTGTTGTTTACTTGAGACTTATTGCCATCATAGTGGCAATATACACTTATCTCTTATGTTTGACTGCCATCTACTGGTCACACTTATCTTTTTACCATGTACCAAATGCAATAGCTTTGAGGTGGGTAAACTCAACCAAACTTGTTCCTTACATTAGGGGCACCAGGTTATGAGGCCCACTGTCGAGTTTTGAGGAAAAAAAAGGCTTTTAAGTGCGCCTTCTAGTCCGGAAAATACGGTAGTCGGCTACCAATTGTGCACCTTCTCCCACTTAAAAAGATGAGAGGCCTGTAATTTTAATCATAGTTTCACTTCCACTATGAGAGACACAATGGAGAAAAATGATCCAGAAAATCACATTGTAGGATTTTTATTTAATTGGTCAATTCCTCTGTAAAATATGTATTTGGTCATCAACAAACAAGCAAGATTTCTGGCTTTCACAGACCTGTAACTTCCTCTTTAAGAGGCTCCTCTGTCCTCCACTTGTTACCTGTATTAATGGCACCTTTTTGGCCTTGTTATCAATATAAAAGACAGCTGTCCACAACCTCAAACAGTCACACTCCAAACTTCACTGTGGCAAAGTCCAAAGAGCTGTCAAAAAACACCAAAAACAAAATTGTAGACCTGAACCAGGCTCGGAAGACTGAATATGCAATAGGTAAGCAGCTTGGTGTAAAGAACTCAACTGTGGGAGCAATTATTAGGAAATGAAAGACATACAAAACCACTGATGATCTCCTTTGATCTGGGGCTCCACGCAAGAGCTCACCCCATGGGGTCAAAATAATCACAAGAACGGTGAGCAAAAATCCCAGAATCAAACGGGGACCTAATGAATGACCTGCAGAGAGCTGGTTGAAATCAGTACTTCAGTCTTTAACAATTGCATTATCAGAGAAATGAACATTGAAACATTGTAGGTGTGACTTGGTAGGATACGTACAGCAAGCAGTGAACATAGTGAGTTCAGAAAGCATAAAAACAAGTATATACATTTGATTATTTAAAATCCGGGGGGTTGGGATGTGGTGGGGGAAGGGTCTTAGTCAAGGGTTGAAGTTGCCTGGTGGTGTTCTTTTAGTGCGGTTTTGAAGGAGGATAGAGATGCACTTTCTTTTACACCTGTTGGGAGTGCATTCCATATTGATATGACATAGAAAGAAAATGAGTTAAGACCTTTGCAAGATCGGAATCTGGGTTTAAAGTGTTTTGTGGATTTCCACCTGGTGTTGTGGTTATGGCAGTAATTTACGTTACGGAAGTAGTTTGACCTGTACTTCGGTATCAGGGAGATGTAGCGAATTTTATAAACTAGGCTCAGTGCAAGTTGTTGTACTCAACAACACATAAATGCAGCCCATATTACATACAGATAATGTGTCATGAGACATGCAATATAAATGAAATACACAGTAAAAGAAATGAAATGAGCTCAAATATACCGACTAATGAGACATAATGATGCAATATGTACCATATTTTTCAGACTATAAGTCGCAGTTTTTTACATAGTTTGGCCAGGGGTGCGACTTATACTCAGGAGCGACTTATGTGTGAAATTATTAACACATTACCGTAAAATATCAAATATCATTTTGCTCATTCACTTAAGAGACTAGCCGTATAAGATTTCATGGGATTTATCGATTAGGAGTGACAGATTGTTTGGTAA
Organism: Nerophis ophidion; assembly: GCF_033978795.1. NCBI lineage: Eukaryota > Metazoa > Chordata > Actinopteri > Syngnathiformes > Syngnathidae > Nerophis > Nerophis ophidion. Next base: position 27,729,732 of record NC_084630.1, read on the forward strand.
ACGTATGGCATGTTCTATATGTTATAGTTATTTGAATGACTCTTACAATAATATGTTACGTTAACATACCAGGCACCTTCTCAGTTGGTTATTTATGCGTCATATAACGTACACTTATTCAGCCTGTTGTTAACTATTCTTTATTTATTTTAAATTGCCTTTCAAGTGTCTATTCTTGGTGTTGGGTTTTATCAAATAAATTTCCCCCAAAAATGCGACTTATACTCCAGTGCGACTTATGTTTTTTTCCTTCTTTATTATGCATTTTCGGCCGGTGCGACTTATACTCGGAAAAATACGGTTTATACAGCTAGCCTAAATAGCATGTTAGGTTGCAGTAATGGATTGACCAAATATGCCTGATTTGCACTCCAGCAAATAAAAAAAATCAACAAAGCTCACCTTTGTGCATTTGCGCATAGCGTAAAACGTTTGGTTGACAAAATGAGACAAAGAAGGAGTGGCATAAAACACGTCTTTCTGTGGCAGCTTCGGAGAAAGTTGTACATGTAAACAATCTACGATAATTTTATGGATCGCTGAAATTAGTAGGACAAAACGGTGTTTGCCAAATGCTTTCATCAGTGAAGCATGTACAGAATAACAAACGGTTGGATTTCTAACAATTAGGAAGGTTTGTGTCATGTTTGTCCTCCTACAGAAAATATATTTAGACAAAATATATTTTTTTCTTCATCTTTTTCCTTTTTCACATATCTCTGGAAGAGGTCCAGGGAGCCACTATGGCGGCGCTAAAGTGACATGCGGCTCTAGAGCCACAGGTTGCTGACTCCCGGGCTATACCATCAGTAACACACTACACCGCCAAGGACTCAAATCCTGCAGTGCCAGATGTGTCCCCCTGCTTAAGCCAGCACTTGTTCAGGCCCATCTGAAGTTTACTAGAGAGCATTTGGAGGATCCAGAAGAGAATTGGAAGAATGCCATATGGTCGGATAAAAACAAAATATAACTTTTTGGTAAAAATTCGACTCGTGTTTGGAGGAGAAGGAATGCTGAATTGCATCCAACGCACACCATACCTACTGTGAGGCATGGGTGTGGACACGTCACCTTTTGGGGCTTTTTTTTTGTTTTTTTTGCAAAGGGACCTGGACGACTGATCCGTGTACAAGAAAGAATGAATGAGCCATGTATTGTGAGATTTTGAGTGAAAACCTCCTTCCATTATCAAGGGCGTTGAAGATGAAACGTGGCTGGGTCATTCAGCATGACAATGATCTCAAACACACCGCCCGGGCAACGAAGGAGTGGCTTTGTAAGAAGCATTTCAAGTTCCTGGAGTGGCCTAGCTAGTCTCCAGATCTCAACCCCATAGAAAATCTTTGGAGGGAGTTCAAAGTCCAAAAGTCCCAAAACATCACTGCTCCAGTGGAGATCTGCATGCATCAACCATGAATTGATTAACATGGACCCCGACTTAAACAAGTTGAAAAACTTATTCAGGTGTTGCCATTTAGTGGTCAATTGTACATAATAGGTACTGTACTGTAAAATCTAATAATAAAAGTCTCAATCAATCAATCAAAGGAATGGGCCAAAATACTAACAGTGTGTTAAAAAAACATTTGACCTCTGTCATTGCCAACAAAAGGTATATGACAAAGTCTTGAAATGAACTTTTGTTATTAACCAAATACTTATTTTCCACCTTAACTTGTAAATACTGTATTTTTTGGACTATAAGTCGCAGTTTTTTTCATAGTTTGGCCAGATGTGCGACTTATGTGTGAAATTATTAACACATTACCGTAAAATATCTAATTTTATTTAGCTCATTCACTTAAGAGACTAGACGTATAAGATTTCACGGGATTTAGCAATTAGGAGTGACAGATTGTTTGGTAAATGTAGAGCATGTTCTACATGTTATAGTTATTTGAATGACTCTTACCATAATATGTTACGTTAACATACCAGGCACCTTCTCAGTCTGTTATTTATGCGTCATATGACGTACACTTATTCAGCCTGTTGTTCACTATTCTTTATTTATTCTAAATTGCTTTTCAAATTTCTATTCTTGGTGTTAGGTTTTATCAAATAAATTTCCCCCCAAAAACCGACTTATACTCCAGTGCGACTTATATATGTTTTTTCCCTTCTTTATTATGCATTTTCGGCAGGTGCGGCTTATACTCCGGAGCGGCTTATACTCCGAAAAATACGGTATATTCTTTAAAAATCAGACAATAAGATTTTCTGGATTTTTTTTTTCTCATTCTGTCTCTCATAGCTGAGGTGTACCGAAAACTAAGATGAAGATTACAGGCCTCTCTCATCTTTTTAAATGGAATAACTTGCACAATTGTTGACTGACTAAATACTTTTTTTGCCCCACTGTATATACTTTGAAAGTGTCTATTTTTTAACAATTACTAATTATTAGAGGTGTAACTGTACACAAAAATTTCGGTTCGGTAAGTACCTCGGTTCAGAGGTCACGGTCCGGTTTATTATCAGTACAGTAAGAAAACAACAAAATATAGATTTTGGGGTTATTTATTTACCAAATTTGCAAAATCTTCCACCAAAAATATTTTTCTTAGTGGAATATTTGATGTGAAGTAATCGGAACCTTGGATAGGTCAATAATTCATAATATTGATTTTGATTCAATATTTTGTTTTGAGCAATGACAGTTTGAAAGAAAAAGAACAGCTTTGTTTTATTAGTCAACGTTGCAACTTTTTCTAAATTACATTTAGCCTTTAAGCTTTTTTATTTCAATTTTGTTATGTTTTTGTTTATTTTAATAGTATTTTTAGAATGTGCCGTGGGCCTTTAAAACATTAGCTTTGGGCCGCAAATGGCTTCCGGGGCACACTTTTGACACCCCTGCTATAGATAATAAAAAATAAAATCTGATAAATCCATGGATAAAAAGCAGAGCCTGGCAAAGCATGCGCGTTTATCATAACTCTCTCGCTCTCTCTGTCTCTGCCCCTCCCTCACGAATGCTGCTGCATGCACAATGTGTTTTGTTTTTAACCCCTTCTTAACCCTGAACGTACATTGAAAATACACGCAACCCTAACTTAAAATGCCGGACATTTGAGGCATTTAAGAAACTCCACCCGGACAGCCCCGCAAAAGAGGACATATCTGGTGAAAAGAGGATGTATGGTCAATCTATCGTAGCCCAGTCGTTGCTAGCATGCCGTGTGTTGTGCCTCGGTGTGCATTGTTTACACAACGTGCGGTACTCTACTTAATATGTCCGTGTGTAAACTCGTTCGCTACATCACCGAACCGAAACCCCCGTATGAAACAGTTCAATACAAATACACGTACCGTTACACCCATACTAATTACATTTTTATTATTTATATTATTGTATATAGGCAGCAAGGTGGTACAGGGATTAGTGCATGTGCCTCACAATACGAATATCCTGACAAGTCCTGAGTTCAAACCCTGGCTCGGGATCTTTCTGTGTGGAGTTTGCATGTTCTCCACGGGTACTCCGGCTTCCTCCCACTTCCAAAGACATGCACCTGGGGATAGGTTGATTGGCAACACTAAATGGTCCCTTGTGTGTGAATGTGAGTGTGAATGTTGTCTGTGTTGGCCCTGGCGACTTGGTGTACACCGCCTTCTGCCCGAATTTAGCTGAGATAGGCTCCAGCAACCCCCGCGACCATAAAAAGGGACAAGCGGTAGAAAATGGATGGCTGGATTATTGTATATGATAATTGCTTGTTGGTCTGAGGAATTTGTCTGCCATTCAGCTGTCACTCACCATTGTTTAGTATACACACACACGCACACACGTGCACGTACACAAAAGCAGTTCAAGAGGAGTAGCTAACAATTGTTCGTGAAGGTTAATTATTAGTTGCTAAACTTTGCTAAATTGATATTACTAGCTGACCACAGGCACACACACAAAGCTAATGGGTGTGCATGTGTGTAATGTAAAGGCACAGTTTATGTATTCTTTTTTAAATTACCGTCTTTGTAAAACACAATCACAAAATATGTTTGGCAGTTTCAACAACTTACACGTTTGTTTTGGTCAAAGACTACTATGTCTTTGGCCAGAAATGGCCCACGGATGAATTATCTATGGCCCCCGGGATGATATTTGATTAGTTTTAGAACCGGCCCGCAGGCCACAGACGCTTGCTGCTGTTTTGCACGCACCAATACTCCATCAGTGTTGGCGGTAGGAATTTCCAAACTGGGGTCCCAGTGACCCCATCAAGTCATAAAAATTGGGTGCCACAGTATGTTCTTGGGGTCCCACTTTTTTGTAACCGTTTGGAAAAGAAATTATACAAACCTCCGTTTCCATATGAGTTGGGAAGTTGTGTTAGATGTAAATATAAACAGAATACAATGATTTGCAAATCATTTTCAACCCATATTCAGTTGAATATGCTACAAAGACAACATATTTGATGTTCAAACTGATAAACATTTTTTTTTTGCAAATAATCATTAACTTCAGAATTTGATGCCAGAAAACGTGACAAAGAAGTTGGGAAAGGTGGCAATAAATACTGATAAAGTTGAGGAATACTCATCAAACACTTATTTGGAACATCCCACAGGTGTGCAGGCTAATTGGGAACAGGTAGGTGCCATGATTGAGTATAAAAACAGCTTCCCAAAAAATGCTCAGTCTTTCAACAGAAAGGATGGGGCGAGGTACACCTCTTTGTCCACAACTGCGTGAGCAAATAGTCAAACGGTTTAAGAACAACGTTTCTCAAAGTGCAATTGTGAGAAATTTAGGGATTTCTAAATATACGGTCCATAATATCATCAAAAGGTTCAGAGAATCTGGAGAAATCACTCCACGTAAGCAGCATGGCCGGAAACCAACATTGAATGACCGTGACCTTCGATCCCTCAGACTGCACTGTATCAAAAACCGACATCAATCTCTAAAGGACATCACCACATGGGCTGAGGAGCACTTCAGAAAACCACTGTCACTAAATACAGTTGGTCGCTACATCTGTAAGTGCAAGTTAAAGCTCTATCTACTATGCAAAGCGAAAGCCATTTATCAACAACATCCAGAAACGCTGCCGGCTTCTCTGGGCCCGAGATCATCTAAGGTGGACTGATGCAAAGTGGAAAAGTGTTCTGTGGTCTGTCGAGTCAACATTTCAAATTGTTTTTGGAAATATTCGACATCGTGTCATCCGGACCAAAAGGGAAGCGAACCATCCAGACTGTTATCGACGCCAAGTTCAAAAGCCAGCATCTGTGATGGTATGGGGGGTGCATTAATGCCCATGGCATGGGTAACTTACACATCTGTGAAGGGACCATTAATGCTGAAAGGTACGTACAGGTTTTGGAACAACATATGCTGCCATCTAAGCGCCGTCTTTTTCATGGACGCTCCTGCTTATTTCAGCAAGACAATGCCAAGCCACATTCAACACGTGACAACAACAGCGTGGCTTCGTAAAAGAGTGCGGGTACTTTCCTGGCCTGCCTGCAGTTTAGACCTGTCTCCTATCGAAAATGTGTGGCGCATTATGAAGCGTAAAATACGACAGTGGAGACCCCGGACTGTTGAACAACTGAAGGTCTACATAAAACAAGAATGAGAAAGAATTCCACTTTCAAAGCTTCAACAATTACTTTCCTCAGTTCCCAATCGTTTATTGAGCATTGTTAAAAGAAAAGGTGATGTAACACAGTGGTGAACATGCCCTTTCCCAACTACATTGGCACGTGTTGCAGCCATGAAATTCCAAGTTGCAGAAAAAAAATAAAGTTTATGAGTTTGAACATCAAATATCTTCTCTTTGTGGTGCATTCAATTAAATATGGATTGAAAAGGATTTGCAAATCATTGTATTCTGTTTTTAATTACCTCAAGCACAATTTCCCAACTCATATGGAAACGGGGTTTGTAGATAAATGTATTATCCTCTTATATCTCACATTCTATGTTCCATCCATCAATTTCTACCGCTTGTCCCGTTCGGGGACACGGGGGGTGCTGGACCCTATATTGTGTTTTGGAAAAAAGTTGTCATAAACGTTACTTAATTCATAAAAAAAAATTGTTTAAATTTTTTTTTATGCATATGTAAAATTATTCAGTTATAAACATTCATTCACTTTCTTTCTTTCATGGATCTAAACTTTACCGCTGCTGGTATTTTTTTCTATACATTTGTTGTAATACTTTCAGAATGTCTTTGTTCTATTTTTGGCCAAAGTAAGACAAAGAAAACAATATGAAGTTGTCTTTATGTTTTAGTTTTAATGCCATGATTTTAATAGTCCAGCCCACGTGTGCACAGATTTAACTCCATGCGGCCCCTGAGCTAAAATGAGTTTGACACGCCTGCAACAGATGTAAATGTCAAAAATAGCCAAAAGACGGTGGTAGATGAGAATAAATCTATAGGTAAAATATAGTGTAGAAATGCACCCAATTGCCGGAAATGTAGTCTTGATGTTTTTTAACTTACTTCAAACAAATCATATAAATGAAATTAACTCTCAATCTCTGTAGGCCAAAAATTCACTTCAATAAACATTGAACATTTTGAGGGGCAGTTTTCTCCCCAGTTGTGATTTTTTTCTTGCTATTCAGCATCAAATGTTGGAATATATAGGCAACTCAGAATTCGATTATGATTCAGGGGCTATGATTCGTTAATAAATAAATTATTTATGAATCTTTAATTATTATGTTATTATTTTGTTAATATGTTGTATATTATATTATAAATCTGTTATATATAATTATGATTAAGGGGTGATGGACGGCTGGGCAGTGCCTGAAGAGCTGCAGCCTGCCACTGTAGCCCCCACTCCCTCCCCTCTGTTGCTAGTCTCGAGTTGTATGTTGTAATATGTATATGTGATTTGCTATGGAGTTTTTTTCCCCACTCCAGACTTGGCAACCTTTGGAGCCCAGTCTAGATTGTATTTTTTTACTCATCCTCCCCAAGCGTTTACCTTTTTCCCATCTTTCACGGGGCGCCTTGTGGCATCCCATCAGCGTTCCTGTTCTGTAACCCTTTGTAGCTGTTTGTCTAAACTGAACGGGTTTGTGCTGAAAACAAAGAGTTGTTGTACTTGTGCAATGACAATAAAGACCTACCTACCTATAATATGTGATGAGGTGGAAACTTGTCCAGGGTGTACCCAGCCTACCGCCCGAATGCAGCCGAGATAGGCTGCAGCACCCCCCGTAACCCTGAAAGGAACAAGCGGTAGGAAATGGATGGATGGATATATGAAAATGCTTCTCCTCTGGCTACTGATGTAATATGCACTATTGCATCATTTCCGTTTTTTTTTAATGTGAGCTGTGACAGTGGTTCTCAACCTTTTTGCAGTGATGTACCCCCTGTGAAAATTTTTTTAATTCAAGTACCCCCTAGTCAGAGCAAAGCATTTTTGGTTGAAAAAAAGAGATAAAGAAGTAAAATACAGCACTATGTCATCAGTTTCTGATTTATTAAATTGTATAACAGTGCAAAATATTGCTCATTTGTAGTGGTCTTTCTTGAACTGTTTGGAAAAAAAGATATAAAAATAACAATAAGGTTGTTGGAAAATAAACAAGTGATTGAATTATAAAAAAAGATTTTTACACATAGAAGTAATCATCAACTTAAAGTGCCCTCTTTGGGGATTGTAATAGAGATCCATCTGGATTCATCAACTTCATTCTAAACACTGAATATTGCATTGTTGCATTTCTTTTCACAGTTTATGAACTTACATTCCTATTTTGTTGAAGTATTATTCAAAGAATATATCAATAGAGTATTTTTAAATTGTTGCTATTTTTAGAATATTTTTTAAAAATCTCACGTGCCCCTTGGCTTACCTTCAAGTACCCCCAGGGGTACGCGTACCCCCATTTGAGAACCACTGAGCTATGACATGACTATAGAGCTACAGTATGATAAATTAGCTAGCTTTTGTCATATAAAATAGGTTTTCATAATGTTACGTTGCAATTAATCGTAACCTGGGGAGCATATGTCCAGGAAAATCATGTTACATTCTTAAAAGTAGTTGTTGGACATGTTCACATGACATCATAATAAATGGTAATCCATCCAACCGTTTTCTACCGCTTGTCCCTCTCTGGGTCGCGGGGGGCGGGGGGGGCTGGAGCCTCTCCCAGCTTCATTCGGGCAGAAGGCGGGGTACACTATGGGCAAGTCACCAACACAAATAGACAGACAACATTCACACTCACATTCACAAACTAGTGCCAATTTTAGTTTTACCAATCAACCTATCCCCAGGTGCATGTCTTGGGAGGTGGGAAGAAGCTAAAACCCACACAGTCACGGTGAGGAATATATATCAAATGACAAAATACACTCATATCGGCTCATTTTGTCAAAAGACTAATCTTTTTCAGAAGGCACACAGGACAGGTTGGCTCAAATTGGCACTGACCAGGAGAGCAGACGTTTAAAGTGCCAGAAGGGTGGAACGTCACACTCATTGAGAAAGAAAAATAAGCTTATTCCATATGTGCGCAGAGGGCAGCGCGATGGTACAGTGGTTAGTGCATGTGCCTCACAATACGAAGGTCCTGAGTAGTCCTGAGTTTAATCCCGGGCTCGGGATCTTTCTGTGTGGAGTTTGCATGTTCTCCCTGTGACTGCTTTGGTTCCCTCCGGGTACTCCGGGTTCCTCCCACCTCCAAAGACATGCACCTGGGGATAGGTTGATTGGCAACACTAAATTGGCCCTAGTGTGTGAATGTTGTCTGTCTGCAATGAGATGGCGACTTGTCCAGGGTGTACCCCGCCTTCCGCCCGAATGCAGCTGAGATAGGCTCCAGCACCCCCTGCGACCCCGAAAGGAACAAGCGGTAGAAAATGAATGGATGGATGGATATGTGCACAGAGAGGCATGTGCATGCAGATAGTGGTTTTTAGGCTCAAGAATCTTGACACCTTTTGGACGCCTTACAGATCTGTTTTGAAACCTATTGTCGTTTCTTTATGGCTCCATCAAGTGGTGCAGGATGGTCATGTTTCTTGTATTTCAACCTGCATAGATTGATTCAGTATTTATGTAAAAAGCATTATAACAAGGGCTGTCAAATGTATTATTAAAAAAAAAATAGATTCTTCCATCCATCCAACCATCCATCCATCCATTTCCTACCGCTTGTCCCTTTAGGGAACGTGGGGGTGCTGGAGCCTCTCTCAGCTGCATTATTCAGATTTTGGTATTTGGATTAACAATAATTAAACAGCCCTGCGATGAGGTGGCGACTTGTCCAAGGTGTACACGGCCTTCCACCCAATAGTAGCTGAGATAGGCACTAGCACCCCCTGCGACCCCAAAAAGGACAAGCGATAGAAAAAGGATGGATGGATGATTAATCAAAAGTGTTTACTTGCCTGTGCTATTGAAATCAGTTTAAGAATAAACTCCAATATTTGTACACGAATGCAATTTCATGGTCAGAATGTCATCCAGGACCGTTTTTAAACATTTTACTTTGATGCATGTCATTTATTAGCACCAAAATTGCTAACAGTTTTATCCAAATTTCTTTCAGGCTGTATTTTGAAGTGAAATGTGCCAGTGAGCACACCAGTGGGAGTCCCCTCACTCATTTTTGAACTGACATGTGCATTGATCGGAACTGAGTGCATAGCGGTTAAGTTAAAAGGGCTTGTACAGTCAAAACAAATTGCATGATTAATATAAGTGTGTACATGATTAACACATTTTTTTTTTTGTTAAATCACATGAGGTAACTCGTCAATTTTGACAGCCCGAGTTTAAATATGTTGTCCCCGAATCGAATATATGCATTCAGTGTTTCCCACAGGTCAGGCATCTATTTGTGGTGGTGTGGTTGGGCGGCGGGGGTGGGGGGGTGGGGGCAGCGGCGATGACCAAGAAGAACGCAGAGTTGGAATATAATTACAACACTTAATGTACATATTTATATACATATTTATGTAATATTTACATATTTATATAATATGTAACTACAAGCTCCATTCACAGACAGAGTCCCATTGCTTTTATGAGCGGTCGAGCGAGTCATAAGCCGGAAAAAAAAAAATGTATATATATAATTTTTTTTTTTTTTTTTTTTTTTTGCGGGGGCCATAATTCTCCTGTGGCGGGCCGCCACAAATAAATTAATGTGTGGGAAACCCTGGCATTTATATGATGACACCCATTTTAAAAATACTTTGTAAAACTAACTTTTTAAAAGCTTTACTTTAATTTGACCCATCTGATATAATTTATAAAACTGTAAAAAAAAAAAAAAATGTTTTAATTTTTTTTTAGTCCTTCACTCTCACTATACTCATCCACAAATCTTTCATACTCGCACAAATTAATGCGGGAATTGTCGCTTTCTCGGTCCAAATCGCTCTCGCTGCTGGTGGCCATGATTGTAAACTGTGAGGATGTGATGAGCTGCACAACCCGTGAAATGAAGAGTCCGGCGATTAGTTGCAAATCGTGGCTTTATTGAGGTCTTGCACACAGCCAATCCAACAAAACACTAGCCAATCCCGCACTCTACCGCTCCCCCACTTTGCTCGCCCACACGCTTACCTCAGATGCTGTCCCATATTAAAGGGCCACACACACACATACGCTACTCTCAAAACACAAGCTAACCCATTTGAAGCGTCACCACCGCATTCAAGCAGCCTCTCCTCGGCGAGTCAGGCAGGGCTAAAGCAATAACAAATGTTTTTCTCGCAGCAGATTTAAGTCAATATTGCATTAAAAACTAGATTTTGACCCACTTCTATGGTGGAAGAACAATGAGCCCATATATCCTCTTACTGCCAAGTTAGCCAGGCTGGGGGGGATGAAAAGTTTACTTGAAACTGTTTAATGGTACTCTTTTTATATGTAGAAGAAAAGTTTTGTCATTTTATTTAATCTGAACAACAACTTGAGGCAGTTTAATGTTCATTAACGTGGACCCCGACTTAAACAAGTTGAAAACTTATTGGGGTGTTACCATTTAGTAGTCAATTGTACGGAATATGTACTGTACTGTGCAATCTACTAATACAAGTCTCAATCAATCAATCAAAAAAAACACTTTATATGTAGAAAGGTTTTGTTAAGAAACTATTCTGAGCCTTATCTTCTTCAGTTTTTATTTTATATATGTTGACCACATTAACCCTGCCAATGGAACCTGTGTGTATATGTATGTTATGCCATTGTATGCAAACTTGGTAAATAAATAACCAAAAAATTTATATTTTGTTGTTTTCTTACTGTACCGAAAATGAACCGAACTGTGACCTCTAAACCGAGGTACGTACCGAACCAAAGTTTTTGTGTACTGTTATACCCCTATATTCCATACATCCATCTATTTTCTACCGCTTGTCCCTTTTGGGCTGACGGGGGTGCTGGAGCCTAGCTCAGCTGCCATCAGGCGGTAGGCTGGGTACACCCTGGACATATTGTTATATATCGTAATCAAAGGAGGGTGCAATGTATATTGTGATATAGATTCGATGCTGTATCGCCCATCCCCATGTTTGAGTATTGTTGTTGAGCCTAGTGTATGTATTGCCTAATTCTACATGCATGTCCCTCCAATACAGGATGATGGTTCGCTGGACAAAGGAGCCCAACATCAATTTAAACCAGTTTTGCCCTGGCCTCATGTAGAAGGTGTGGAAGTGGACCTCAACTCCATCAGACAGAAACATGGTAAGATATATGAGCTACACTGTATGTGAGGAGTCAACCGGAACCTAGCATAATTCCGTGACCCGCAAACTGTACACACAGCAAAACGGTTTGAACTATTTTGGCCTCTCCATGTCATGCTTTGAATGGGGAATTCTCCATGTTTCCACATATAAGGCGCACCAAATTATAGGGCGCATTAAAGGAGTCATATTATTTAGATATTTTTTTCTACATTTATAGCACTTCATGTAACATAACATGTAATGGTGGTTCTTTGGTCAAAAATGTTGCATAAATTATGTTTTACATATCATTTTCTTTCTGACAGTCGCTTACGGATGCCCCGTTTTGTGGGCGGAGTTATTTACGTGGCTCACCTTCGGCAGCGTCTTCTCACCGTCATCTTTGTTGTAGCGGTGTAGCGTGCAATGACTGGGATGGAAGTGTCAAATGATGGAGCTAACTGTTTTAATGACATTCAGACTTTACTTCGATCAATAACGGAGCAGCATCTCCTCATCCGGAAACAACAACAAATGTGTCCCGTGAAAAAACGTTCTAATCACTAAAGTTCTTTGGGTGAATAATTTAAATTCACGACACCGGTTTGTTTTAGCGCTTTCATGGCGAGTTTATTGACAGATATAAGTAAGAACTTTACACTACTTTATATTAGAAATGGCAACAGCGGAGGATGAATGTCCCATAACAAGAAGATGGACAAAAAGAATAAGCTTATCGACTACGATGTTGGTACGAACTACAAAGGTGGACACGCGCAATTTTTTTATGAATTGAGCAGATCCCAAACACAGATTAGCAGGTACCAGAAGGTAAGAAAAGTTTCTTTTGCTTAAAATTGCGAAACAAAACACCAGATAATGTCTTACCTTATACCCACACCGCAATAATATTCGTATGTTTAACGCGCCGACAATCCATCAAGTGTGCGACTTTATAGCTTGCCACAGTTGTACTAAAACGTTTCGATAGATTTTGGAGTGCCATATGTAATGTTTTATATTTTCAATGAAACATTTAAAATGTTGGTGTTGTTTACTTGAGTCATATTACCATCATATTGCAGTCTACACGTATGTCTTATTTTTGACTGCCATCTACTGGTCACACTTATCATTACACCATGTACCAAATAAAATGTATTCGATGTTGGTAAGTAAAACCAGAATCATTCCGTACATGAGGCGCACCGTGTTATAAGGCGCACTGTCGAGTTTTGAGGGGAAAAAACTGATTTTAAGTGCGCCTAAATACGGTATTTTGAAACTTTATACTCTGAAAGTGTTACTTCTGTTCGAGCGCCGCCTTCTGTCCGTGCCAAAGTAATTTTGTAATGCTTTAAGAGATCTATTTACAAAATTGAAGCTCATATAAAAACATTGTAAATGATGTATATGGTACAGTTTACCACATCAAATTACAGCTAAAATAATAAATGGTTTTCCCTGTTAATAAATGTAGAACTTTTGATACATAGCGGTAAATTATGCAGGTGGCTGTTTGTGCCTACACATCTCCATTGTTTCTTAAATAACTTCAAATCAGTATTTATTGAGAAAAATATGTTGGTAGTATTAGATGTAATGCCGCTGTTACTTTGGTACTTGAGCATTTAGGTACAGTGGAACTTTGATTTACGAACCTAAGTGGTTCTTGAACATGGTTCGTAAACTGAAACGTTTGTATAATCCAGCACCCGACCAGACTCCTCCACCCCAAAAACTCACTTTGCTGGTCAAAAAACGGGGAACATACTTGCCTTTTGAATTGTTGATGTGCGAGGAGTGTTCAAAAGAAGTTTCTTGGAGAAACGGCTGACAAGTTAGCAAGTGTCGTTCGCATCGTTGACAGTGAAGTCATCAAAAAGTTTGCAAATAGAGGGATTTGTAATTCGAGGTTCTACTGTAATGTAATATATGACAACTTTTGGATTTTGGTTTTATCACTAGGAGAGGGCAACCACAGCCCCAATCATCAGGCTAACCAGAAGCAGGTGATCCAGCAGCAGTATGCAACTTTCCGGCCAGACTTGCACAATTACAATGCCCCGATCCTCAAAAGAGATGTTTTGGGAAACTTTGAACCCAAAACACCTGAACCTCCAGGGGTGCCCGACGGTCCAGGAGAAGAAGCCAAGGCAATTGTCCTTGGTTCGGAATACAAAGACGTCATCCAGGCATCGATCAAAGAGTTTGGCTTTAACATGGTCGCTAGTGACATGATATCACTGGACAGGACCATCAAAGATCTACGCCACGAAGAGTGAGTACAACATTTTGTACTATTGCATATTGTGTAAATCGTAATTAAAAACAAAATACAAATATTTGCAAATCTTTTTCAACCTACTGTTTATTCAATTGAATGGACTGTAAAGACAAGATTCTTAACGGTCAAACTGGAAAACGTTGTTACTTTTTGCAAATATTAGCTCAGTTGGAATTTGATGCCTGCAACATGTTTCGAAAAAGCTGGTACACGTGGCAAAAAAGGACTGAGAAAGTTGAGGAATGCTCATCAAACACCTATTTGGAACATCCCACAGGTTAACAGGCTAATTGGGAACAGGTGGGTGCCATGATTTGGTATAAAAGCAGCTTCCATGAAATGCTCAGTCATTCACAAACAAATTGTTTTTGGAAACTGTGGACATTGTTTCCTCCGGACCCAAAAGGAAAAGAACCATCTTGATTGTTATAGACGTTCAAAGACGTTGTTATAGTGTTCAAAAGCCAGCATCTGGGATGGTATGGAGGTTATATTAGTGCAAAGGTTATGGGTAACTTAGACATCTGTGAAGGGACCATTAATGCTGAAAGGTACATACAGCTTTTGGAGCAACATATCTTGCCATCCAAGCAACGTTATCATGGACGCCCCTGCTTATTTCAGCAAGACAATGCCAAGCCACGTGTTACAACAGCGTGGCTTCATAGTAAAAGAGTGCGGGTACTAGACTGGCCTGCCTGTGGTCCAGACCTGTGTCTCATTTAAAATGTGTGGCACATTATGAAGACTAAAATACCACAAAGGAGATTCCGGACTGTTGAACAACTTAAGCTGTACATCAAGCAAGAATGGGAAAGAATTCCACCTGAAAAGCTTAAAAAATTGGTCCCCTCAGTTCCCAAACGTTTACTGAGTGTTGTTAAAAGGAAAGGCCATGTAACACTGTAGTAAAAATGCCCCTGTGACAATTTTTTTGCAAAGTGTTGCTGCCATTAAATTCTAAGTTTAATGATTATTTGCAAAACAAAGTTATTTTTCTCAGTTTGAACATTAAATATCTTGTCTTTGCAGTCTATTCAGTTAAATATAAGTTAAAAGGGATTTGCAAATCATTGTATTCTGTTTTTATTTACAAATTACACAACGTACCAACTTCACTGGTTTTGTAAATATATATGGAATGCTATATATACTGTAACTGCCCAAAATGATTTTCATTGCATTTCAGCAATTCAAGGGCAGCAAAACGCCTAATTTATTGTCATCAAAGCTCTGACAATTATGCACAATGGTTCTATAGCAGCATCTAGTGGTTAATTAGTGAAATTATTTTCTTGTTTTTCAACCGGCAAAAGTGAGATTTATTCCGTTTTATTTGAAAAAGCATTGTAATATGCCAGGATTACAGTATGTTAAAATAGTAGTTATAATTGGAGTCAATTGAGAAAGTCTGTATACTCTATATTTGTATCTTGTTCTAACAATGTTATAATCAACATCATAATACACTTTTATAAAGATACAAAGTTGTAAAATGAAAAACTCCCTCGCAAAATTTCCGACCGCTAACTTTCAAACTGAACAATTATGTCACATAAGGATCACATGTAATGCCCTACGCTTGTCCAAGTAGATAGATAGATAGATAGACAGTACTTTATTGTTTCCTTCAGGAGAGTTCCCTCAGGAAAATTAAAAGTATTAATTCATGTTAGAAAGTTGTAGCTACGTATTACAAAAATTGCCAGACTGACTGTTAAAACTTTACATTGCATGTCGAAAGAAAAACGCTATGATTTATATGCCTATGGGATTAAGTTTAAACCATATACTCTCATCAAAGAAAAATCAATTCCTCATAAGATCTGTAAACAAAGGTGCATATGCATTTAAAGAATACAATTGTCATTGTGTGCTGCGAATACAGGTGCAAGTACTGGCATTATGATGACCGACTGCTGACATCCAGCGTGGTGATTGTCTTCCATAATGAAGGATGGTCGACTTTAATGAGAACCATCCACAGTGTCATCAAGAGAACTCCCAGGAGATACCTGGCTGAGGTTGTCATGATTGATGACTTTAGCAACAAAGGTGAGTTGGCTCTCCTTCGAAGTCTGATACTAACTTGTAAAGTGATTTTTTAGATCGCTCCACACTATTGTATGTTTTAGCATGTAGACTACGCTTTAGTAACACACATGCACAGACTGGTACATACATTATCTTTTGTTAGTTGTCCGCTAATGATAGCGATTTGACAAAGTTTAGCTACTAACATTAGCTATAATTGAACGAGTAGTCATAACCTTAATAACTAGAGATGTCCGATAATGGCTTTTTTGCCGATATCCGATATTCCGATATTGTCCAACTCTTCAATACCGATATCAAACGATACCGATATATGCAGTCGTGGAATGAACACATTATTATGCCTAATTTTGTTGTGATGCCCCGCTGGATGCATTAAACAATGTACCAAGGTTTTCCAAAATAAATCCACTCAAGTTATGCTAACATGGCACTGCCATATTTATTATTGAAGTCATAAAGTGCTTTTTTTTTTTTAACATGCCTCAAAACAGCAGCTTGGAATTTGGGACATGCTGAAAGCATGAGGAGGTTGAGGTCGGCGGGGTTTGGGTAGAGGGTAGTGGGGGTGTAAATTATGGGTTATACTTGTATATCGCTTTTCTACCTTCAAGGTACTCAAAGCGCTTTGACACTATTTCCACATTCACCCATTCACACACACATATACACGTGCAAGGCCCTAACCAGGACCCATCAGGAGCAAGGTTGAAGTTTCTTGCTCAAGGACACAACGGACGTGATGAGGTTGGTAGAAGGTGGGGATCGAACCAGGAACCCTCAGGTTGCTGGCGCAGCCACTTTCCCAACTGCGTTTTTTCCGGTTTATTTTGGGTAGACATGCCATTTATGTTGGCATAGCTTGGCTCCAAGGTCCACATTTACTAGACTGACCATACGTCCTTTTTTCCCCGGACGTGTCCTCTTTTGCGGGGCTGTCCGGGCGGGGTTTCTTAAATGCCTCTAATATCCGGCGTTTTGAGTCAGGGTTGCGTGTATTTACAATGTATGTACAGGGTTAAGAAGGGGTTAAAAACAAAACAAATTGTGTAAAAGTGCGCACGCAGCAACATTCGTAAGGGGGGGTGGGCAGAGACAGAGTAAGCGAGAGAGCGAGGTAGTGGATTGATATACAAGTATAACCCATTTACCATTTAACATATTGATTGTTAATCAAGGCATACTTTTTCAACAGCCATACAGGTCACACTGAGGGTGGCCATATAAACAACTTTAACACTGTTACAAATATGCGCCACACTGTGAACCCACACCAAACAAGAATGACAAACACATTTCGAGAGAATATCTGTACCGTAACATAACATAAACACAACAGAACATATACCCAGAATCCCTTGCAGAACTAACTCTTCCGGGACACTACAAAATACCCATGACCCATGACAATGCACTTCTGCCATGACCCTCCCCCGCCGAATTCTTATTGGTTGACGTGTGTGTGACGGTTGCTGACGTGTGTGTGACGATTGCTGACATTTTCTTCGTCTCTTCCGCGAATTAGATAAATAATATTATTTGATATTTTATGGTAATGTGTTAATAATTTCACACATACGTCGCTCCGGAGTATAAGTTGCACCCAAACTATGAAAAAAAATGCGACTTATAGTCAGAAAAATACGGTATATATGTCCTCTTTTTGGGATTTCAGAATATGGTCAGCCTAGTATTTACAGTGTCAAGTCACGCCGACCTGAGTCTCTTGGCTTCCGTCTGCTCCAACGTTTCACCTTCTGTTTGTGTTTGCTTCTATAACCAGTACCGTATTTTTCGGATTATAAGTCGCAGTTTTTTTCATAGTTTGGTGCGATTTATACTCTGGAGCGATTTATGTGTGAAATTATTAACACATTACCGTAAAATATCAAATAATATTATTTATCTCATTCGCGTAAGAGACTAGGTGTATATCAGCAATCGTCTCACACACGTCAACCAATAAAAATTTGGTGGGAGATGAGTCATGGCAGAAGTGCATTGTGAAAAAAAAGATGCTACCTGCTACTACTTTCATACCTAGGAAAATTGATCATAAATGACTGATTGTCTAGTAAACTTATAGCATGTTCTATATATTATAGTTATTTCAATGACTCTTACCATAATATGTTACGTTAACATACCAGGCACTTTCTCAGTTGATTATTTATGCGTCATATAACGTGTACCTATTCAGCCTGTTGGTCACTATTCTTTATTTATTTTAAATTGCCTTTCAAATGTCTATTCTTGGTGTTGGATTTTATCGAATAAATTTCCCCAAAAAATGCGACTTATATATGTTTTTTTCCTTCTTTATTATGCATTTTCAACCGGTGCGACTATATTCCGAAAAATACAGTAGTTCATCCTCTGTATATTCAGCTTCAAAAACATGAGGTTTTGAATTATTTTTGTCCTAAAATAGTCATCTTTTTTGTCTGTTACCAAGTCTGCCATTATTACAGCACACTCGCGTTTGTTTCCGAAAGTAGGAAGATGGAAGTGCTTCTTGTTAACTGTTTTGTAGTTAATTCCAGTTTTGTGTAGGTCTATGATCTTGTTCCTGAGTTTCTAACTGCAGTCCAATAACAATTATTGCACATTCCCTCTTTGTAAAGTCGATTTGAAGGAACGTTTGGAGGTGTACATCAAGCAGTGGAACGGTCTTGTCAAGCTCTACAGAAACGAGAAGAGAGAGGGTCTTATCCAGGCACGAAGTATCGGCGCCAAAAAGGCCACTAAGGGACAGGTATTATTCACATTATTCCTTAATGAAATAAACTGGTACTTTGTGAGACTCTAATATGCTTGATTTCATTGTTGCAGGTGCTAATATACCTGGATGCTCATTGTGAGGTTGGAATCAACTGGTATCCTCCGCTGGTTGCTCCTATTTCATTAGACAGGTAAGAAAGCTCATAACGCAGCAAATGTGAAAATGAGCCAAAGATCCACACCTTTCATAATTTTTAAAAAGTTACCATTTTAGTGAAGAATTGTTTTTCACAAGTCGTGATGGGTTAAAACAGTGGTTCTCAACCTTTTTTCAGTGATGTACCCCCTGTGAACATGTTTTTAATTCAAGTACCGCATAATCAGAGCAAAGCATTTTTAGTTGAAAAAAATAGATAAAGAAGTAAAGTACAGCACTATGTCATCAGTTTGATTTATTAAATTGTATAACAGTGCAAAATATTGCTCATTTGTTGTGGTCTTTCTTGAACTATTTGGAAAAAAAGATAAAAATAACTAAAAACGTGTTGAAAAATAAACAAGTGATTCAATTATAAGTAAAGATTTCTACACATAGAAGTAATCATCAACTTAAAGTGCCCTCTTTGGGGATTGTAATAGAGATCCATCTGGATTCATGAACTTAATTCTAAACATTTCTTCATAAAAAAAAAAAAGAAATCTTTAAAGGCCTACTGAAACCCACTACGACCGACCACGCAGTCTGATAGTTTGTAAATCAATAATGAAATACTAACATTGCAACACATGCCAATACGGCCTTTTTAGTTTACTAAATTGCAATTTTAAATTTCCCGCAAAGTGTCCTACGTTGCGGTATGATGACGCGTGCGTTTGACGTCACCAGTTGTAGCAAACATTATTCCGATCCAAGCTATAAGTAGTCTGCTTTAATCAAATAATTACACAGTATTCTGGACATCTGTGTCGCTGAATCTTTTGCAATTTGTTCAATTAATAATGGAGAAGTCAAAGTAGAAAGATGGAGGTGGGAAGCGGTGCATTGCAGCTGCCTTTAGCCACACAAACACAGCCGGTGTTTCCTTGTTTAAAATTCCCGAAGGTGAAGCTTTACTATGGAACAGAGCGGTCAAGCGAACATGGTTCCCGACCACATGTCAACCGGCAGGTTTTGGTGAGAAGATTGTTCTAATAAGTCGGCTCTTACCGTAGACATGATCGGAGCTTGCGTCCTCCTGCAGCTATGGACTATTACCTCCTCCCACCGGAGACAATGGCTGTCACCACAGCCGTGGCCACACCCCTCCGATTTTCAGGCACCATATAATCTCACTAAAACACAATACACAGATGAGGGATTTTCCAGAATTATCCTAGTAAATGTGTCTAATAACATCTGAATCGCTCTCACTGCCCTCGCCTTTTTTTTTTTTAACTTTTTTTTTCCTAGTCCTTCACTCTAACTATCCTCATCCACAAATCTTTCATCCTCTGTCAAATTAATGGGGAAATTGTCGCGGTTTCTCGGTTCGAATCGCTCTAGCTGCTGGTGGCTATGATTGTAAACAACGTGAGGAGCTCTACAACCGGTGACGTCACGCGCACATCGTCTGCTACTTCCGGTAAAGGCAATGCTTTTTTATTAGCGACCAAAAGTTGCAAACTTTATCGTCGATGTTCTCTACTAAATCCTTTCAGCAAAAATATGGCAATATTGCGAAATGATGAAGTATGACACATAGAATGGACTTGCTATTCCCGTTTAAATAAGAAAATCTCATTTCAGTAGGCCTTTAACATCAATATTTATGGAACATGTCCACAAAAAATCTAGCTGTCAACACTGAATATTGCATTGTTGGATTTCTTTTCACAGTTTATGAAATTACATTCGTATTAAGTTGAAGTATTATTCAATAAATATATTTATAAAGGATTTTTGAATTGTTGCTTTTTTTAGAATATTTTTGAAAAATCTCACGTACCCCTTGGCATTCCTTCAAGTACCCCCAGGAGTACGCGCACCCCCATTTGAGAAGCACTGGGTTAAAAGGCTTGCTCAATGTCCATCCTCAGTACACAAACTGTAAACTGTCTTTGAATGAGACGCAATAAGCCAGGGTTGTCCTCATACCAATATTTTGTTACTGGTACCAAAATGTATTTTGATACATTTTGATACTTTTCTAAATAAAGGAGCCCAAAATATGTCATTATTGGCTTTATTTTGACAAAAAATCGTAGGGTACATTAAATATGTTTCTTATTGCAATTTTGTCCTTAAATAAAATAGTGAACATACGAGACCACTTTTCTTTTAGTAGTATGTAAACAAACAAAGGGTCCTAATTTATCTGCTGACATATGCAGTAACATATTGTTATTTATCATTCTATTTCTTTGTCAAAATAATGATCTGTAAAAATGTATTATTAATCCACAACATTTACTGTTAATATCTGGTTATTTTCTGTTTTAACATTTTCTATCTACACTTCTGTTAAAATTTAATAATCAATTATTCTTCTGTTGTTTGATGATTTACATTAGTTTTGGATGATAAAAAAAAATGTAGGTATTGATCCGATCCCAAGTAGTTACAGGATCATAAAAAGTCATAATTTAAGGCCTTATGTGTTCAGGGACACATTTCCTGAGTTTATAAACATAATAAAAATAAAAAGATTTTGTGAAGCCAAAAAAACAATGTAATCATAGTAGTATCGACTAGATAGGCTCTTGTACTTGGTATCATTAAAGTGGATGTCAGGTGTAAATTTACTTATGGCATTTGTTTACATTGTGATGCCGGTGAGCTACGGTGTGTAGTGAAGCATGTTTAGCTATTCCTCATTCTGCAGGGATGATACTTGTAAGAAACGTACTTTATTTGTCGCCGCGGAGGCGAGGATTAGTGATTTAGAAGTAGCTACAACACTGACTACTGCAGTTGGACGTTAGCTGCTAACTAGCCATGTCTTTAAGCATCCTTCGTACTTCACCTTTATCGTCAGTTTTTAGGCCAAAATGCGTCCGTTCTCCCTTTTCTGTCCACACACTGTCAGCTTGTAAGTACTCTGTGATTGTGCGTTGCCGAACATTCTCCTCTGCTCGTAAAACCAGCAATGTCATGACGTGACGACGACGTGCCGTCATGCCTGTTAAAAAATGAGGGGGGTGGAACGGTACTTTTTAGAGGCGGTATAGTACCGAATAGGATTTATTAGTATCATACTTTACTAGTACTGGTATACCGGACAACCCTACAGTAAGCCATGTTTAGCCTCAGGCTGTAATGCCACAGTGAGCTCTGCATTGATTAAAGCTTATAATACTTCCTCAGTATTGTCTCTGCTGCGCAAGAGCCTGACCAAACATATGATATTCACGGTTTGATCTTGGAGGCAAGGGGACACTGAATGATTTAACTGTGGTTGAGAAGTTGCAGGGGCAAGTAGAAGTCCCAGATTACCGGAACTTGTAGAGGACGGACGACACTACTGAATCCAGAACTGAATCAATGCAGCATCTACAGTAAGTGTGGAAGCTGCTGCAGAATAGAGTTGCCTTTTTAGTGACCTAAAAAACATTTTCAATCTACTAAAATTGATAGCAGATACAAAGTTGATCTAAGCTTGTGTGCTGTGGATTGCGTCTTTTAAATGAGCTAAATAGCAAGTGCATTACAAAACCCAAAACCAGTAAAGTTGGCACATTGTGTAATTCGTAAATAAAAACAGAATACAATGATTTGTAAATAATTTTAAACTTATATTCAATTGAATATACTACAAAGACAAGATATCTAATGTTAAAACTGAGAAACTTATTTTTTTTTTATGCAAATAATCATGAACTTAGAATTTAATGGCAGCAACGCATTGCAAAAAAGGTGGAACTGAGGCATTTTTACCACGACGTTACATGGCCTTTCCTTCTAACAACACTCAGTAAACGTTTGGGAACTCAGGAGACCAATTTTTTAAACTTTTCAGGAGGAATTATTTCCCATTCTTGCTTGATGTACAGTTTAAGTTGTTCAACAGTCTCTGTTGTCGTATTTTAGGCTTCATATTGCGCCACACATTTTCAATGGGCAACAGGTCTGGACTACAGGCAAGCCAGTCTAGTACCCGCACTCTTTTACTATGAAGCCACGCTGTTGTAACACGTGGCTTGGCATTGTCTTGCTGAAATAAGCAGGGGCGTCCACGATAACCTTGCTTGGATGGCAACATATGTTGCTCCAAAACCTGTATGTACCTTTCAGCATTAATGGTGCCTTCGTAAGTTACCCATGTCTTGGGCACTAATACACCCCCATACCATCACAGATGCTGGCTTTTGAACTTTGCGCCTATAACAATCCGGATGGTTCTTTTACTTTTTGGAAGGACATGACATCCAGTTTACAAAAACAATTTGAAATGTGGACCCGCCAGACCACAGAACACTTTTCCACTATGCATCAGTCCATCTTAGATGAGCTCGGGCCCAGCGAAGCCGGCAGCGTTTCTGGGTGTTGTTGATAAAGGGCTTTCGCTTTGCATTGTAGAGTTTTAACTTGCACTTACAGATGTAGCAACAAACTGTAGTTACTGACAGTGGTTTTCTGACGTGTTCCTGAGCTCATGTGGTGATATACTTTACACATTAATGTTGTTTTTTGATGCAGTACTCTTGAGGGATCGAAGGTCCGTAATATCATCGCTTACGTGCAGTGATTTCTAAAGATTCTCTGAACCTTTTGATGATATTACGGAAAGCAGATGGTGAAATCCCTAAATTCCCTGCAATAGTTTGTTGAGAAATGTTGTTCTTAAACTGACAATGTGCTCACGCATTTGTTCACAAAGTGGTGACCCTCACCCCAGCCTTGTTTGTGAATGAGTGAGCATTTCATGGAAGCTGCTTTTATACCCAATCATGGCACCCACCTGTTCCCAATTAGCCTGTTCACCTCTGGGATGTGTTTGATGTGCATTCCTTAGCTTTCTCAGTCTTTTTTGCCACTTATGCTTGCCTTTTTGAAACCTGTTGCAGGCATCAAATTCCAAATGAGCTAATATTTGCAAAAAAATAAAAATGTTTACTATTTTGAACTTTACAGTCTATTCAATTGAATATAGGTTGAAAAGGATTTGCGAATCATTGTGTTCTGTTTTTATTTACGATTTACACAACGTGCCATTTTCACTGGTTTTGGGTTTTGTAGAACGCTCACAATATTGTGAGTAGGAAATGGAAATGTAGTAATTTAGTGCTGGCAATGTGATGTATCAAGCCTGAAACTGTTTGTGGCCGCAGTTGTGCACAAATGGCTGCGCAAGAAGGAGGCACTAGAGAGGGACAAGCCTCCATATGTGAGGCTTGAAGTCTCAGGTGTAAAAATGATAGACATATCTTCTATCCTGCAATGCGTTTTATAATTTTGTAACGGCTGAATGACTTACTTGCACAGTAGTTTTGCTGCCGGCTGATATTTTTTACATGTTTTTTTTTTCTTTTGATATAGGAGATATGTTAATATATCTGAAAATAGGGTTATTACAAAAACGCATTTCCTTGCGTCTGGATCATTCCAGCCCACCTGTACAATTATTGCTACAGTAGTTATTAGACAGGCGTCTGCTAGAATGCACCTTCGGCGTGCCAAAAAGTTGGTTCCACTGTCTAAATTGTTCTGAAGAACGCTTTTATATTGTTCAGAAATTGTGGGGCCAATTATAGTTTTGCTTACTGTTCCCCAACATACCAAACAGGTTGGGCCATGATGCCATGAAAGTAAATGACTGTCTCAATGATGATACCCAGTAGTACACGTAAAATTCTCGTTTACATGTAAATAGAGCGGTCTGCACCACTTTGGCACTTGTTATCAATTTTGCAAGCAGTATTAGTAGATCGCTAATAGTTTGTGCAATGGTTTATATATAAATAAAGGTTTATTTGAAATTGGGACAAATACAGAAACATAAACAGTTATCCAGTGTATGTATCATAGTGTTTGTAGCCAAAGCTAATTTACAACAACAACACAGATCAAACATCATTAAAATAGGAAAATAAAAAGAATAAGGCAAAGATGAGTCGGTAATAATGATGATAGTAATAATACAGACAATGACAGTTTTGTTTGCATGTAATATTTAGCACTTCTTTGGGATCTTAACAGATTGGGCCCCTAATTTAGTCCCACACTAAAGGACAAGTTTTTAGACTCCTAATGTAGCCACTCTATCAAGTCATCGAACACACATCAAGAGACAATATTCATGATCACAAATACAGCTCACATTTTATCCAAACAGTTTTCTACATACTGTGCTGAATTAATAACCAAGCACACAAATATGAAATGGTTTCAGTAGGGATATTAGGGTGTATGGTTTTGGCACAAAGGCATACTATCGATTACACACATGGTGCAAGTGAGGGGACAGGAAGTGTTCATATTCAACTGGCGCCCCGCAAGTTCAGTTCAAACTGGGAGAGACAACATTATTTGCAACCGGTTCTTAAAACACAAGAGCAATGTCATATATGGATGATCTTTGACTACCTTTTTTGCAGTAGGTCCTTAAAGACATCAGAGCACTCTTGACTTGGGCAAAAAAAAATAGACCAAAATCAAACGTCCACTGAAAGGATGCTGGTTCTCAGGAATATACAAAAGAAGAAAAATACAAAACCCAAAACCAGTGAAGTTAGCACATTGTGGAAATGGTAAAAAAAAACAGAATACAATGATTTGTAAATCCTTTTCAACTTACCGGTATATTCAAATCAATACACTGCAAAGACAAGATATGTAACATTCGAGCTGGTAAACTTTGTTTGTTTTTTTTGCAATTAGCTTTTTTGGAATTTGATGCCTCCAACATGTATCAAGAAAGCTGGCACAAGTGGCAAAAAAGACTAAGAAAGTTGAGGAATGCTCATCAAACACTTATTTGGAACATCCCACAGGTGAACAGGCAAATTGGGAACAGCTGGGTGCCATGATTGGGTATAAAAGCAGCTTCCATTAAATACTCAATCATTCACAAACAAAAATGGTGCAAAGGTCACCACTTTGTGCACTAATGTATCAACAAATTGTCGAACAAGTAAGAACAACATTTCTCAACGAGTTGTTGCAAAGAATTTAGGGATTTCACCATCTATGGTCCGTAATTTCATCAAAAAGTTCAGTAAATCTGGAGAAATCACTGCACGTAAGCGGCAATGCCCGTGACATTCTTTCTTTCTTTTCTTTTCTTCCAATGATTGTCACACACATACTATATGTGGCGAAATTATTCCCTGCATTTGATCCATCACCGTTGATCAACCCCTGGGAGGTGAGGGGAGCAGTGGGCAGCAGCGGTGCCGCGCCCGGGAATCATTTATGGTGATTTAAACCCCAATTCCAACCCTTAATGCTGAGTGTCAAGAAGTGATTTAACCCCCAATTCCAACCCTTAATGCTGAGTGTCAAGCAGGGAGGCAATGGGTTCGATCTCTAAGGCGGTACTTCATCAAAAACTGACATCAGTGGGTAAAGAATATCACCACATGGGCTCAGGAACACTTCAGAAAACCACTATAGGTAACTAATGTTCTTCGCTACATCTGTAAGTGCCAGTTAAAACTCTACTATGCAGAGCGATAGCAATTCATCAACAACACCCAGAAACGCCGCATGCTTCACTGGACCTGATCTCATCTAAGATGGACTGATGCAAAGTGGAAATGTGTTCTGTGTTGTTTTTGGAAAGTTTGGCGAATATTGTCCTCCGGACCAAAGAGGAAAAGAACCATCCGGACTTTTATAGACGCAAAGTTCAAAATCCAGCATCAGTGATGTTATGGGGGTGTATTAGTGCCCAAGGCATGGGTAACTTACACATCTGTGAAGGCACCATTAATGCTGAAAACTACAGACAGGTTTTGGAGCAACACATGTTGCCATCTAAGCAACATTTTTTTCAGCAAGACGATGCCAAGCCACATTTTGCACGTGTCACAACAGCGTGACTTTGTAGCAAAAGAGACTAGACTGGCCTGCCTGTAGTCAAGACTTGTCTCCCACTAAATATATGTGGCGCATTATGCAGCCTAAAATACGACAACAGAGACTGTTGAACAACTTAAGCTATACATCAAGCAACAATGGGAAAGTATTCAACCTGAAAAGCTTCAAAAATTGGTCTCCTCAGTTCCCAAACAGGTGTTGTTAAAAGGAAAGGCCATATGATATAATTGTTATCATCCTGTGAAATACTATCGGAGCCATGCTCATGTCTGCAGTGATCACTTTGTAAAATGTTTGTTTGAACATTTGATTTGTTTGAGAAACTTTCTCTGACGCATTCAAGTTATATTAGTGGTGTTTGATAACAGAACTAAACGTAAAGAAATGACAATAGGTCGCATTAGTTGTTTGTTCTTTTGTGGTTGCTATGCCGAAATATAACTACAAAGACCTGGTTGTGCAAATAAACTAACATCATGTTAAGTCCTAGTAGTAAGTATTCGGATTGTTAGTACAATCCACCATATTTTTGTTGTCAGTTTTCATAACAGAAACTGAAAGCTTAGTTTATGTGCAGGAAAGTGATTTATTCGACATGGATTACCACATTATAGTGTGTTTGGTGATATTTGTTAGCATCAGGTAAATATCCTGAACAGTATTAATAAACTAAATAAATAAATCTCTCGTAGGCTCAACAACTTATACTGAATCTTGTAATCGCCCACAAACATTGCTGAACAACAGGGACAACTATAGCTAAATAATGTGACAGAATATGAACTTGACATCATAAAAATAACTGCAGACATGAATTGTAGATGACGGACTAATATTTGTAGCAGGAACTTAAACTTATCATTTTTCTCATTAGCGTCACAAACACAGCAGCACCACACTCGTTATGTTAATCAAATATGTTGTTTCGTAATGCGCCTCCAATCTGTTCTTCTTAAATAACGTAAGTTTCAAGTGAAGTGAGGTAGCAGTAGCCTCTTGGTAATGATAAACAGTTTTTAATCTTTTTTTAAATATTTTTCTTAAGTGTAAAAATCCACTCCATTCCATTTTAAATGTTTGTTCATGATCTCTTTTATATTTGCCTCTAAACCTTTCAAAATAGGCCTAAATCTGCACGGATGTGGGTAACTAAACAGTAGCCTAAAGGGGCTTAGACCAAGGCTATTCAACTAGACATTCAAGAGGGCCGTAGTTTCTACAGCCCATGGGCTCAGGGGCTGGAGATCGAAATGTGGATGTTTCGTCAAAAAGTGCCTCTGCAGGTTATATTTCTTTGCGACTGTGTTTACTTAATTGGAAAGTAAACACATCAGCTTCCACACTGCACTGTCAATAACGTCATTATATTCTGCCCTTGCTCCTCGTTTCCACCGTGTGCAGCTAGTTAACTGTATGAAGAAAAAGAAGCACCAGTTTTTGTTGAGGATTGATGTTTCTTCTTTTAGATTTGTTTCCTTCTTTTATTTTATTTCTTCAAACTTCTTCCTTCATTTAGGTTTGTAGACTGAAAATATCAACATAAAATAAAAACATAACTAAAGTAATGTACATTGTGTAATTTACATAAATAAAATAGGTTTAAGGTTAATATATTCACACAATAAACTACAAATGTTTACACATACAGAAAGAAATGAAACAACATCCACACACCAAACATGGTATGTGACTTATCACTGTTGGTGTTGTCGCCCTCTACTGGTCAAATTTAGCATAACATATATTAAACGATGTTTGATCGTTAATCTAAGACAAAAAACATGACCATGAATGCAAAAGACATCACAAAGCAAGCAATTTTAATACAAAACAAACTAAATATATTTCTGCACAAGTTATATCTACTTACAAATTGTTGACCAAGTTTCGTGATGAAGCTTACATCCATCCATCCTTTTTTTTACTGCTTGTCCCTTTTGGGTTTGCGGTGGGTGCTGGAGCCTATCTCAGCTGCATTCGGGCGGAAGGTGGGGTACCCTTACATGTTAAAGTTAAACGTTAAATTACGACTGATAGTCACACACACACACACACTTAGAGCAGTGAAATTACCCTCTGCATTTGACCCTTCCCCTTGTTCCACCCCTTTGGCGGTGAGGGGAGTGGAGATGCAGCAGCAGTGGCCGCGCTCGGTAATCATTTTGGTAATTTAACCTCCAATTCCAACCCTTGATGCTGAGTCCCATTTTTATAGTCTTTGGTATGATTCGGTTTGAACTCACGACCTACCGATCTCAGGGCGGAAACTTTAACCACAAGGCCACTGAGCAGACTTGTTGAGGTTTCTCCCATTGTTGCTGCTTGTCTGGATCAATGTGTCCGTCGCTTAAAAATCCGCCAGAAAACAATGACTGGAGCAATTGCTCGGGATAGAACATTCATTCAATCAATTTATATAGCCCTAAATCACAAATGTTTCAAAGGTCTGTACAAACCACTACGACTACGACATCCTTGGAAGAACCCACAGAAGGGCAAGGAAAACTCACACCCAGTGGGCAGGGAGAATTCACACCCAGTGGGACGCCAGTGACAATGATGACTATGAGAACCTTGGAGAGGACCTCAAATGTGGGCAACCCCCAACCCCCCGCCCCCTCTAGGGGACCTAAAGCAATGGATGTCGAGCGGGTCTAACATGATACTGTGAAAGTTCAATTCATAGTGGCTCAACACAGCCGCGAAAGTTCAGTTCAAAGCGGATCCAAGACAGCAGCGAGAGTCCCGTCCACAGAAAGCCATCCCAAGCGGAGACGGATCAGCATCATAGAGATGTCCCCAACCGATTCACAGGCGAGCGGTCCATCCTGGGTCCCGACGAGCGGCCCATCCTGGGTCCCGACTCTGGACAGCCAGTCATCGGACCGGACCCCCTCCACAAGGGAGGGGGGGACAGAGGAGAAAAATAAAAGAAACGGCAGATCAACTGGTCTAAAAAGGTCTATATAAAGGCTATAGTATACAAATGAGTTTTAAGGTGAGACTTAAATGCTTCTACTGAGGTAGCATCTCGAACTGTTACCGGGAGGGCATTCCAGAGTACTGAAGCCCGAACGGAAAACATTCATACTTTGTTGTCCAGTCCTTGTTAAAAGTCAGATTTTTGCAATTTAGATTTTTTTCCAGGATTGAATAAGTCTTCTTCTACTCACCCCACCGCTGCTTCACTGTGACACATATGCTTTCCTGTTTCCCCCTGCAGGGGGGCAGCAATACTGCATGCATGATCAACCCTAGTTTAAATAGTTATATCAAGCCTATTTGGGTGATGTTCGGCGGGCCAAATGAAAAGCTTTGGCGGGCAGATGTGGCCCATGGGCCGCCAGTTGAATAGTTCTGGCTACCATCGCCTAAAACTCAGAAGTGCCTGGATGTGCCTCTCGGTCCTGTGGTTGCAACCCGCCTATAGTCAACATACCCTAACATCATTCCATTGAGATATTTCTAGGACTGTGTTCAACTACTGATTTTCAGTCCAAAACCGATTAGTTAGATTATCTATTGTCGACCATCAGTCGAGTCCATGGTGTTTGTTTTTCAAGAGAAATAAATAGAAGGTGATATTTAGTATTGTATACTGACTAGGGTTGTACGATATACCGGTATTAGTATAGTTCCGCGATACTAATTAATCCTATTCGGTACCATATCGCCTCTAAAAAGTACCGGTCGTTTTTGGGGGGTTTTTTTTACACTATCTTTATAAACTCAGGAAATATGTCCCTGGACACATGAAGACTTTCAATATGAGCAATGTATGATCCTGTAACGCCTTGGTATCGGATCGATAACCCAAATTTGTGGTCGCATCCAACACTAATGTAAAGTATCAAACAACAGAAGAATAAGTTAAAGTACCAATGATTGTCATGCACACACTAGGTGTGGTGAAAATATTCTCTGCATTTGACCCATCACCCTTGATCAGCCCCTGGGAAGTGAGGGGAGCAGTGAACAGCAGCGGTGACCGCACCAGGGAATCATTTTTTGGTGATTTAACCCCCAATTCCAACCCTTGATGATGAGTGCCAAGCAGGGAGGTAATGGGTCCCATTTTTATAGTCTTTGGTATGACTCGGCCGGGGTTTGAACGCACAACCTACCCATCTCAGGGCGGACACTCTAACCACTAGGATTATTACATTTTAACATGGGTGTAGATAGAACATGTTAAATGAGAAATTTAGCAGATATTAACAGTAAATGAACAAGTAGATTAATAATGCATGTTCTACCACTTGTGCTTAATAATGTTGACAAAATAATAGAATGATAAATGACACAATATGTTACTGCATATGTCAGCAGCTAAATTAGGAGCCTTTGTTTGTTTACTTACTAATATAAGACAAGTTGTCTAGTATGTTCACTATTTTATTTAAGGACAAACTTGCAATAAGAAACATGTTTAATGTACCCTAAGATTTTTTTTGTTAAAATAAAGCAAATAATGACATTTTTGTGGTCCCCTTTATTTAGAAAAGTACCAAAATACATTTTTGCATCGGTACCAAAATATCAGTATCAGCACAACACTAACACTTACTAGTCACTTGCACTTGGTGTCATTTACATCACAAGGATGTGTTCTAGCACAGTGGTTCTCAAATGGGGGTACGCGTACCCCTGGGGGTACGTGAAGGTATGCCAAAGTACGTGAGATTTTTAAAAAATATTCTAAAAATAGCAACGATTCAAAAATCCTTTATAGATATATTTATTGAATAATACTTCAACAAAATATAAATGTAAGTTCATAAAATGTGAAAAGAAATGCAACAATGCATAATTCAGTGTTGACAGCTAGATTTTGTGTGGACATGTTCCATAAATATTGATGTTAAAGATTACTTTTTTTGTGAAGAAATGTTTAGAATTAAGTTCATGAATCAAGATGGATCTCTATTACAATCTCCAAAGAGGGCACTTCAAGTGGATGATTACTTCTATGTGTAGAAATCTTTATTTATAACTGAATCACTTGTTTATTTTTCAAAAAGTTTTTAGTTTTTTTATGTCTTTTTTCCCCAAATAGTTCAAGAAAGACCACTACAACTAAGCAATATTTTGCACTGTTTTAAATAAATCAGAAACTGTTGACATAGTGCTGTATTTTACCTCTTTATCTCTTTTTTTCAACCAAAAATGCTTTGCTCTGATTAGGGGGTACTTGAATTAAAAGGTTAAGAACCACTGTTGCAGCACATAAAAATTAATATTACAAGTTAATTAAAAGTACATATATATATATATATATATATATATATATATATATATGAAGGAAATACAGGCTTTAATTAAAGTGAACAAAACAAAGATCTCATTTGTGACTTAATGAATACAGTATAAGACCACAAGGTTAATAGTCAAATCAGATTGCTGCGAACCAAATCTTCAACTATTTAAAGACATCCCTATAGATTTGCACGATATTTTTTATTATATACTGTATTATATGTTTGTACTCAACACCACATGCAATATTTAATCCATTCTGATTAAAAATGATTCAGATAACTGTATTATTTCAACATGACATGCAAATGAATGTGCTAACTCATTAATTCAATTAGGTCACAACTCGACTATCCAAGTATGAAATATTCCGACGCGCTTGTGTCTGTGTTGGTAGGACGGTATGTACAGTACCTCTCATAGACTATATAGATGGTAATGAGTATAGTATGGAGCCCCAACACGGTGGCGATGAAGACGGCCTGGCTAGAGGAGCATGGGACTGGAGTCTGCTCTGGAAGAGAATACCACTAAGCCAGAGAGAGAGAGCGGAAAGACCACACACCACTGAACCCTATAGGTACACGCACTGCACTGCAGACAGCATGTTAACGTCCATTCTTGTCTGTTTTTGTCTCCATCTTCCATCCCTCCACTCCCTTTATTTCGACCTTCGATCATTTCTCTGTGTATGCCTGCCACGTCCCTTTTGTGTGTCTTGAATGCATGGCTGCTCCTCTGCTCTCACTCCACCTGCAAAAGAACGGTGTGTACTGTCCCACTGATTGACTCCATCCATGGTGAGAAGTACACCATTGAACCTCAGGGTGGAGGAGATGAAGACGGCTATGCTAGAGGAGCCTGGGATTGGAGCATGCTGTGGAAAAGAGTTCCTCTGAACGACAAAGAAAAAAGACAAAGAAAAACTCGTACCGAGCCATATAGGTACTGAATCATTTTAATACTTAATCATTTTAGAAATTGATATATATATCAATAAGGCATTTACTCAATAATACTTTATTTACTAAGCCATTTTCATACATAAAATAAATGGAACACAAAGGGCTTTACAAAGTTGAAAAGAATACCCCAATGACCCAGATACCCCATTATTACATACACGGACACAGATAATAAACGCACACACACGCGCACACTTATGCAACTATATGAACAAATGAATGCATGGCTGAGTACAGAGGCGACATGTGAGTAAACACTATCACAGGAGCCATCTGCACTCGGACACAAAACGCCTCTACAGTCCCTCTGAGGAATGTTGGAAAGTAAAACTTGTAAAATAGTGAGAACTAAGAGTAGAGATAAAGGATAAAATACAAGTAAGACAAATGAAGATAAAACAAAGAAATAATAATAATAAAAAAAAAATACAAATAAAATTGAATGTACAGTAAATCTTTAATAAATAAAAATGTAATGAATAAAAATTAAAATACAAATTACTTCGATAAAATAATATTTGGTAAAAGCCAAATCAAAAAGTCGGGTCTTAAGCCTGCTCTTAAAAACATGAACGTTCTCCCCTGTTCCATAATGGTGGAAAGATGCCATCCCGTGACTTTGTGTCCTGACTTTTAGAATAATTAGGTTATGAGTGTCAGAGGGTCTCAGGGCCCAGGAAGGTTCGCAGGGTAAAAGCAATTCTGAAAGATAAGAAGGCCTAATACCATAAAAACATTAACAAATCATAAGAAGAACATCAAAATTGATCCTGAAACACTCGGTGAGCTAATGCAGATATTTTAAAACTGGTGTAATGTGAGCCCGCCTTCTGGACTTCGTCAGGACACGTGCCGCTGAATTTTGGAGTAATTACAAAGGTGCAATAACCTTTTTTAGGAAGACCAGAAAGCAGGGCGTTACAATAATTTTTACGACTTGTAATAAAATCCTGCATTAGCGACTCTGTGTTGCCCTTAGAGAGAATTGGGCGAACTCTGACTATAGTATTAAGATGATAAAAAAACTATTTTTGTTATATATTTTTTATATGTAGTATACAACTAAGGTCAGAGTCGAAACATGGGATGGAATTAAAGACATTGATTGTAGTTTTGATATGTGTTTCTCACTCTAATACTCAATTACTATTACTCAAAACTCTCCAAAATTAAAAATCGTCATTGTCTATGACAAATTTGACAGTTTCGAAATATGATGCGAAACTTGATGTTATCAGTTGTGCTAAAGCAAGCATGTTAAGAATTGTTTGTGAATTTTCCTGAGCTCAAACACAGCATGTATCCTGCCTGGAGCATGTATGAACCAGCATGTTCCTGTTCACTCCATCGCCATATAGACTGGCTTGTGCAAGTTGAACACCTTTTAGTGTCTACCATGAAGTGTTTTGTCAGCCTCAATCTTATTTGAAAAAAAGTATTCACTTGTACCGTATTTTTCGGACTATAAGTTGCTCCGGAGTATACGTCGCACCGGCGGAAAATGCATGATAAAGAAGTCAAAAACATATATACGTTGCACTGGAGTATAAGTCGCATTTTTGGGGGAAAATTATTTGATAAAATCCAACACCAACAATTGACATTGAAAGGCAATTTAAAATAAATAAAGAATAGTGAACAACAGGCTGAATAAGTGTACGTTATATGACGCATTAATAACCAACGGAGAAGGTGCCTGGTATGTTAACGTAACATATTATGGTAAAAGTCATTCAAATAACTATAACATATAGAACATGCTATACATTTACCAAACAATCTGTCACTCCTAATCGATGAATCCCATGAAATCTTCTTCCTTGATATCGCTTCTAAACAATTCTGCCAACTCCAAAGGTATGCGCCGCTCCCCCTTGTCGTTTTCTGCTGCATATTTCACTACGTCCAGCTAGTAATCTGCAGTACATGATTTCCTTTTCGGTGCCATTTTTGTTCAACCCTTCTCAGTTTTTATAAGTTACTGCCAACGTTGAAATGATCTCTTTTAATAGCTACGGCAGTAGCATATAGCATATAGCAGTTAGCCTCCCATGACCCACAATGCACTTCTGCAATGACCGTCCCCCGCCGAAATCCTATTGGTTGACGTGTGTGTGTGACGATTGCTGACATAATATTATTTGATGTTTTACGGTAATGTGTTAATAATTTCACACATAAGTCGCTCCGGAGTATATGTCGCACCCCCAAACTATGAAAAAAACTGCGATTTATAATCCGAAAAATACAGTATATACTTTTTCCATGTTTTGTTGTGTTAAGTCGTTCTAAAAAAATGGACTCAATTCATTTTGTTCCTAAAAATCTGCAAATACAAGACATGTTTGCAAATGTATTGAAGAAAATCATGAACATAAGTATTCACAACCTTTGCGATGGCACTCAAAGCTGGATTCAGGGGCATCATGTTTCCACTGATCCATCCATCCATCCATCCATCCATTTTCGACCACTTATTCCCTTTGGGGTCACGGGGGGCGCTGGTGCCTATCTCAGCTACAATCGGGCAGAAGGCGGGGTACATTCTGGACAAGTCGCCACCTTATCGCAGATCATAGTGGAGATATTTTTTACATCTTTTCTAGAGTCTGCCTGTGGTAAATTAAGTTAACTGGAAATAATTTGGAAAGACCCGCACCTGTTTATATAATGTCCCACAGTGGAGAGTGCATGTCAGAGCAAAAATAACAAATTCAAAGGATTTGTCTTTCGGTACAAATCTGGGGAGGGGTACAGAGACATGTCTGCTGCTTTGAAGGTTTCAATGAGCTCAGTGGTCTCCATCTTCCTTAGATAAAATAAGTTTTGTACCACGAGGGACACTTTTTAGAACTAGACGGCTGTTTAAACTAAGCGATCAGAAAAGAAGGGCCTTAGGAAGGTGACAGAGCTCCAGTGTTCCTCTGTGGAGGGAGGAGAAGCTTTCAGAAAAGACAACCAACTATGCAACAATCCAGCAATCAGGCCTGTGTGTTATAGTGGCCACACAGAAGCCACATATTATATAATGCACATGGTAGCCTGCCTGGCTGCTGAAAAACAGACCATGAGAATCAAAATGTTCTTGTCTGATGGGACAAAGATGGAACTCTTCGATGAGAATTGACAGACGTCGTGATTTGAAACCAGGCACTGCGTGTCACCAGGTCAATACCATCCCTGCAGTGAAGCATGGAGGTGCCCGCCTCATGCTGTGGGAGACAAGTCAGGATAAAGGGAAAGGTGGATGGATCAATTTAGAATTACAGTCGTGGTCAAACGTTTACATACACTTGTAAAGAACTTAATGTCATGGCTGTCTTGAGTTTCCAATAATTTCTACAACTCTTATTTTTTTGTGATAGAGTGATTGAAGCACATACTTGTTGGTCACAAAAAACATTCATGAAGTTTGGTTCTTTTATGAATTTATAATGGGTCTACTGAAAATGTAAGCAAATCTGCTGGGTCAAAAGTATACATACAGCAATGTTAATATTTGGTTACATGTCCCTTGGCAAGTTTCACTGCAATAAGGCGCTTTTGGTAGCCATCCACAAGCTTCTGGCAAGCTTCTGTTTGAATTTTTGACCACTTTTGACAAAATTGGTACAGGTCAGCTAAATTTGTTGGTTTTCTGACATGGACTTGTTTCTTCAGCATTTTTCACAAGTTTAAATCAGGACTTTGGGAAGGCCATTCTAAAACCTTATTTCTAGCCTGATTTATCCATTCCTTTACCATTTTTGATGTGTGTTTGGGGCCATTGTCCTGTTGGAACACCCAACTGTGCCCAAGACCCAACCTCTGGGCTGAGGATTTTAGGTTGTCCTGAAAAGCACCAGTTCCATTGGCAGCAAAACAGGCCCAGAGCATAATACTACCACCACCATGCTTGACGGTAGGTATGGTGATCCTGGGATTAATGGCCTCGCCTTTTCTCCTCCAAACATATTGCTGGGTATTGTGGCCCAACAGCTCAATTTTTGTTTCATCTGACATCACATGGACAAAGATAAGACCTCCTGGAGGAAAGTTCTGTGGATGTTTTACTGCCATTAAATTTTGTAGTCAAATGTGTTGATTTTCCATGTCAGAAAACCAACAAATTTAGCTGAACTGCACCAATTTTGTCAAGAGGAGTGGTCAAAAATTCAACCAGAAGCTTGTGGATGGCTACCAAAAGCACCTTATTGCAGTGAAATTTGCCAAGGGACATGTAACCAAATATTAACATTGCTGTATTTATACTTTTGACCCAGCAGATTTGCTCACATTTTCAATAGACCCATAATGAATTCATAAAAGAACCAAACTTCATTAATGTTTTTTGTGACCAACAAGTATGTGCTCCAATCACTCTATCACAAAAAAAAAATAAGACACCTATGACATTATGTTCTTTACAAGTATATATAAACTTTTCATCGCGACTCTATTTTCTTGACCCGATGCAGCTTGACCGGTGCTGACAGGAATGGTCAAAGCTATCTAAACATAGGTGTGCACAGCTTGTGGCATCGTATTTATAAAGACTTAAAGCTTTAATTGCTTCCAGCGTTGTATCAACACAGGTTGTGAATACTTATGTACATCTGGAGACATTATCTAATTTTGTTATTTCATAGGGTATTGTGTTTAGACTTCTGAAGAAAAACAAACCGTATTTTTCGGACTATAAGTCACTTTTTTTTTTCATAGTTTGGCCAGGGGTGCGACTTATACTCAGGAGCGACTTATGTGTGAAATTATTAACACATTACCGTAAAATATCAAATAATATTATTCAGCTCATTCACGTAAGAGACTAGACGTATACAATTTTATGGGATTTAGCGATTAGGAGTGACAGATTGTTTGGTAAACGTATAGCATGTTCTATATGTTATAGTTATTTGAATGACTTACCATAATATGTTACGTTAACATACCAGGCACCTTCTTAGTTGGTTATTTATGATCATATAATTCAGCCTGTTGTTCAATATTCTTTATTTATTTTAATATGCCTTTCAAATGTCTATTCTTGGTGTTGGGTTTTATCAAATACATTTCCCCAAAAAATGCGACTTATACTCCAGTGCGACTTATATATGTTTTTTTCCTTCTTTATTATGCATTTTCGGCAGGTGCAACTTATACTCCGGAGCAGGGGTAGGGAACCTATGGCTCTCGAACCAGATGTGGCTCTTTTGATGACTGCATCTGGCTCTCAGATAAACCTTAGCTGACATTGCTTAACACAATAAGTAATAATTCTGCTGGTAATCACAGTTTTGATTGATTGATTGATTGATTGATTGATTGATTGATTGATTGATTAATTGATTGAAACATTTATTAGTAGATTGCAAAGTACAGTACATATTCCGTACAATTGACTTCTAAATGGTTACACCCGAATAAGTTTTTCAACTTGTTTAAGTCGGGATCCACGTAAATCAATTCATGGTACGTGTTAAAAACAATGTTGAAAATATAAAACATTCTCATGCATTTTAATCCATCCATCCGTTTTCAACCCCGCCGGTTCAAGAAGTCTCATTAAGAAGTATTTTATTTATTATCGGTTATCTTCAGAATAACAATGTTATTAAAAAGAATAAGAGACTTATTATACTCTAAAAATGTTGGTCTTACTTAAAAATGCACACATTTAGTTGTATTCAGTGTTAAAAAATATTACATGGCTCTCACAGAAATACATTTTGAAATATTTGGCTTTCATGGCTCTTTCAGCCAAAAAGGTTCCCGACCCCTGCTCCAGAGCGACTTATACTCCGAAAAATACGGTATGCATTCCATTTTGGAATAAGGTTGTACATTTACAGAATGTGGAAAAAAAATCAACTCTAGAAATTTTCCGTTGGCCCTTTGTCTTTGCTGCAATAAAAGACATGGTGGCTAATGACAGGGATTTATGGATTTTTCTCTTAAACACACACAAACACTCAAGATGTGTGAAGTGTAGACGTTCAACTTTTGTGTAGGACATTTAACAAAAAGCAGTGTTTATTTGCCCATTTTGTTTTATTTAAAGATTTAGAAAATCTTTGTGTGCGTGAACCTGAACAGTCCAGTTAAGATCTGTTCAATTCCCTGAGAGTGTATTAAATAAAACATCTCCCAAGGGCTGAATCCATAAGTGGGGACCGGAAAAAGCCTGCCACAATTTGGTTTCACCGTAATGGAATTAGGGAACACGCTACCACCACATTCACTTCCCATTCATACTACATTGTCAGTCATTTGTACATGTATTGTTTGTTGTTAAACTATTTCTGTCCATCTGAAAAGAAACAAGCAGAATGTGTCTCCCAAAGGAGTGTATAATGTTGACTGGGGTTAAGAATAATACTGATGAGAATGTGCCTGTCAATGCGTAGGTCTCCCGCAATGGCAGGGGGTCTCTTTGCGATAGAGCGAGACTTCTTCTTTGAGCTTGGCCTGTATGATCCTGGATTGCAGATATGGGGAGGAGAAAATTTCGAAATCTCATTTAAGGTAAGATTGTGTGACTGGAGGAGTTTGCTAAATAGGTGATATCATCAAATATTATTCTCATTGTAGATTTGGCAGTGTGGTGGCAAACTGCTCTTTGTTCCGTGCTCTCGTGTTGGTCACATATACAGACTTCACGGATGGCAAGGAAACCCCCCACCTGCACATGTTGGTTCCTCACCAACGTTGAAGGTAATAGAGCATACACTTTCAAAAGACTTGTATTGTGGACAACATTCTTGAGGTGGCTGACAGAACAAATGTTCCTTTTTCATTAATTTATTCATTTCAAACAAAACAAAAATTTTTTAGAATTATTGTACATACAAACCCCAAAACGAGTAAAGTTGGCATGTTGTATAAATGGTGAATAAAAACAAAACACATCCATCCATCCATCCATCTTCTTCCGCTTATCCGAGGTCGGGTCGCGGGGGCAGCAGCCTAAGCAGGGAAGCCCAGAATTCCCTCTCCCCATCCACTTTGTCCAGCTCTTCCCGGGGGATCCCGAGGCGTTCCCAGGCCAGCCGGGAGACATAGTCTTCCCAACGTGTCCTGGGTCTTCCCCGTGGCCTCCTGCCGGTTGGACGTGCCCTAAACACCTTTCGGGTGGCATCCTGACCAGATGCCCGAGCCACCTCATCTGGCTCCTCTCGATGTGGAGGAGCAGCGGCTTTACTTTGAGTTCATCCCGGATGGCAGAGCTTCTCACCCTATCTCTAAGGGAGAGCCCCGCCACCCGGCGGAGGAAACTCATTTTGGCCGCTTGTACCCGTGATCTTATCCTTTCAGTCATGACCCAAAGCTCATGACCATAAGGGTGAATGGGAACGTAGATCGACCGGTAAATTGAGAGCTTTGCCTTCCGGCTCAGCTCCTTCTTCACCACAACGGATCGGTACAACGTCCGCATTACTGAAGACGCCGCACCGATCTGCCTGTCGATCTCACGATCCACTCTTCCCCCATTTGTGAACAAGACTCCTAGGTACTTGAACTCCTCCACTTGGGACACGGTCTCCTCCCCAACCCGGAGATGGCATTCCACCCTTCTGGGGAGAACCGTGAACTCGGGACTTGGAGGCGCTGCGTCTCATTCCGGTCGCTTCACACTCGGCTGCAAACCGATCCAGTGAGAGCTGAAGACCCCGGCCAGATGAAGCCATCAGGACCACATCATCTGCAAAAAGCAGAGACCTAATTCCGCGGCCACCAAACCGGAACCCCTCCACCTTGACTGCGCCTAGAAATTCTGTCCATAAAAGTTATGAACAGAATCGGTGACAAAGGACAGCCTTGGCGGAGTCCAACCCTCACTGGAAATGTGTTTGACTTACTGCCGGCAATGCAGACCAACAAAACAAAACAAAATACAATGATTTGCAAAGCCTTTTCAACCTATATTCAATTGAATAGACTGCAAAGACCAGGTACTTAACATTCGAAATAAGAAACTTTATTTTATGCAAATATTGGCTCTTTTGGTATTTGATGCCTGCAACATGTTTCAGACAAGCTGGCACAGGTGGCAAAAAAACTGATAAAGTTGAGGAATGCTCATCAAACACTTATTTGGAACATCCCACAGGTGAACAGGCTAATTGGGAACATGTGGGTGCAGCTTCCATGTAATGCTCAGTCATTCACAAACAAGGATGGGGTGAGGGTCACCACTTTGTGAACAAACGCATGAGCAAATTGTCCAACAGTTTAAGAACAACCTTTCTCTACCACCTATTGCAAGGAATTTAGGGATTTCACCATGTAAGGTCTGTAATAT
Organism: Nerophis ophidion; assembly: GCF_033978795.1. NCBI lineage: Eukaryota > Metazoa > Chordata > Actinopteri > Syngnathiformes > Syngnathidae > Nerophis > Nerophis ophidion. The sequence goes on from NC_084630.1 coordinate 27,770,992, forward strand.
CATCAGAAGGTTTAGAGAATTTGGAAAAATCACTGCACGATCACTTCAATCCCTCAGACGGTTCTGCATCATAAAGCTACATCAGTGTGTAAAGGATATCACCGCGTGAGCTCAGGAACACTTCAGAAAACCACTGTCAGTAACTACAGTTCGTGGCTACATGTGTAAGTGCAAGTTAAAACTCTACTATGCAAAGCCAAAGCCTTTTATCAACAACACCCAGAAACGCCGCCGGCTTCGCTGGGCCTGAGATCATCTAAGACAGTGGTCCCCAACCTTTTTGTATCAGCGGACCGGTCAACGCTTAATAATTTGTCCCGCGGCCCGGGTGGGGAGGGGGTGGGGGCGGAGGGGAATCCTTTTTTTTTTTTTTTTTCCTTTGTCATGAAAAAGGGACGGTTTTGTCATGAAAAGGGGATGTTTTTTGTGGTTGGTGCACTAATTGTAAGTGTATATTGTGTTTTTTATGTTGATTTAATCATTTTTTTTTAAATTTTTTTTAAATAAAAAATTCTTCTGCGGCCCGGTGGTTGGGGACCACTGATCTAAGATGGACTGATGCAAAGTGGAAAAGTGTTCTGTGGTCTGGCGAGTCCACATTTCAAATTGTTTTTGAAAACTTTGGACGTTGTGTCCTTTCGAACAAAGAGGAAAAGAGCCATTTGTACTTTTATAGGCGCAAAGTTCAAAAGCCAGCATCTGTGATGGTATGGGGGTGTTTTAGTGCCAAGGCATGGGTAACTTAAACATCTGTGAAGGCACCATTAATGCTGAAAGGTACATACAGGTTTTGGAGCAGCATATGTTGCCATCCAAACAACGTTATCATGGACGCCCCTGATTATTTCAGCAAGACGATGCCAAGCCACGTGTTACAACAGCGTGGCTTCATAGTCAAAGAGTGCGGGTACTAGACTGGCCTGCCTGTAGTTTAGACCTGTCTCGTATTAAAAATGTGTAGTTCATTATGAAGCCTAAAATACACAACGGAGACCCCAGGCTGTTGAACAACTCAAGCTGTACATCAAGCAAGAATGGGAAAGAATTCCACCTGAAAAGTTTCAAAAATTGCTCTGGTCAGTTCCCAAATGTTTACTGAGTGTTGTTAAAAGGAAAGGCCATGTATCACAGTGGTAAAAATGCCCCTATGCCAACCTTTTTGCAATGTGTTGCTGCCATTAAATTCTAAGTTTATGATAAATTGCAACAAAAAAAAAAAGGGTTCTGAGTTCGAACATTAAATATCTTGTCTTTGCACTCTATTCAATTAAATATAAGTTGAAAAGGATTTGCAAATCTTTGTATTCTCTTTTTTTTTTTTTACAATTTACACAACGTGCTAACTTCACTGGTTTAGTTTTTTGTAAATACACTGATATAAAAAAAAATTGCATCTCCAGTACAATATTATAATTTTAAAAAAGCAATACTGATATTAAAACTAAATTTAAAAAAGAACGAAACATGGTGTGTGTCCGAAAATTACACACACCATCACTCAGATATAATAATAATAATAATAATGATACCATCACGAAGATATAGTAATAATAATAATAATGATAATATATCTTCTTCAAAAATATTAGACAATGCACAAATGACCTTATATAATGATATTTGGTATACTTTTATAGGATGCATATCATACATAATCAAATCCAGGAATACTAACAATTATAAACCACTCATTTAATCAAATGTTGTTTGTATAAATTAAGATATTTTGTTTTTCTGCTCCTTGTTTTACCTATCTGAATTTTGGGGGTGAAGAATTGAATTATGTTTTGCTTTGTTTGATATCCTCATCTAATTGAGTCCACAGTCATCCTACAAACTGATAGGCACATACATTTAGTAGTTGTGTTAATACAATGACGCTTTAAAATTAATTTTGCTCCTCAAATTCTATTTTCCGTTTCCTTCTTTGAACATTTTTTTTAATTTCACCAGATCCATACATTCGTTTTATTTGTGACTTTATAAAAAATACATTGTATATTATTCTTAGTGTTTTATGTAATGTACAAACATTTTTTAAGGTGCTTTTTTTATCATATGTGTCCCCAAACTTCCACATAGTAGTTAAGAAATGGCAATAATAGAGTACAATAAAGAGCATGCAATGCTTTAAAGTTCAGGATGTGTATTGCTTTACCTAAAATTCCGAGGTCTTCTACAATTTTCAGCGTTTCTAAAATATGTACAGTATTTAGGTCATGTCCACACTAAGGATGTAACAATATGCAATATGAACATTTCTTACCACAGTTATCATTATTATCGCTGTAGTTTTGAATGTGGTCAAAAAGTGCTTATACACACACTAAAATCTTTTGACCAAGTTATTTTTTTTTTAATAAACACTGTACACTCTTCAAAAACCGATTATTTTGAGTCAATGTTGTGTTTTAGTCTTAGTATTTTATCTGTTTCAGTGTTTTAGTTTTCAATATTGGTTTTGTACTGTTTTGTACATTAAGATTTATTTAAATGAAAAGTGCATAACATATAAAATCTATTATTTGTATTTATTATTTCTGGCAGGTGTTGTCGTTCTACTCCGTTCAGCGGTCCACCATACAGACACCTTTTGTCTACAGTTGTGATCAAAATTATTCAACCCCCACACAATTTTGGTGTTTTAGCAAGTTGGACATTTATTGCGTATTTTGTTTATAGTCATATCAAATAAAGATGTGTCAAATAAACAAATGCAACTTAAATTGTAACACTGTATTTTACAACATACCAAAAAGGACAATTTTCTTAATATCTTATTGACAAAAATGATTCATCCCCCTAGTTACATGCATCTTTAGTACTTAGTAGAACACCCTTTGGCAGTAATGACATCCTTCAAACGTGATACATAACCGGACACAAGCTTCTTGCAACCATCTACAGGTATTTTAGCCCATTCCTCTTGGGCAAAGGCCTCCAGTTCATTCATATTCTTGGGCTTGCGTGCTGCAACTGCCTTCTTCAAGTCCCACCACAGGTTTTCTGTAGGATTTAGGTCTGGGGACTGTGAAGGCCACTCCAGAGTCTTCCAGCCCTTCTTCTGCAACCACTCTGATGTTGATTTTGAGGTATGCTTTGGATCGTTGTCCTGTTGGAAGGTCCAACGTCTCAGCTTCGTCACTGACTTCATGACATTTGCAGCTAATATATCCTGCTAGGAAATAGAATTCATAATGCCTTGAACGCGCTGGAGATTCCCGGTACCTGAGGCAGAGAAACAGCCCCAGAGCATGATTGACCCCCCACCATGCTTAATAGTAGGCAAGGTGTTCTTCTCTTTGTAAGCGTCATTTTTTCTCCTCCAGACATAACGTTGATTCATAGGCCCAAAGATTTCCAGTTTTGTCTCATCACTCCATAGAACAGTTTCCCAAAACCTTTGGGGTTTGTCCAGATGATTTTTGGCATACTGGGGTCTATTTTTCTTGTGCCTGGTAGTCAGAAGTGGGGTGCGCCTGGGAATTCTGGCATGGAGGCCTTCATCTCGTAGTGCACACCTTATTGTCTGGGACGAAAGCTGCGTTCCCCCCTCTGCAATGTCCTGTTGTAGTTCCTCAGCTGTTACCCGGGGGGTTTTCAACACTGTACGCACACAGCATCCTCTTTCTACCACGCCCAGGTAGTGTTTCCACTGTGCCTTTAGCTTTAAACTTACGAATTATGCTCCCAACTGTGTCTCTTGGAATGTGTAATGTCTTGGCTATTTTCTTATATCCATATCCTTTCTTATGAAGAGAAATTACCTCCTCTCTTGACTTCTTTGACCACTCCCTGGACTTCACCATGTTGCAAATACACCATTGACCATCTACAAGAAGCTGAGCGTCAGTCTTTTTCAATCAGTTTAACTGTTGCTCGTCATGGTTCTAATCACATCTACAGGTGTTTTCAACACCTGATTGAAAAGACCTTATTCAAATTTTGTTCTTAAGAGTTATGATCTTCAACGGGTTGAATAATTTTGTCAATGAGATATTAAGAAAAATTTCCTTTTTTGGTATTTTGTAAAATACAGTGTTACAATTTAAGTCGCATTTGTCTATTTGACACTTTTTTTTTTGATATGACTATAAAAAAAATACGGAATAAATGTCCAACTTGCTAAAACACCAAAATTGTGTGGGGGTTGAAAAATTTTGATCACAACTGTAAATTTTCCTTGCTAACAGCTAACTCTACCAACTATAAATCCGCTATAGGTCTACCAACCTTGGTTGGTAGAGTGGCCATGCCAGCAACTTGGGGGTTGCAGGTTCAATCCCCGCTTCGGCCATCCTTGTCACTGCCGTTGTGTCTTTGGGCAAAACACTTTACCCACCTGCTCCCAGTGCCCACCCACACTGGTTTAAATATGTAACTTAGATATTGGGTTTCACAATGTAAAGCGCTTTGAGTCACTAGAGAAAAGTGCTATATAAATATAATTCACTTCACTTGATTATTCACGCTAAAAGAGCACAGCTTGTAGGTTCAATGTGCACAATTGAATAGCTTAGTTGCATGTACTTTCTGAATGGGGAAAGACTTCAATGTCTTATTTTCAAGGAATTTTATTTTTGTCATATCACATTTGCAAATGTACAGTACCAAATTTGGACTCAAGTTGTTTTCTGTAAAACTGTAATCATCCATCCATCCATCCATTTTCTACCGGTTATTCCCGTTTGGGGTCGCTGGGTGCGCTGGGGCCTATTTTAGCTATAATCGGGCGGAAGGCAAGTTGCACCCTGAACAAGTCGCCACCTCATCGCAGGTCGTGCTCTATAAAATCTATTTTGTGTTGATATTTTAGGGAACTGGAACATATTCATTTGATTTACTTTATTTCTTGTGGGGAAAAGTGCTTCCATTTTTGTAGGATTCAGTCTTCATCTGACTTTTCGGAACGGATTACTAACAAAAGCCAAGATAAAACGTTTTTTTCGGGGGAGAAAAATGTAGTTTCAAAAAAATATATATGTCCACATTCACTAGTTTTAATTTTAATTTTGTCCAATCAGAAGCCTAAAAAATAACTTACTGCTGCCTTGTTTTTGTTTTTTTATTAAAGTAAGCTAGTAAATGAAGAAAATGCTACATACTGAAATATTACAGGTCTTTTTTATTACTTGAACATGCAAAAGTTCCAAATCATATCTGATTGATGATATTTTAGTGCCCTAAATTTTCCTTATCATTGACAGTGTCTTATTTTTTTTAATATGGTATTATTTTCACAAAATCACTGTTTTCATAATTGTATACATTATATTCCCCTATAATCTCATTGTATTTCTTTCTTTTGTAATGTATTCACAAAATATTCTAAATTACCGTATTTCAAGGAAATACGGTAATTTACATTTATTTGTTTGTATTGTCACACAAACAAATAAATAAAAAATAAATAAACTCTATTTATTTTTAACCAAAATAAATAAAGAATCCCGGTTTAACCCACTAACCAGGTGTAACAATGCTATGGTTAAAAAATTAAACTTTTTGAAACTAAAAAATTTAGTTTCAAAAAGATATATGTCCACATTCACTAGTTTTAATTTTAATTTTGTCCAATCAGAAGCCTAAAAAATAACTTACTGCTGCCTTGTTTTTGGTTTTTTATTAAAGTAATCTAATAATCCATAAAGTTGCTGAAATGCAAGATAGAATTTGCTGTCAGTTTTTACATGGCATCAAAACATACCTTGCTTAACTGCACACCCACCTGATATGCTAATTGATTGTATTGATCTATATCAGGCGTGTCAAACTCAAATACAGAGTGGGACAACATTTAAAACTGAACAAAGCCGCGGGGCAAGGTTGAACAAATTAACCTTTTAATAGGGACCCAAACAAGTTTTGAATTGAACATTGAACAAGCAACGCTTATATACAGTAACTTTATAGTGACATGCAAAATTTAGTTTCAAATAATAGATTGTAGCTGAGATAGGCGCCAGCGCCCCCCGCGCCCCCAGAAGGGAATAAGCGGTAGGAAATGGATGGATGGAACAATAATTAAAAAATATCAATAGCATATCAAATAAAATTTTAATACAAATTTAATGCCTCTTTTCTATTTGCAGCCTTCTGAGGTAAATATCAAAATATATTGTACCGCCCGGAAAGAGTTAGTGCTGCAAGGGGTTCTGGGTATTTGTTCTGTTATGTTACAGTGCAGATGCTCTCCCGAAATGTGTTTGCCATTCTTGTTTAGTGTGAGTTCACAGTGCGGCGCATATTTGTAACAGTGTTAAAGTTGTTTATACGGCCACCCTCAGTGTGACCTGTATGGCTGTTGACCAAGTATGCCTTGCATTCACTTATGTGTGTGTAATGGCCGCATATATTATGCGAGTGGGCCTGCACGCTGTTTGTATGGAGGAAATGCGGACATGACGACAGGTTGTAGAGAATGCTAAAGGCAGTGCCTTTAAGGGAAGCCCTCAACATTGTTGTCCGGGTAGAAATTGGCAGGAGATTTTCGGGAGGATTGGCAAATGTGAGAAATTGCGGTGTTACAGCGGCACCGCTGCTGTGTAATAACGGCGGGCCAGCTATAATGTTAATTTGATATTGCCTCAAGGGCCAAATTAATTTACACGGCGGGCCAAATTTGGCCCGTGCGCCAGAGTTTGACACCCATGATCTTTATTGTGGAACAGGGGTTAGTGCGTGTGCCTCACAATACGATGGTCCGGGGTTTGATCCCTGAGCTCGGGGTCTTTTTGTGTGGAGTTTGCATGTTCTCCTGTGACTGGGTGGGTTTCCCTTCGGGTACTCCAGCTTTCTCCCACCTCCAAAGACATGCACCTGGGGATGGGTTGATTGGCAACACTAAATGGTCCCTAGTGTGTGAATGTGAGCGTGAATGTTGTCTGTCTATCTGTGTTGGCCCTGTGATAAGGTGGTGACCTGTCCGGGGTGTACCCCGCCTTCCGCCGTGGGGCGGCATAGCTCGGTTGGTAGAGTGGCTGTGCCAGCAACTTGAGGGTTGCAGGTTCGATTCCCGCTTGTGCCATCCTAGTTACTGCCGTTGTGTCCTTGGGCAAGACACTTTACCCACCTGTTCCCAGTGCCACCCACACTGGTTTAAATGTAACTTAGATATTGGGTTTCACTATGTAAAGCGCTTTGAGTCACTTGAGAAAAAGCGCTATATAAATATAATTCACAATTCACTTCACTTCCGCCCGAATGCAGCTAGGATAGGCTCCAGCACCAGCCGCGACCCCAAAAGGGTCAAGCGGTAAAAAATGTATGGATGGATGGAGCTGAAATTCATAGTTGACACACAATCGAGGCCACGTTAATTAATCCTATATGCAAGTGTTGTGTGTCAATTAAGCAAAATGAAGTAAGTAAAATGATGTTACTTGCACAATATTTTCTTCAAGCACTTGTTGCAGGTGTCTGATGGGTTTGAGCATTTTGGTGTAAATAACATAATAACCAAATTATTTCAGGGTGTTACATATATATATTTTCTAGTCTAGTTATGTCAACCCCATCTTTTAAAGTCAAAAATGTAATTAAGGTTTACATTTGATTTACAGTGGCAGAGGGGTTAGTGCATGTGCCTCACAATACGAAGGTCCTGAGTAGTCCTGGGTTCAATCCCGGGCTCGGGATCTTTCTGTGTGGAGTTTGCATGTTCTCCCCGTGACTGCGTGGGTTCCCTCCGGGTACTCCGGCTTCCTCCCACTTCCAAAGACATGCACCTGGGGATAGGTTGATTGGCAACACTAAATGGTCCCTAGTGTGTGAATGTGAGTGTGAATGTTGTCTGTCTATCTGTGTTGGCCCTGTGATGAGGTGGCGACTTGTCCAGGGTGTACGCCGCCTTCCACCCGATTGTAGCTGAGATCGGCTCCGGCGCCCCCCGCGACCCCGAAGGGAATAAGCGGTAGAAAATGGATGGATGAATGGATTTGATTTACAAATCTGGTTTCAGCCAAATTAATGCAATATTTTGTTTTTAGTGCACGTAAACCAGGGGTCGTCAACCCGTGGCTCCGTAGCCGCATGCGGCTCTTTGGCCACTCTGATTTGGCTCAGCTGCATAATCGCCGACCACCCCTGATTGTTTCAGGGGGTTTCCGGATTTTGGTGCCTCTCCCAGACATCACTCGGGGTTAACATTCTCCGGTTTTCGCTCGGACTACAATATTGAGGGCATGCCGTGATGGCTTTACTTTTAACGTCCTCTACAACATGTCATTACGCAAGCCTTTACGCCATGATATCTGCGTGCCAGCCGGACGCATGCATTTTGCTACTTGTATTGTCACACAAATGAGATTGCAAGGCATACTTGTTGATACAAGTTACACTGAAGGTTGAAGGTTTAACACTCTTACTAATATATGCCACACTTGTGAACCCACACCAAAACAAGAATGCCAAACACATTTCGGGAGAACATCGGCTCTGTAACACATTATAAACGCAACATAACAATTACCCAGAATGCCATGCATCCATGACTCTTGGCTATATTATACACCCCGCTAGCACCAAACCCCCGCCCTTCCTCTGTGCGTCGGTTGAGGTTAGCGGGGTTAGGGGCGCGTGCATAATATAGCCAAGAGTCATGGATGCATGGCATTCTGGGTAATTGTTATGTTGCGTTTATAATGTGTTACAAGCCGATGTTCTTCAGAAATGTGTTTGTTATTCTTGTTTGGTTAAGGTTCACAGGGTGGCGCATATTAGTAAGAGTGTTAAAGTTGTTTATATCACAACCTTCAGTGTAAACTGTATGGCTGTTGAACAACTATTCCTACAGTCGTGTACGTGTATCTGCGGAAGCCACATACAACTGGATACTGGGCTGGCAAGCTGTTGTACATATTGTAGGAGGCGTCAAAGGCAACGTTACAGAGCCGATGTTCTTCAGAAATGTGTTTGTTATTCTTGTTTGGTTAGGGTTCACAGGGTGGCGCATGTTAGTAAGAGTGTTAAAGTTGTTTATATCACAACCTTCAGTGTAAACTGTATGGGTGTTGAACAACTATGCCTTGCAGTGGTATACGTGTATCCGCGGAAGCCACATACAACAGGATACTGGGCTGGCAAGCTGTTGTACATGTTGTAGGAGGCGTCAAAGGCAATGGCTTCACAGTACGCCCTTATTATTGATATCTGGGTGACCATCAGCAGATATTCGCAAGAATGGTTGCGACTCCCATTGTTTTCTTTAATTTGTGAAATGAGTCGAAATGGCTCTTTGAGTGGAAAAGGTTGCCGACCCCTGATGTAAACAAACCAAATGTGAGTGTATAATGCCGCCGACATTTGGTTTGGGATGAGCTAGCAGCCCTTTTAGGAGTCATGTGCATAGCGGGCCAAAATTTGATGCTACGACCCTGCTTCATAGTACAGAGTTGCAGTAAACATCCCAAGTCTTGTTCTTTAAAATGTTCCTGTTTTCATCAATTTTCTTGAACCAAATATTAATTGTGTACGTATGTGTGCAGAATTATGTTCGTGTGGTGGAGGTATGGTGGGATGAATATAGGGACTACTTCTACGCCAGCCGCCCTGAAACACTAACCCTTGCCTATGGAGACATCAGCCAGCTGAAACGCTTCAGGTATTAAAGCTATCATAACACACATAAAAAAAAGTTCTTGATTGTTTCTTGGAGTACTTACTGTATTTACATATGTCTCAATTTAATATTTTTTTAGTAGTCATAAGAATAAAGCCTTTAAGATGTGTTCTAGTAAAGATAAATCTATCGTATTTTATGGGCTACATAGCACACCGGTATATTGAACTAGAAGATAGTATACATTGCAAAATGAGTTGTTTACACAGAAAAATTCTGTAAATGTTATAACAAACCCTGTTTCCATATGAGTTGGAAAATTGTGTTAGATGTAAATATAAACGGAATACAATGATTCGCAAATCCTTTTCAACCCATATTCAATTGAATGCACTACAAAGACAAGATATTTGATGTTCAAACTCATAAACTTTTTTTTTTTTTTGCAAAGAATAATTAACTTAGAATTTCATGGCTGCAACACGTGCCAAAGTAGTTGGGAAAAGGCATGTTCACCACTGTGTTACATCACCTTTTCTTTTAACAACACTCAAACGTTTGGGAACTGAGAAAACTAATTGTTGAAGCTTCGAAAGTGGAATTCTTTCCCATTCTTGTTTTATGTACAGCTTCAGTCGTTCAACAGTCCGAGGTCTCCGCTGTCGTATTTTACGCTTCATAATACGCCACACATTTTCAATGGGAGACAGGTCTGGACTGCAGGCGGGCCAGGAAAGTACCCGCACTCTTTTTTTACAAAGCCACGCTGTTGTAACACGTGCTGAATGTGGCTCAGCATTGTCTTGCTGAAATAAGCAGGGGCGTCCATGAAAAAGACGGCGCTTAGATGGCAGCATATGTTGTTCCAAAACCTGTATGTGCCTTTCAGCATTAATGGTGCCTTCACAGTTGTGTAGGTTACCCATGCCTTGGGCACTAATGCACACACATACCATCGCAGATGCTGGCTTTTGAACTTTGCGTCGATAACAGTCTGGATGGTTCGCTTCCCCTTTGTTTCGGATGACACGATGTCGAATATTTCCAAAAACAATTTGAAATGTGGACTCGTCAGACAACAGAACACTTTTCAACTTTGCATCAGTCCATCTTAGATGATCTCAGGCCCAGAGAAGCCGGCAGCGTTTCTGGATGTTGTTGATAAATGGCTTTCGCTTTGCGGAGTAGAGCTTGTTTCAACAGGCACTCTCAGTGTGACCTGTATGGCTGTTGACCAAGTATGACTTGCACTCACTTACATGTGCCTGTAGAAGCCACATACAACATGTGACAGGGCTGGCAAGCTGTTTGTTCAGGTTGGAGAGAGCGCTAAAGGCAGTGCAATCACAGCACGCCTTTATTATTGTTGTTTGGGTGAAAATCAGCAGACATTCGAGAGAATAGTTGCTCTGAAATTCGGGAGTTTCCCGGAAAAATTGGGAGTGTTGGCAAGTGTGACACTCCCAAGTGTGATGCTGTCAAGCGTCACTCATATAAAACTTGTGGGCCGCACTAACATTAAATTTTCATAATAAGGTGTTGGCCGTGTGTCTGAGACCCCTGGTTAATACATAGCACAAAGTAAAAAAACAAAACTCTGTATGCAGTGTTGTTTCATTTTAAATTTCAAAAGAGTTTTGTGGCTCCCATTGTTTTCTTTAATTTGTGAAATGGGTCAAAATGGCTATTTGAGTGGTAAAGGTTGCCGACTCCTGGCCTAGATGTTTTGCACTAGAGGCCCCCGCACTACCTCAAGCTACGCGACACGAGAGTATATTCCATCCTCAATGGTTGCCACCACCTGAGGATGTGAGATGGAGTAGGGCATTACAGGTGTGCTGGCCCTGAGAGCCTGCCTGGCACGTTCACAACGGCTTGCAATGATCAATGCTTCCTCCACGTCTGCAGCCCCCTGCTCATGACACATGACCCTGGGTCAAGACCAGCCAGAAAGCGCCTGAAAGTCTGTCTCTGGTCATATTCTGTAAAAGCCTCCGCCACAAGCCTTGAGACGTCGGCCGCATAGACATCCAAACCTTCTTTTGCCTGGCGGGCACCTGCCGAGATGCACGTTTGAAAATACAGGAGAAACTATTTTTTCCAAAAGCCTCCTTCAACTTTTCTTTCGCGCTCATAATCACCTTGGACGTCCGGTGACAAACTGTCCCTTAATGAGAAAGCTGTACCATCCAGTCTTGACCCGCTAAAGCAGCAGCGTATTCACCGCGTCTGGCTTGTGCGCGGACGGCAGCTTTTCCTACATAACAAAGGACTTCTCGCCATTTCCATGAGATTCCACCAGGAGGTCGACTTTCACTCTACTCAGGCCAACAGTCCCCGCAGCAGCACACACAAAATAATTATTGTCCATGTTGTCGTCCAAACACTCACATTTTGGGCCCAACATGCCACTCACCGGAGCTACCTGGCTAACAGAGCTGACTAGAAAGTTTGGTAGAAAAAAACCTCTAATGCCAGGTACTAGGGCTGGGCGATGTATCGAAATTCTCGATATATCGCGGGTTTGTCTCTGTGCTATATAGAAAATGATTATATCGTGATATTAGAGTTAGGGCTGGGCGATATGGTCTTTTTTTAATATCTTGATATTTTTTAGGCCATATCGCGATACACGATATATATCTCGATATTTTGCCTTGGCCTTGAATGAACACTTGATACATATAATCACAGCAGTATGATGATTCTATGTGTCTACATTAAAACATTGTTGTTCATACTGCATTAATATATGCTCATTTTAATCTTTCATGCAGAGAAGGAAATCACAATAAAGTCAGTTTAGCAAAACTGTATTTATTAAACAGTTATTAAGTAGTGGGACGGCGTGGCGCAGTGGGAGAGTGGCCGTGCGCAACCCGAGGGTCCGTGGTTCAATTCCCACCTAGTACCAACCTCGTCATGTCCGTTGTGTCCTGAGCAAGACACTTCACCCTTGCTCCTGATGGGTGCCGGTTAGCGCCTTGCATGGCAGCTCCCTCCATCAGTGTGTGAATGTGTGTGTGAATGGGTAAATGTGGAAGTAGTGTCAAAGCGCTTTGAGTACCTTGAAGGTAGAAAAGCGCTATACAAGTACAACCCATTTATCATTTATTTAGTGGCACAAACGTTCAAGTCATTTCCAAAACAGAAAGTGCAAGATTGTCAGAGACATTTTAAGTGTCAAATAAAAATGAGCTGCATAATAGGAAATCAAATAGTGTTCGTCCTTCGCTATGTGGTAGGTTACTATGGACGTTATTAAATTCTGTTGTTGACAATTTTTTTTCATACGGTGTTGATCTGGAAGTGTTTGCCTTGGCATTTTGATGGTGTGGCACCGAACGGAGATGTTGAAATGCGGAGTAAGCACTCTTCATTCTCTAGCGGGTGACTTTTCAAATGATGCTACATACTGTATTAGCAGTAATGCTACTTTTTGTAGAAACACTTTTGGCCCACACTTGACAAATTACATATGTTGTTCTTTATATTCCCACTTGAAGCCAAACCACCGCCAGACGATGGACCCCTGCTGTTTTTATTGGGAATTAATTCTTCCTTCATGTGTTACCAGATTCGCACTTTCTTTCTCTCTCATTTCTACTCGAACGGCTCTGTTAGCATCAAAGCTAACGTTACCCATGCTGCTACCTCTCTGCTTTGCGAGGGCGTATACGTATGTGACGTATGACGTGACAGTTTGTGACGTGTGTAAGAAGGTGCGCTTGCTGTCTGTGAGAAGGAGCGACAGGAAAGAGTGAGGAGAGCCTGTAATGTAATGCCAGCAGCCAAAAGCAACTGCGTGAGAACGTATACTTGAATATCATGATATAGTCATTTTCCATATCGCACAGAGACAAACCCGCGATATATCGTGTATATGGATATATCGGCCAGCCTTAATTCGAGTATATGCTCTCAAGCAGTTTCTTTTAGCTGCGGGCATTACACTACATGCGTTTCCCACTCTTTCTTGTCTCTCCTTCTCACAGAGACCTAAAACAAGCGCACCTTCTTACACATGTCACGTGTGCAACGTCACACGCTCCCACGGAGCAGACAGGTAGCTAAATGGTAACGTCAGCTGTTTTGATTGAGACTTATATTAGTAGATTGCACAGTTAAGTATATATTCCGCACAATTGACCACTAAATGGTAACACCCGAATAAGTTTCTCAACTTGTTTAAGTAAGGACTCAGGTTAATCAATTCATGGTAAATGTGATGCTAACGGTGCGGTGCGAGTGGTAATACCAGAGAGAAGGTGCAAATATGGTAACAAATGAAGAAAGAATGAATTCCAAGAAAAACAGCACAGAGTCCATCGTCTGGTGGTGGTTTGGCTTCAAGTGGGAATATGTTGAACAATTATGCAGCAAAAGCGTTGCTACAAGAAGTAGCAGCACTGCTAATGTAGCATCATTTGAAAAGTCAGAGAATGAAGAGTGCTTGAAGCCCCGCATCCCAACATCTCCATTCGATGTCACACCAACCAAATGCCGAAACAACTATTCCCAGATCAACACCGTATGAAAAAAAATAGTCAACAGAAGGAGATAACATCCGCAGGAACCTACCACATAGTGAAGAACATACACTATTTGATTTCCTATTATGTTGCTGATTTTTATTTGACACTTATTAAATATCTTGTGTGACATCATGCACAAAAGTGCACTTTATGTTTTAAACTATTGTAGTGGTGTTCTGTACAAAAAGTGCACTTTATATTAGTGTTGTTTTGATATGTCAACTTGGTGACATCATGCACAAAGGTGCACTCATAGCTTGTTTTAAAATGTCTCTGGCAATCTTGCACTTTCTGTTTTGGAAATGACATGAATGTTTGTGCCACTGCTTTATAACTGTTTAATAAACACAGTTTTGGTAAATTGACTTAGTTGTTATTTCCCTCTCTGCATGAAAGTTTAAAATGAGCATATATTAATGCAGTATGAAGAAGAATGTTTTAATGTAGACACAGAGAATCATCATACTGCTGTGATTATATGCATCAAGTGTTCATTCAAGGTTAAGGCAAAATATCGAGATATATATCGTACATCGTGACATGGCCTAAAAATATCGAGGTATTAATAAAAGGCCATATCACCCGGCCCTACCAGGTACACACCGCTGCCAACAATGTCGTGTCCAAGCTGTAGGGCGTTTAGAAATACTCTTTTAAAGGACAAACTGAACTGATTCTCATTGGGAGCGAATGTGCTTTCTGCTTTATTTTCCTCTGAGTTTCCACCACCACAACACTGTTGCCCTCCGATGACGTCAGTGCTGCGTTGACACTCTGACGTCATCGAAGGGACACTTCAGGTTAACTGTTACAATATTAACACAGACACTCATAAACGTGTTGGAATATTAGCTAATCCTAACAATGCTAGCGTCATTACAGCATAATAGCACATAAAAATATGCATGAAAACACTCCTACAGACATCACACATGGGACGGTTTAGTAAATATGAATAGTTGTAGTTATATTGTAATACTTAAAAACGTTGCTTTGCGTGATGAATGAAGAATCCATAAGAGTAAAAACGCGATGGAGGGCTAGAAGACTGAACGACACTTCTACTTCTGGTTGAAAGTACGAAATAAAAGGACAGACACTGCAGCACCTGCTGTGAGCGAACTAGTCCAAAAGATGGCGACATAGCACAAACACCTTTTCAGTGTATTTGCTTTGTTTTTTTAGTTTTTTTAACTACTTGTATTATGGCCGCCTGCAAAGAAAAATCCATAAATAAGCCGCACCGTTTTATAAGTTTAGGAAAAAATTAGCAGCCTAATAGTCCAGAAGTTATGGTAATTAAGTACTTTTTCATGCATAATAACGTTGTTCAATGTTGTGCATAAGAGAGATGGCTGGAGACACTACAGTTTTGCTCTGAGGAAGATGTGTTTCAGTTTTGCTAGCAACAGCAACCAATTGCTTGTATTCCAACATGTGACTTCTTCCCGGAAGTGAAAACCAGCGGTTGTCCACCAAGCTAAGATTGCTGTTGTACAGGAAGCAGCGCTTTTCCTCTTTCTTCCGGAGAACACAATGTCCACAGTTACCAAAAACAATTTGAAATGTGGACTCGTCAGATGACAGGACACTTTTCCAATATTCAGTCCATCTTTGATAAGCTCTGGCCCAGCGACGCTGCCAGCGTTTCTGGGTGTTGTTGATAAATGGCTTTTGCTTTGCATAGTAGAGTTTTTAACTTGCACTTAGAGATGTAGTGACCAACTGTAGTTACTGACGGTGGTTTTCTGAAGTGTTCCTGAGCCCATGTGGTGATGTCCTTTACACACTGATGTAGGTTTTTGATCCAGTACCGCCTGAGGAATCGAAGGTCCATAGTATCATCGCTTACGTGCAGTGACTTCTCCAGATTCTCTGAACCTTTTGATGATATTATGTACGGTAGATGGTAAAATCCCTAAATTCCTTGCAATAGCTCATTGAAAAAATATTGTTCTTAGGCTGTTCGACAATTTGCTCAAGCACTTGTTCACAAAGTGGTGATCCTCCCCCATCCTTGTTTGTGAATGAGTGAGCATTTCATGGAAGCTGCTTTTATACCCAATCATGGCACCCACCTGTTCCCAATTACTCTGTTCACCTGTGGGATGTTCCAAATAAGCGTTTGATGAGCATTCCTCAACTTTCTTTTTTGCCACTTGTGCCAGCTTTTTGAAACATGTTGAAGGCATGAAATTCCAAATGACACAATATTTGCAAAAAAAATAAAGTTTTCCAGTTCGAACATTACATTTCTTGTCTTTGCAGTCTATTCAATTGGATATAGGTTAAAAATGATTAGCAAATAATTGTATTCTGTTTTTATTTACCATTTATACAATGTGCCAACTTCACTGGTTTTGGGTTTTGTAGTTTTAATATGTTTTTCCATTCTACTAGTACATAAAGAATGCAATTTAACACAGTAAGTTTGTGAATGGAAACTCATTAACATCTGTATTACCATTTGCATCATTACAGCACTTAACAGACCATCTTGTATTCTTAGGGAAGAACATCGATGCAAGAGCTTCAAATGGTTCATGGAGGAAATAGCTTACGACATCCCACAACACTATCCCATGCCTCCAAAAAATGTGGAATGGGGAGAGGTATGCACGTGTAGATGAGACACAAATCTGCTAAGTGATCATGACGTGTAATCTGTGTGTTTTTGTGAAGATTCGGGGCTTTGAGTCAAGCTACTGTATTGACAGTATGGGACGCACAAATGGAGGCAATGTGGAAACAGGACCATGTCACAGAATGGGTGGCAATCAGGTAAAGAAAATTGTGTTTTTCTTACTCAGCCCATAACCTTAACATTTGCTATTGGACAAAACCTCACACTCTTGAGATGCATTCATATTAAAAGCAACAAGTGAAAAATTACCGGGAGCGTCTTTTACAACCCTTAATGCATTTGTGTTGACCAAGGGCCACATACAAGCAAACATATAGAATATTTTTCACATTTTTGTTTGCAAAACACACTAAAACTAACACAGTGTTGGTGAAGATATGTTAATCAGTCAAATATAATTGATGACATACAAAATAAAGTGCAAGACTATGTTCTTATCCAATTGTAATTTTTCACACTGAGCAGGATGACAAGGATCATTTTTAAAATGCATATTTGGAATTAAAACGATCTCCATCCAGACAAATGTATCATTCAAAAACTGTCCATGTCTGCACAAAAACACATACATCTGGCATGTACATTTTGTCCAATCAGAAGACTGGAAAAGCAGTCACAGCTGACTTGGTGGCATTACCTGTCTGTTGTTGCAATATTTATTTTATGTATATATTAGACATACTCTGACCTGTACATTATTTTTAAAACCAGTCTGCACTTACACCCCGAGTCGGCAACCCAAAATGTTGAAAGAGCCATATTGGATCAAAAATACAAAAAAAAAAAATCTGTTTGGAGCCGCAAAAAATGTAAAGCCTTACATAAGTGTTGCAGGCTCGTTGCTGCGTGGGCGTGCTGCGCTCAGCACGAGTGGGGCCGTGTCTTAGCCCTGTCAGCAGAGGCGCCTCTTAGCGCGCTGTCAGAGGAGGCGCTCGCAGCTCCTGCCGCCGAGGAAACGCAGTTTCGACTCACTTTATTGATTTTTTTTTTAGAATAGAAAGTAATAATGAAGGCTACACATGATGCAAGTGTCTATAATAGCTTTATTAGCCTACTATCAAAACTATTATGTGTCACAGGCTGAAGCAAAACTTCGTTGACAGAAATGTTGAAATGTAATATTTATTCTACGTACATATTTTTACAACATTGGAAAACATTACTAAAACAGAGGCTTTTAGAGGGTATGGTAACTCCTGGAAATTACTGGCTTAGAATGGCCTAAGGTAAAGATGTGTGTGTTCAAGTTGAAGAGAATGGAAACTACAAATAAAATTAGTTTAAATATACCTAAAATACGAGGCATAATGATGCATTATGTACACACAGCTAGCATAAATAGCTTGTTAGCATCCATTAGCTTGCAGTCAAGTGAATAACATTAACAAAGCTCACCTTTGTGCATTCACGCACAGTTGGACAAAATGAGACAATGAAGGAGTGGCATAAAACACGTCTTTCTGTGGAAGGGTTGGTAAACAAAGTACAGCGCGCTCAAGGACTATTGAGTATTTTATTGATTATGGGATAAGCAGCAGAAAATGGATGGATGATACTTTTTCGTCACTTATTGTTTGTCTTTGGTACACTAATGTGTATATTTTAGGCCATTGGTTCTTTGTTTTATTTTTGCAAAAATGTATACAGTATATCTATTTTTATATTGCTATTTTTATCTTTGGTATGAAAATTATGTAACAAAATTTATTAGTATTTTTTGGTTCTTTGTTGTTGCTATTTTTGTATTATGACAATTTATTATTGGATCATGTTGTACTGCATTTTAATCTTTTGTTCTGTGGTTGTGTGATGTTTTTTGCCTGGACCCCAGGAAGAATAATCTCCACTGCGGTGTAGACTAATGGGGATCCTTAATAAACTAAACTAAACTAAGGACTTCCAAAATTAGTAGGACAACATGATGAACACCAAATACTCATCAGTGAAGCATGTATAACATAAACAGTGGGATTTATAACAATTAGGAAGGTTTGTGTGATGTTTGTCCTCCTACAGAAACCATATTAAAACAAAAAATATATTATTTTCGTCATCTTTTTCCATTTTCATAAATTTTTTAAAAAAGCGCTAGGGAGCCACTAGGGTGGCGCTAAAGAGCTGCTTGGGGCTCGAGAGCCGCGCGTTGCTTACCCCGACTTACACGGAGCGTTGAGACCAATATGAATCATTTGTTTGTGTTAAAAGCACAACTCTGCTGCTGAAGCCCAATACTCATGGAATTGAAACACTTTTTAAAGACAAAAGTAAGTGTTTGCATGTGGACAAGAGACCGAAATGCAGAGATAAGTATGCCTTTATTAAGTCTCCATGTTTCTGTGGACATGGCCTCAATGTAAAGTAGGAGTGATCGATCCTCATGTCGAATCTATAGATACCTTGTATGGTATCGGTGTATTAACGATAACAAAGTAATCAAATTGATTTTTTTTTTTTTTGCGTAAAAAGAATATTTTTTGGTCATGTTTGTTATTGTTTACAAACTTAAGGAGTACATTTCTGGGCACCAAAAGGCTCAAAGGGCAAAACCCAAATGATTTAAATTTGAGCCAATAATATTTTTTGTTATTGTTTAGTTATTGTGCACTAGCCACACCACCACATATTTAATTTAATACATTAACGGATTTACCATAAATTAACACATTCTAGAAGGAATAAGATAAAAGGGTGTACTTTAGCTACTTGCTATAACACATATTCAATTCTATAAACTGTTGCCAAAAAATCAATCAATTCGAATCTGAGGCCATAAAGTCAGATTGGATGCCAAAAATGTTGATCAGAACATTTCTATCTAACTTTGGATGGTTGGATTACTTTTTGAAGATTTTTTTAAAAATAGTCAATTAGTGCCAATTGCAATTGTTGATGGTTAATGTCTATTTATTTTCCCGTTTTCTTTTCAACCTCCATTCTTAATCATCCTGTACTGTTCTAATGCGGACCATGTTTGTGTGTTGTTTTATATTTATGTGCTATCTTTATTTTTTATATTTAAAAAAATTCATCAACCCAACAAAAAAAAAATACCTGTGGGCTGCAAAGCCGATATCCTTAAGGCGCTTAGAGCCGATTATTCTATAGTTTATGCTAGAACAAGATAATATGTATGTCAGGTTCAAACACTGATGACATCTATTAAACAGACAGATGCAAGGAACCATGCAAAGACAGAGTTCAATTTAGCTCATGAGGAGAACTCATGGAGCTGCACACTTAGTCACAGTCTCGCCCTACGCTCCAAGGTTCAGCTCCCGCGTCCCTCTATTTATTGAGGAGTTCCACAGTCAACATCACTGAGGCCGCCTCTAAAAGAACTGGTCATATATACTACGCAAAGCAGGTCCAGGACGCACAATACGTGACGGAATGTGCTGGGGCCTCTTGATTTCGTCTTGTCTCTTCTTTTTCTGCGTGCTGTCGTCTTATCTGCGTTGAGGTCCTCGAAGTCCTTGGCTGTTAGCGGCCTTGTGAGTTCGCCTCGTCTCTGCTTCGTCTGCGTGCTGTCGTCTTATTTTCGTTGAGGTCCTTGAAGTCCTTGGCTGTTTGTGGGCTAAAAGAAAGATAACATCTATGGCTGAGGCCACCACTCAGACAATAAGTTTTTGTCCTTGCACAGATAGAAAAAGTACAGCTTAAGCACAATAGCTAATAACTATAGCAAAGGACTTTAAGCATACTAAAGTTGTGTGATAATAAATATACATGATTAATCAAACAATGTATAACTTTTTGAATTCATATTTTTTAAGTTTTATTGCCCTACATTATATAAATACAAGCAGACTGTGCTAAAGAACCAACATAACTCCACTTGTTGATGTTCTTAAAAATCCCAAAAGTTATTTGTACAGAGGGAACAATAACATTTAATTTCAATGATATCCGACCTTGCACAAGTCAGGTAGGTTTACTTGCGTTGCCAGGTGTGTAATACGCACACGTATAATGTGGTTGTGTGTGTTTTTAGTTGTTTCGCATCAACGAGGCCAACCAACTGATGCAGTATGACCAGTGTCTGACCCAAGGAAGTGACAACTCGGCTGTCATCATCACTCATTGTGACCAGAAGCAGTTCTGTGAGTGGAAGTTATTCAAGGTAAAAACACAAACATGCAGTAATTTGCATCGGTATATAACCTGACGTCAAAAGTCTATTCACTGTTCCATAAAAAATGAAGACAGTCACAACTAAAGTCAACAAATGATTTAGCTCCGAGAGGGCCTTCTCGGTTGCTAACCCTTCAATTATATATTAAAACTCTTAGTCCAGGGAAGTATTAAATGCTTTGGGTGTACCTTATGTTGCCATGGTTGGTTTTCTTTTTACCTAGTACAACTTCATGTGCGATTGATCTATTTTTTAATTTCAGTATTTTTATTACTTTTTTTGTCATTTTGTCTCTCTTTCTTTCTCTCTCTCTCTCTGTCAAAAAAAACCTCCTTTTTCTCTCTCCTTTTGTTGTGGGGCAAACTGTTTGGACACACCTTCGCATTTCAATGTGTTTTCTTTATTTTCAAGACTTTTTACCTTGTAGATTGTCACTGAAGGCATCAAAAACTATGACAGCTGTGAAGTGAAAACCTCTTCAGGTGACTACCTCCTGAAGCTCATCGAGAGAATGCCAAGAGTGTGCAAAACAGTAATCAGAGCAAAGAAGAAACTAGAATATGAAAAATGTTTTCAGTTATTTCACCTTTTTTTGTCAAGTGCATAAATCCACGTGTTCATTCATAGGTTTGATGCCTTCAGTGACAATCTACAATGTAAATAGTCATGAGAATAAAGTAAACACGTTGAATGAGAAGGTGTGTCCAAACTTTTGGCCCGTACTGTACCTTTCTAATACAAAGTAGTGTATAGTTCGTAAGCGTTAAAAACTACAAAATGGCTGACGGGGAGAAGAAACAGTCAAAGTGGAGGCACACAAGTACAGGCATGTGAGCACCCTTTGAGGAAAACTGACAAAAAAAGAGGAACATTTATATTGCCACAAAACCCACAAAAGAAAATTTTGGAAATCAAGACCAGATTTCCTGCAATTAGGTACATTTCTACAAGAGATATCCGATAATGGGTTTTTTGCCGATATCCTAATAACTGATTCCGATATCAACCAATACCGATATATACAGTCGTGGAATTAACACATTATTCCTAATTTTGTTGTGATGCCCCGCTGGATGCATTAAACAATGTAACAAGGTTTTCCAAAATAAATCAACTCAAGTGAGAGGGGGGGTATATTGCAGCGTCCCAGAAGAGTTACTTCTGCAAGGGGTTCTGGGTACTTGTTCTGTTATGTTTATGTTGTGTTGCGGTGCGGATGTTCTCCCGAATTGTGTTTGTCATTCTTGTGGGTTCACAGTGTGGCGCATATTTGTAACAATCTGTCACGCCAAATTTCTCACCCCCCCCCCCCATTTACTTCCGGGGTCATGATTAATACAGACGTTTTGTTAACGCTATATTATAAAAATATAACGTTATATTATAAAAATATAACGCTATATTATAAAAATACAGACGTTTTGTTAACGCTATATTATAAAAAAAATTAAAAAACAATTTACAAAAACAAGCTATGGGATGACGCATTTACTTCTGGGTTCAAATTTCCTCTTATGTCATCTCATAGCTTGTGTTTGTAAATTGTTTTTTAAAATTTTTTTATAATATAGCGTTAACAAAACGTCTGTATTTTTATAATATAGCGTCATATTTTTATAATATAGCATTATATTTTTATAATATAGCGTTAACAAAACGTCTGTATTAATCATGACCCCGGAAGTAAATGGGGGGGGGGGAGAAAAGCCAATTTTTACATTTTAGAATGGAAAAAAATAAACGTGTCTTATTTGATTAATCATGTTTTTCAGTCAGCACAGATTGGTGTCTCATCACATTGTGTTGTGCATTACAAACTCAAACCTGTTTTGTGCTGACGTAGAAGCTAGCTCATCTCTTGTCCTTGTTAGCTTTTACGGCTAATACCGATGTGTTACCACGTTAGAAAAAGAGTTCCTCTGTGTTTGCTCTTACTATAACTATCTTGCTACAGTTTGGTTATTGACAGGTTATGGAACGTGAATTAAGTATTGTTGGCATTTTTATAGTGATTTAGCAGTAGAATTTGTTGCTCCCATTGGCTACATGGCTAGCTAACTGGAACGAGCCAATTTTTACATGTTAGAAAGGGGGGAAAAAAAATATTTGTTTTCTTGTCTCATAATGATTGTGAACGATTCAAAATAAAAAATTAAAAGTGCAGTTCCCCTTTAAGACTCGTACTAAAACTTAACCAATGAATTTTGCAAGAAGCATGTTTAACTTGAACTACTTTCTTTTTTTTTTCTTTCCTCTCCCACCCATGCAGGATCTTCATCGCTTCATGCACATACCTACAGGTAAATATTGTCTGGGTTTAATCAAGCAACACGATCCATGCTAACTGATGCATTGTACTGTATGTATGACTAATTTTATGACAGAATTAACCAAATATTAAGCAAAAGTATTTGCAGGTGAGGTAACATGCTGTGGGTTTGAGTCATCTGTTTTCATGTTGGATGTATGACTGCTGGGGGTGTAGTAGTGAACTTTTACATGTATGTGTAATCACATTTTTTTAAGTACAGAATAGAACGCTTTATTGTCAATGTGAGATACTCTGAAACAATGCTAAAGCATGAAATTATAGGGTTCATGCATTTGGGCATGAGCTTGTATAAGTGCTTATTTAGACTTTAGATCGGGGGTCACCAACATTTTTAAAACCAAGAGCTACTTCTTGGGTACTGATTAATGCGAAGGGCTACCAGTTTGATACACACTTAGATAAATTGCCAGAAATAGCCAATGTGCTCAATTTACCTTTTAATAAATAAATCTATATATATAAAAAAAATGGGTATTTCTGTCAGTCATTCCGTCGTATATTTTTTTTTCCTTTTACGGAAAGTTTTTTGTAGAGAATACATTTTGAAAAAAACACGTAATTGAATGGTTTAAAAGAGGAGAAAACACGAAAAAAATGAAAAAACAATTTTGAAACATAATTTATCTTCAATTTCGACTCTTTAGAATTCAAAATTCAACCGCAAAAAATGAATAGAAAAAGTAGCTAATTCGAATCTTTTTCAAATAAAAAAGAAAATAATTTATGGAACATCATTAGTAATTTTTCCTGATTAAGATTAATTTTAGAATTATGATGACATATTTTAAATAGGTTAAAATACAATCTGCACTTTATTATAATATATAACAAATTGGACCAAGCTATATTTCTAACAGACAAATCATTATTTCTTCTAGATTTTCCAGTACAAAACTTTTTTTAAAAATTCAAAAGACTTTGAAATAAGATTTACATTTTATTCTACAGATTTTCTAGATTTACCAGAATAATTTTTTGAATTTTAATCATAAGTTTGAATAGATATTTCACAAATATTCTTTGTCGAAAAAACAGAAGCTAAAATGAATAATCAAATTAAAATGTATGTATTATTCTTTACAATAGTAAAAAAAAAAATACTTGAACATTGATTTAAATTGTCAGGAAAGAACAGGAAAGAATTTAAAAGATAAAAAGGTATATGTGTTTAAAAATCCTAAAATCATTTTTAAGGTTGTATTTTTTCTCAAAAATTGTCTTTCTGAAAATTAGAAGTAGCAAAGTAAAAAAATAAATGAATTTATTTAAACAAGTGAAGATCAAGTCTATTTGAGTTTTGTCTCTCTTAGAATTAAAAATGTCGAGCAAAGCGAGACCAGCTTGCTTTTAAATAAATAAAATGTAAAAAATAGAGGCAGCTCACTGGTAAGTGCTGCTATTTGAGCTATTTTTAGAACAGGTCAGTGGGCGACTCATCTGGTCCTTACGGGCTACCTGGTGCCCGCGGGCACCGCGTTGGTGACCCCTGGTTTAGATCAACCTATCAGCTAGAGGTGGTCCTCTTTGGGCACCACTTAATTATGAAACATTTATTACTTGCAACTTCTTAAAACTGTGAATTTTTAATAAGAAACAATTCAACTAAATCCTATTACATTTATTAAATTAATGGAAATGTGTGCGAAACAAAAGTGCACAAATAAAAGCTGGTCGGATCCACAAATTTTAAAACTGTCTGCATTACATGATTGACAATAAGTAAGTCGATTATGGATTATTGACGTTTACTCATCAATATTATTGTTGTCCATGTCTGAATGGCGATGCATCTAAAGTAATCAGTTTTTTCCCCCACCTCTGTTATCTGCCAGAAAGGGGAGGAGCTCTGTATGAGGGCAGTTGAGTTTGAATAATCATAAAAAGAATGTAAGATAAAATATATCTTGCCTGAACATACTAACAATAACATGCTGCTGCTCGAAGCACCTCTTTTATGCTTTTTCATACATTTTTATTTTTTGCTGCAGCTGTCACATATACAGTAGTATTGTACATGTAATTGGGATTTGGTATATGTTATATAATTTATTACTGTATATATAATATGTAAATATTACATAGTTGTGGTCAAAAGTTTACATACACTTGTAAAGAACATAATTTCTTGAGTTTTCAATTATTTCTACAACTCTTTTTTTATTTTTTTTTATTTTATTTTTTTTTGCAGACAATTGTTTGGCTATTGTGGCCAAACAGCTCAATTTTTGTTCCATCTGACCACAGAACTTTCCTCCAGAAGGTCTTATCTTTGTCCATGTAATGTCAGATTAAACAAAAATTGAGCTGTTTGGCCACAATAGCCAGAAATTTGTTTGGAGGAAAGGACGAAAACCACACTTTCTCCTGAATTCGAGGTTCGACTATCCGGCATAGCCTTTTTTCCAGTACACCTGAATAGACCTTGAGGCTGAAGAGTGTGATCCCACGATAGTTGGAACACACCCTCCGGTTCCCCTTCTTAAAGAGAGGAGCACTACCCCGGTCTGCCAATCCAGAGGTACCGCCCCTGATATCCACGCGATGTTGAAGAGTCTTGTCAACCAAGACAGTCCCACAGCATCCAGAGCTTTAAGGAACTCCGGGCGGATCTCATCCACCCCCAGGGCCTTGCCATCGAGGAGCTTTTTAACTACCTCGGCAACCTCAGCCGCAGAAATAGGAGAGTCCACCACAGATTCCCCAGGCACTGTTTCCTTATAGGAAGACGTGTTGGTAGGATTGAGGAGGTTTTCACAGTCGAGGTCAGCAGAACATCATCCCCGCCATACATGGTTTCGACAGTGCACTGCTTCCTCTTCCTGAGGCCGCGGATGGTGGTCCAGAATCGCTTCGAAGCCGTCTAGAAGTCGTTTTCCATGGCTTCCCCGAACTCCTCCCATGTCTGAGTGTTTGCCTCCGCGACCGCTGAAGCCGCACACCGCTTGGCCTGTCGGTACCTGTCCACTGCCTCCGGAGTCCTATGAGCCAAAAGAACCCGATAGGAGTCCTTCTTCAGCTTGACGGCATCCCTCACCACCGGTGTCCACTAACAGGTTCTAGGAATACCGCCACGACAGGCACCAACCACCTTGCGGCCACAGTTCCAATCAATCGCCTCGACAATAGATGTGCGGAAAATCGTCCAGCACCTCTCTCGTGACATGTTCAAAGTTCTTCCGGAAGTGGGAATTAAAACTCTCTCTGACAGGAGACTCTGCCAGACGTTCTCAGCAGACCCTCACAATGCGTTTTGGCCTGCCATGTCTGTCCGGCATCCTCCACCACCATCGCAGCCAACTCACCACCAGGTGGTGATCGGTAGAAAACTCC